>NC_088422.1:21747636-22060136 GCF_034236695.1 Oncorhynchus nerka | reverse complement strand
CCTGATGTAATCAACACTCTCCACACAAGGTCTGGTAGGGCCATCTGAAGACCTATACACCTGAAAGAATTTGTGGGAAGGTAAAAAATAATAATTAATGCACAGTCAGACAGTAAACAAACATTTAGTTCACATTCCATTTTTTTGCAGACATGGATTTACAAGCCAAAGTTAGGTGGAGTCTGCCTTTTTTGTTGTAAAAAAAGGACATGTAGCAATATTGATGTTACACAGGAAACGGAAACCAGTTGTTACTTACTTTTATTAATGTGCTGGTTGACAACATGCCTAGTAAAGTTTGCTTTACTATATATCTTTGTCTGTCCTGATACAACACAAACATCTTGGGATTAAATGGAGTCAGGAGTTTAGAAGCCTGCGCAATGAAGAATGAATGGGTGTCCGGTGTTATCTATAGAGGCTATGCTTCTAAAATTCCTTTCGCACTAGATTTGAGATTCTATCAATTTAGAGAATCTGAAATGATGTATGCGCTGCAAAGAAATACAATAGGAACCTTTACATAGGCTTTATACACTTGACTCTTTTAGCGAACAGCTGTCATTCTCTTTGCGTTAGCCTACTTAAGCTTTGTGTAGCCAATTCTCCAATTTGCTGTGCGCTTCTGGTAATCTTAAAAAGTTGGACAGGGTTGTCAGGTCTGCAAACTGCAGTCAGGTCAAGACCCTGGTGAGGACGCAGATGAGCTTCCCCCAACTTGAGAAGTCTGTGGCATTATGTTGTGACAATTGCACATTTTAGTGGCCTTTTCTTGTCTCCAGCACAAAGTGCACCAGTGTAATGATCATACTGTTTAATCAACTTCTTGATATGCCACACTTGTCAAATGGATGTATTATCTTGGCAACAGAGAAACGCTCACGAACAGGGATGTCAATAAATTGGTCACAAAATTTTAGAGATGCTTTTTGTGCGTCTTTTATTTCCGCTCATGAAACCAACATGTTGCATTTGTTTTTGTTCAGTATACATGCCCAGACTTCTCACTTTTTAACATTTGTATTGTGTTAAATATTCGCCACTTGGTAGCCACCGTCAGTTATACCCACATTTAACTGTTACTGACGTTAGTGTTAGTTTACCTTTCTTTCCTCTGTCACGTTCGTGTGGTTGTTCCTGAGGATCGCTAGTAATAGTAGATCATATTAGACAAACGTATTACTAGTTATGCAATAATTTGGGACGTGTAGCCTATTTGAATCATTATGGACCGCAGACTATATGTAGCAATTTAAACATGGCACATGACTACTGGACCGTTGTCATCAGTTCCCTTAATTATTTGTGAAGCTTTTTAGGACTATTGTTCAATGTCTTTGTACGCTCCTCCCCTTCCCGACATTTCATGGTTTGAACAATTGACTATGGCAACTTTCAGGATGAATTAAACCACTATTTTTGATTTACCAATGTATTTAGTGCATAAAGGCTCTCCAAACCTGTTTATTATTCATAAATACTTTCCTAGCCCTAAATAATACACAATATCCGTTTTTTTATCGACCAATTGGTGCAGAAAGAAACATGGGTGTATGTACATGACCTTCTGTTATTGATACTTAATATTTTGACCCTAATATTCTGAGCTCTCCATATATTCTATTGAGTGAATTCTAATTAAAGGCACACCAAATTTAAAGGGATGGATTTAGATAAATGTACAAACCCTACTGAGTGAACTCGACAAGAGGTCCTATTAGCCAGCAAGTGGGAGTTTTCAGCAATTGAATTATGTATTAAGCAGTGCAGGGGAGCTACACCTGCAAAGCCCGTTACGCACCTTCATAAGGCAAGTCTGAATACCAACTACTGAGAAGTTGGTCGGAAAAGCATTAAAGTATGAATCGGACCCATATTGATCACCATCTCCCCTCTCTTTTAGGTGAAGCGACCAAGTTTGGCAGAGGGGACTCGTCTTCCCCAGCTCCCCCCAACAGCCTGTCTCAAGGCCCCTCTGCTCAGCCCCAGCAGCCCCCCCAGGCTCAGAGCCAAGGTCTGGGACAGAGCCAGGCCCAGCAGAACCAGGCCTTCCTCAATCCTCCTCTGCCCCCAGGCTACGGCTACACCGGCCTTCCTTACTACGCCGGCATGCCCGGGGTGCCCAACGCCTTCCAGTACGGCCCCACCGTTTTTGTGCCTCCGGTCTCGGCCAAGCAGCCCAACATGGGCTTGGGGAACCCCTCCAGCCAGTACCACCAACAGCATCAGCCTAGCTACGGCCAGCACGCGTATGGAACAGGTGTGTGTGTCAGTGAGTGAGCGAGAGAGTGAACTGAAATCACAGACAGTGTGTGGCTGAGAGGGAGAGTTCTTGCTTAGCGAGCATGGCCCCACCCCCCTGGCGGATATAGTCGCTGTTCACATGCTATTCTAGCCAGTTGCCTTATTGCTTCTCTCTCGGTTCTTCTTCTCCCCCTTACCCCTTCCTCTCCTGTCCTTTTTACTCTCCCCATCCACTTTACTCGTTCCTCCTGGTCCTCTTCCATTCCTCCTCTCTCAGCTTTTGACGACCTGTCTCAGGGCCACGCGGGGGAGTACAGTAAGGGAGGGTACGGAGGCTCTGCCCAGTCACAGGCCAAATCAGCTGGCAGCGGCCCAGGGAAAGGTACACTCACTGAACTCAGCTGCCCCAGGACGCACCCCCTCCCCCTTCCCCGCCCCTTTCTCCTCCCCGCCCCCTTCACTTGTTATCAGCCGTGAGATATATATATATATATATATATATATATTACACACACAGTGGGGCAAAAAAAGTATTTAGTCAGCCACCAATTGTGCAAGTTCTCCCACTTAAAAAGAGAGGCCTGTAATTTTCATCATAGGTACACTTCAACTATGACACAAAATGAGAAACAAATCCAGAAAATCAGATTGTAGGCTTTTTAATGAATTTATTTGCAAATAATGGTGGAAAATAAGTATTTGGTCACCTACAAACAAGCAAGATTTCTGGCTCTCACAGACCTGTAACTTCCTCTTTAAGAGGCTCCTCTGTCCTCCACTTGTTACCTGTATTAATGGCACCTGTTTGAACTTGTTATCGGTATAAAAGACACCTGTCCACAACTTCAAACAGTCACACTCCAAACTCCACTATGGCCAAGACCAAAGAGCTGTCAAAGGACACCAGAAACAAAATTGTAGACCTGCACCAGGCTAGGAAGAATTTGCAATAGGTAAGCAGCTTGGTTTGAAGAAATCAACTGTGGGAGCAATTATTAGGAAATGGAAGACATACAAGACCACTGATCATCTCCCTCGATCTGGGCTCCACGCAAGATCTCACCCCGTGGGGTCAAAATGATCACAAGAACGGTGAGCGCAAATCCCAGAACCACACGGGGGACCTAGTGAATGACCTGCAGAGAGCTGGGACCAAAGTAACAAAGCCTACCATCAGTAACACACTACGCCGGACTGGGACTCAAATCCTGCAGTGCCAGACGTGTCCCCCTGCTTAAGCCAGTACATGTCCAGGCCCGTCTGAAATTTGCTAGAGAGCATTTGGATGATCCAGAAGAAGATTGGGAGAATGTCATATGTTCAGATGAAACCAAAATATAACTTTTTGGTAAAAACTCAACTCGTCGTGTTTGGAGGACAAAGAATGCTGAGTTTCATCCAAAGAACACCATACCTACTGCGAAGCATGGGGGTGGAAACATCATGCTTTGGGGCTGTTTTTCTGCAAAGGGACCAGGACGACTGATCCGTGTAAAGGAAAGAACGAATGGGGCCATGTATCGTGAAATTTTGCATGAAAACCTCCTTCCATCAGCAAGGGCATTGAAGATGAAACGTGGCTGGGTCTTTCAGCATGACAATGATCCCAAACACACCGCCCGGGCAACGGAGTGGCTTTGTAAGAAGCATTTCAAGGTCCTGGAGTGGCCTAGCCAGTCTCCAGATCTCAACCCCATAGAAAATCTTTGGAGGGAGTTGAAAGTCCGTGTTGCCCATCAACAGCCCCAAAACATCACTGCTCTAGAGGAGATCTGCATGGAGGAATGGGCCAAAATACCAGCAACAGTGTGTGAAAACCTTGTGAAGACTTACAGAAAACGTTTGACCTCTGTCATTGCCAACAAAGGGTATATAACAAAGTATTGAGAAACTTTTGTTATTGACCAAATACTTATTTTTTTCACCATCATTTGCAAATTCACTAAATCCTACAATGTGATTTTCAGGAATTTTTTTCTCATTTTGTCTGTCATAGTTGAAGTGTACCTATGATGAAAATTACAGGCCTCTCTTTTTAAGTGGGAGAACTTGCACAATTGGTGGCTGACTAAATACTTTTTTGCCCCACTGTGTGTATGTATGTATGTATGTATGTATGTATGTATATATATATATATATATATATATATATACCTGAGCCAGTTGTATGTGTGTATATGTATATATATATACTGCTCAAAAAAATAAAGGGAACACTAAAATAACACATCCTATATCTGAATGAAATATTCTTATTAAATACTTTTTTCTTTACATAGTTGAATATGCTCACAACAAAATCACACATTATCAATGGAAATCAAATTTATCAACCCATGGAGGTCTGGATTTGGAGTCGCGCTCAATTAAAGTGGAAAACGACACTACAGGCTGATTAAACTTTGATGTAATGTCCTTAAAACAAGTCAAAATGAGGCTCAGTAGTGTGTGTGGCCTCCACGTGCCTGTATGACCTCCCTACAACGCCTGGGCATGCTCCTGATGAGGTGGCGGATGGTCTCCTGAGGGATCTCCTCCCAGACCTGGACTAAAGCATCCGCCAACTCCTGGACAGTCTGTGGTGCAACGTGGCGTTGGTGGATGGAGCGAGACATGATGTCCCAGATGTGCTCAATTTGATTCAGGTCAGGGGAACGGGCGGGCCAGTCCATAGCATCAATGCCGTCCACATGCACATTTGTGGCCTGCTGGAGGTCATTTTGCAAGGCTCTGGCAGTGCTCCTCCTGCTCCTCCTTGCACAAAGGCGGAGGTAGCGGTCCTGCTGCTGGGTTGTTGTCCTCCTACGGCCTCCTCCACGTCTCCTGATGTACTGGCCTGTCTCCTGGTAGCGCCTCCATGCTCTGGACACTACGCTGACAGACACCGCAAACATTCTTGCCACATCTCGCATTGATGTGCCATCCTGGAAGCTGCACTACCTGAGCCACTTGTGTGGGTTGTAGACTCCGTCTCATGCTACCACTAGAGTGAAAGCACAGCCAGCATTCAAAAGTGACCAAAACATCAGCCAGGAAGCATAGGAACTGAGAAGTGGTCTGTGGTCCCCACCTGCAGAACCAGTCCTTTATTGGGGGTGTCTTGCTAAATGCCTATAAAATCCACCTGTTGACTTCCATTTGAACAACAGCATGTGAAATTTAGTGTCAAACAATGTGGCTTCCTAAGTGGATAGTTTGATTTCACAGAAGTGTGATTGACTTGGAGTTCATTTGTGTTGTTTAAGTGTTCCCTTTATTTTTTTTGAGCAGTGTATATACTACTGTTCTGAAACACCCCCCTCACTACTAACTAAGAAATACTCCCTCAGTCACTACTAACTCTTGAAATGGTCAACTTCCTCAGTAGAAATGTTGAACATTGCCAACCCACACCGTGCCGCCTCGCGGGGGCAAACTGACATGTTTGTTTCCTCTCGCTCACAGCTCCAGGTTTGTCTAGCTCAGGCAGCAGTGGAGGGGTGCCCGATATTGGTGCTTCAATGTACAGCAAGACACAGGTGAGCTCATTAACATACTGTGTCCTATGCTGAAGTCAGTCAACACCTGGTTTATAGTTGTTGCTGTTAGTGTTGTCGCGATACCAAGAAGCAAGGGAAACAAAACATGAAGCAGATTTCATTTCTTGGGGGAAAACGATCCAAATTTTGGGGGGAAAACAGCCTTATGTTGTCACGTGTTTCATTTCCAAGCTATAGCTCACAGTATTTTACAAAAGTAGGTTTTAAAAGCTCATAGTTTAGTCTATTTCATGTTTTCTTTTTTGCCACAGAAAATGGTGTCTGTGTATCGTGACATCACTAGTTGCTGTATAGTTTTAGTTTCAGCCAATGATGTGTATACAAATCATTGGTTTCAGTCATGTCTGAGAATAAGCGGCTTTAATTGATACGGCTGGTTGGATTTATTGATGTTAAGGAGCCAGACCACCTCAGTTCCACAGGATTGAAATATGAATGAGGATAAATTCAGGATCATACCTCTTATGCTCAGATATTACACAATATAATGGTCCTCTCCACACTCTGTTCACTGTCCCCAACCCCAGTCTTTTGATAAGCAGGGCTTCCACGCGGGAACGCCCCCTCCCTTCAGCCTGCCATCTGCGCTGGGGGGCACGGGCCCTCTGAACCCCGGGGGTGCCCCCGGTTACGCCCCGCCACCCTTCCTCCACATTCTGCCTGCCCACCAGCAGCCACACTCTCAGTTGCTACACCACCACCTCACCCAAGACGGACAGGTAACAGCCCTTCAACCTCTTGTTGATAAACACCATACACTTAACATTCTCCTTCTGTTGTTGATAAACACCATACACTTAACATTCTCCTCCTGTTGTTGATAAACACCATACACTTAACATTCTCCTCCTGTTGTTGATAAACACCATACACTTAACATTCTCCTCCTGTTGTTGATAAACACCATACACTTAACATTCTCCTCCTGTTGTTGATAAACACCATAGACATACATGGACTTAGTGTCGGAGCTGAACTGCAGTGGTGAATGACTTCCGCCGGATTGCAAAGGTTTTAATGGTCTGTCAAGATAGGGCTGAGTATATAAATAAAAAGTGGAGATGGGGTTCTGGGATGGGTTCCAATGAGTTTTGACTAGGAAGCGCCGTTTCTGTATATTCCCATTTTGCTCAAACAACTTTTCTACCCTCTAGTAAATACCCCTCTCCCTAGTTTGACCCAATAGCCATTAATTGACTGTAGGGTGTGTGCATTGTCTCCCCCTGTAGGGTGTTCCGGGTCAGCGCAATCAGTCCAGCAGCATGCAGCAGAAGAGCCAGGGCAGTAAGTCCAGTTATGGAAGCCCTTACTGGGCCAACTGAAGGGTACCCCTGGGGAGTCTGTCCTGGCCCCCCATACTAAAGGCTGTGTGTGTGTGTCCCTTCTCCAACTCCCCCATTTCTTTCTCTTTTCCTTTTTCAAAATTGGTTGTCCATGTAAGATATTTATGTATGTATTTATATATATATACTGTATATGTAATAGTAGAACATGAAATGTGGTTGCTGCATTTTATTTTTGAAAGACGTTTTTGTTTACTTTTTCAAAGCTGCAGGAAGACATTACAAAAATACATCTGAGAACTCCTATAGAGTAAAATGGAAAAGGAGAGAGCTTTAGCACTGAGCGAAATGAGGACCTCAGATGGGGGGTTTCCACATTAACAAATTACATTTGTCTCCTTTTTTTTTTTATACACAACTTTTGAGTTATCCAGCTTATCTCCTTCATTTTCACCTTTTTAAAACTTCAGCCGTAGGTCCTCCCTCCTTTTGTTTCTGATTGGGTGGCTCTGGCAAGGGGGGGGCTGCCTCTGTGCCTTCCGCTCCATCGATACGCCTCAAAGACCTGCCCATTAAAATTGTATATTTTAATTTCATTTTAACCGTTTCCATCTGAATAAAAGTTCTGAGCAGTAATCATCTTGCCCAAGTTCATTCTTGTCATTTAGTTTGTGAGGTACTGATTGTGAGGGCAGACTGGACTTAGATGTTGTGATTGAATGTGTGATTTGTTGTTGACCCTGAACTGACCAGGGCTACCGCACACCACCTTCGTACTTGAGCGCCATCCATACCGCTGACCCAGAAAAGCAGAGATGCTTTTCGGCCACTTGTTTAGGTGAGGTTCTGGCTAGCGGAGTAGAACACTTGAAAAATAAAAGGATATCCTCACACTCTAGGAGCTCAGATGCAATTTAATAAACGCTTCGACAGATTAAGACCGCATTTCTCTAATCGTTGGTTATTAAATTATTCCATCTGCGCTCCTAGAGTGAGAGGCTCTTTTTCTATTGCACAATGGCTAACTTGGCAAGCAATTTTAATTTGGAATTGGTTATTCATTCACAATACAGAAACCTTAGCAAAATCTCTGGAAATGCTAAAGTTATACCAGTTTCAGCTATCTCAAATTCCTATTGAAAGAATGGCCAAAACTGTATAAGCGAATGTAACTGAACAAAAATATAAATGCATCATGTGAAGTGTTGGTCCCATGTTAAATGAGCTGGGGGGGGAAATTCAATTTCTAAAATTGTGCACAAATTTGTTAACATCCATGTTAGTGAGTGTTTCTCCTTTGCCAAGACAATTAATTCACCTGACAGGTGTGGTATATTATTAAACTGAATAAACGTCATAATCATTACTCGGGTGCACCTTGTGCATGGGACAAAAGGCCACTTGAAATGTGAAGATTTGTCACAACAGAAGCCATGGATGTCTCAAGTTTTGAGGGAGCGTGCAATTGGCGTGCTGACTGCAAGAATATCCACCAGCTATTGCCAGAGAATTTAAGGTTAATTTCTCTACCATAAGTTGCGTCCAACCGGCCTCAAACTGCAGACCACCCATAACCACATCTGGCTTCTTTACCTGCAGGATCGTTGGGATATTGAGTATGTCTGTAATAAAGCCCTTTTTTTTGTCACTCTCTGATTGGCTGGGACTATGCCCTCCAAGGCCCACCCATGGCTGCACCCCTGCCATCATGTGACTTCCATAGATTAGGGTCTAATGAATGTATTTAAATTGACTGATATCCTTATGAACTGTGACCCAGTAAAATCGTAGAAATTGTTGCATTTTATATTTTTGTTCAGTACGTATATATATTATACACAAAGCCAGTAACATTATAGAACATTAATAATACATTGGATTGTAGGCTGTTATAAATTGTGTAAGCATATGCCTATATATTCTCTCCTGTTGCAGACTCACTAGTTTCTGTCTAGTGGTTTGTTCCCATGACATATGGCAGCTCAGCATGAGAGCAACGCACACAGGGCTATTGAGCACCACTCATGATGGGAATACACAGGTGGTGCACTGCATAGGCTTTTAACAGCAGAATCCTCCCCAAAACTCACAGCAACAAATGCCCTTGCCGTTATGTTACTCACCACTGGAGGGCGTACGCAGTCCGGGGGTTAGGACAACCAGTCCTAGGCTTGTGTTCTATAAAATGTGCTCTTGAACACTTCTAGTCAGTAAGCCTTTAGATTGGTAAGACTAGAGGAAGTTTACACCTGATAGTCACCATACTCAATTTAAAATTGCTCAACAAAATTTGAATGCTACTGCTAATCTTTTTTTAATGATTCAAATGGAAAAGTGGAGCTTTTATATGATATTACACCTTTTGAGGTAACATTCAAGCCATGTAAGATTGGCTGCTGTTGGATATACCCATTGAATTCACTTAATAATGCCTTATTAAATGTATAACTGTCTTACCGTATACCCTAATTATGTGTAGGCACAGATGGCGTTCTCTGAGCTACGTAATATACATTTTTGACCCCCAATAATATTGTGGCCCACAGAATAGAGCTCTGTATTCCAACCAAATGAGACCGGACAAGGAGGGTGAGTGGCTTGGTCCATTGTGCTCAACTGCAGAAGTATACAGAGCACTTGGGTCAGAGGTCAAAGTGAAGTTGAATAGGTCAAATCTCCCTCTCTGGAAGGCCACCCATGGAAAGAGTGGGGAAGGTGGTGAAAGCCATAGGAAAGGAAAAACAAAGGTCCGGCTCGAGAGTTTTAACGTGAGAAGGCCAGAAAAGTCCTTAAAAATCCACGACTGGTTATCGCCATCCCTGATTTGACTCAATCATTATGAATTAGTATAACCTTGGCCACTTGTAAATTAACTCGTGCTTTTGGTTTCCAGCAGGGTTCTGCTTCTCTAGCCTGATCCACAACCAGTGTTGTGGAAGCTACTCTGAAATCTTGGTTTACCCATTACTATACACTGGAAGAAGTTAAGCTACACTAAAGCTACCCTGAAGAGAAATATTGTTTATTTAACTAAAGCTACTTTGAAAAAGTAGTTCAGTACTGCACATCCAAGCTACTGTACTTCTGGAAAAATGATCATATCTGAAATGTCACAGACTACATATTGTAAGAACAGATCACTCTGGAGTCAGGTGTTAACAGCAATTTAGCCTACTAAACACAAAAACAATGTTTCAAATGACAATTAGGCAGGTCTGATGATGAAAAATAAAAGGAAATTATTGCCTATTTCCCCCAATATTAAAAAATATATATATTTTTGATCAAAAATGTGTGTAGTTCCCATAGTTAGCTACACCACTACATGGCAAAAAAAAGGTGTTAACAACTGAAAACACGACCTAGATCTGAATTTAGTTCAACTACCACCAAGCAACTACCAAATGTAATTGAATTACTAGTTGAACTACATGTAGTTCACTACTCCACAAACACTGTCCAAGACCATCCTGACTGTTGCACTCCTTTTTTTACTATATCAATCAGTCACTGAATCTGTAGCAAAATAGAATCTAAGCTCGCAAGATCAGGATGGTCATAGCAGGCTACTGCTTCTCAGGAATGAATCTCTCTGGCCCTGTATGCTGCTATAGTAGGAGGACTAGTGTGTAATGTGTTATGCCATAGATAGTCCCTGTATAGAAGCTACTTTATATGATTGGCCCTCGCCAGAGGCGTCACCCACCTATTTATTTTTGAAGGGGCACTTTTTTATCTTCCACCATATCGTCAATATTTTCCACATACAGGTGGATAAAGCTGAGGAGGCCTTTTCACTACAGGGAAAGCCCCATAATGGGGTCCCACTAAAGACCCCCAAGCCCCCATAATGTGCAGATAATATATTTATGTTATATAGGCTGTTATAAGTCTGTTGCCTCATACTTGATGTTTCTATCCAGCTCGTGTTACACAATGGCTCAAAATAGGCTAATAGTGGCTGCGCAATGGTGGATGTCTAAGCTCGATCTCTAATATTTCAATGAACTCGAGCAGGAATGTACGCAGGAATGCTGATGTTTGTTGTCACTCGTTACTGCTCTTTCAGATGCTTTCGACAAAGACGTTTTGTGGGGGTTCACTTGATTCACTCCCAAATATTGGGGCTGTCACACGGGATTTAGCCCCCCAGCAGTGAGGTCGCACAGTGAATGGAGGGCTTGCTTGCTCGTGAGCTGGGTAGTTGATTTCGTTCTCAAATCATTGCCTGTTTTTCCTCCATTCAATGCTTTAAATTACAAGCCTGTCCTTCTGCTGAATGCTTGCAGTCACAGGGTGTTTTGGTTTCTTTCATCTCATTTTGGAGGACCGTGAGATATTATTGTCCCCTGCTTGTTGTTAGATTTGACAGTGGTGTCCATTCACTGAGAAATTGGATGCAATTAAAGAAATTATGCTGATTCGCTACTTGTGTTCGAGGCAGAATAGAGTTTTTGCTGTGTGTGCGGTCAGAGATATGTAGCTTATATAATGATTGGATACTCATGTCTCCGCCCTAACAATGTGAGTCGGGAAGGCAAGCGACAAGCTTAGGTCCAAAATAAGACTGTAGAAATACTTTGGGCTTATTTTGGACAGATTTGCTTCTTCCTCTCTGGCACTGTCCCTGGCTTGCTATGGAGTTACTCCGGGCAACTGCTATGAAAACAAAAACCTAGCAATCACAAGGGATTTTCATGTAGCCTTTTAAGCTAAAATAAGACCAGCCCAGTGCTCAAAATGTTGTTTTCCCTATTTGTGAAACTATAACTAGGTTTCCATATTTAGCGCGTAAAGTAGTCTACATGTTGGATAAAACATGTCAAGACAGGCCTGATTGAAACAGATCATTTGTTGGTAAACGTTCCAAATGTCGACACAACTAAATATGCTACACAAAGTGGGCACGTAAGGAACTCATCATCAAGCTTTGATTATTTGAATCAGCTGTGTAGTGCTATGGCAAAAACCAAGCCGTGCACCCAGGGGGGGCCCCAGGACCGAGTTTGGGAAACCCTGCCCTAATCTCATCATGTAGGCCATACCGACACTGTTTCTGCAAGCTGTTGGCTGGAGCGCACGTGTCAATACCAGTTGGCACATTCGCTACATAATGCCACATTTAGAACATTTATCAGTTTAAAATGCAATGGAAACCCATTTACAGTGACTTCAGAAAGTATTCACACCCCTTGACTGTTTCCACATTTGGTTGTGTTACAAGTTGGGAGTTAATTGTCATTTTTTGTCAACGATCTACACAAAATTACTCTGGAAAGTCATTGGAACAACAAATCTAACATTTGCAACAACAACAAAAAGATTCATAATAATAAATAAACAAATATATATTGATTACATAAGGTTATTTTCCTGCTGAAAGCTGAATTTGTCTGTTGGAAAGCAGACTAAACCAGGTTTTCCTCTAGGATTTTGCCTGTGCATAGCTCTATTCCATTTCTTGTCATCTTAAAAAGAACTCCCTACTCATTGCCGATGACAAGCACACACATAACATGATGGTGCCACCACCATACTTGAAAATATGAAGAGTGGCACTCAGTGATGTGTTGGATTTTTCCCAAACATAACATTGTATTCAAGACATAAATGTAATTTCTTTGCCACATTTGTTTTGCAGTTTTACTTTTGTGCCTTATTGCAAATATGTTGTTTTGGAATATGTTTAGTCTGTACAGGCTTCCTTCTTTACACTCTGTCATTTAGTAACTACAATGTTGTTGAGTTTTCTAATATCACGTCTATTAAACTCGAACTGTTTTAAAGTCACCATTGGCCTCATGTTGAAAGCCCTGAGCGGTTTCCTGCCTCTCTGGCAGCTGAGCTAGGAAGGACGCCTGCACCTTTGTAGTTATTGGGTGTATTGATAGACCAACCAAAGTGTAATTAATAACTTCACCATGATCAAAGGGATATTCAATGTCTGTTTGTTTTATTTTTACACATCTACCAATTGGTGCCCTACTTTACGAGGCATTGGAGAACCTCCCTGGTCTTTGTGGTTGAATCTGTGTCTGAAATTCAATGCTCGACTCAGGGACCTTACAGCTAATTGTATGTGTGGGGTACGGAGATGAGGTAGTCATAAAAAAAAATCATGTTACACACAATTATTGGGCGGCAGATGGCCTAGTGGTTAGAGCGTTGGGCCAGTAACCAAAAGGTTGCTGGATCGAATCCCAGAGCTGACAAGGTAAAATGACAAGGTAAAAATCTGTCGTTCTGCCCCTGAACAAGGCAGTTTAACGTCTGTTCCTCAGTAGACCGTCATTGTAAATAAGAATTTGTTTTTAACTGACTTGCCTGGTGTAATATATATATATTTTAAATAATTGTACACAGAGACCATACAACTTACTATGTGACTTGTTAAGCACATTTTTACTCCTGAACTTATTTAGGATTGCCTGACTCAAGACATTTCACCTTTTCATTATTTATTCATTTGTAAAAATGTCTAAAAACATAATTCCACTTTGACATTTTGGGGTATTGTGTATAGACCAGTGACACAACATCTGAATTGAATCCATTTTCAATTTGGGCTGTAACAAACAACACGTGGAACAAGTTAAGGAGTGTGAATACTTTCTGAAGGCACTGTGACTTGTATTTTTCGATTCGGTACATGGGAATTTAACTGCAAAAGTTTGTTCCACGTGCACTGTGTCATCACGCACAGCCTTTTATCTGCAACAAGCCAATTTGATAGAAACACATCTCTGATGTGAAAATGTATTAAGATTTTAGAATCTTCACATAAATCTGTTGCCAATTATATTGAAACCTAGCTACTGTTGCAATAATAACGGAAATAATTTGTAAGAAATGTAAATAAGCCTAGTTAGGCCTATAAAGTAACAAAGTCTGTAACGTTGTTCCAAATCACACTAACCTCGCCTGACACTATTGTGTTATACATTCTTAATAGATAACAATATAGTAGGCCTAATCAAACGGGCTAACACTGTCTCTGTGAGAAATACAGTGCATTCAGGAAGTATTCAGACCCCTTGACTTTTTCCACATTTTGTTACGTTACAGCCTTATTATAAAATGCATTAAATCGTTCTTTCCCCCTCATCAATCTAAACACAATACAATATAATGACAAAACAATAACAGGTTTTTAGAAATGTGTACACATTAAAATAAAATACTTAAATATTACATTTACATAAGTATTCAGACCCTTTACTCAGTACTTTGTTGAAGCACCTTTGGCAGCGATTACAGCCTCGAGTCTTAGGTATGACGCTACAAGCTTGGCACACCTGTATTTGAGGAGTTTCTCCCATTCTTCTCTGCTGATCCTCTCAAGCTCTGTCAGGTTGGATTGGGAGCGTCGCTGCACAGCTATTTTTAGGTCTCTCCAGAGATGTTAGATCAGGTTCAAGTCCGGGCTCTGGCTGGGCCACTCAAGGACATTGAGACTTGTCCATAATTCACTCCTGTGTTGTCTTGGCTGTGTGCTTAGGGTCGTTGTCCTGTTGGAAGGTGAACCTTGGCCCCAGTCTGATGTCATGAGCAGGTTTTCATCAAGGATCTCTCTGTACTTTGCTCCGTTCATCTTTCCCTCAAGCCTGACTAGTCTCCCAGTCCCTGCCGCTGAAAAATATCCCCACAGCATGATGCTGCCACCACCATGCTTCACCGTAGGGATGGTTTCCAGACGTGACGCTTTGCATTCAGGCCAAAGAGCTCAATCTTGGTTTCATCAGACCAGAGAATCTTCTTTCTCATGGTCTGAGAGCCCTATAGGTGCCTTTTGGCAAACTCCAAGTGGCTGTCTGTTTTACTGAGGAGTGGCTTCCGTCTGGCCACTCTACCATAAAGGCCTGCTTGGTGCAGTGCTGCAGAGATGGTTGTCCTTCTGGAAGATTCTCCCATCTCCACAGAGGAACTCTGAAGCTCTGTCAGCGTGACAATCAGGTTCTTGGTCACCTCCCCGACCAATGCCCTTCTCCCCCGATTTCTCAGTTTGGTTGGTCGGCCAGCTCTAGGAAGAGTCTTAGTGGATCAAAACTTCTTCCATTTAAGAATGATGAGGCCACTGTATTCTTGGGGTCCTTCAATGCTGCAGAAATGTTTTGGTACCCTTCCCCATATCTGTGCCTCAACACAATCCTGTCTCGGAGCTCTACGAACAATTCCTTCAACCTCATGGCTTGGTTTTTGCTCTGACATGCACTGTCAACTCTGGGACCTTATATAGACAGGTGTGTGCCTTTCCAAATCATGTCCAATATATTTAATTTACTGCAGGTGGACTCCAATAAAGTTACAGAAACCTCTCAAGGATGATCAATAGAAACAGGTTGCACCTGAGCTCAATTTCAAGTCGCATACAAAGGGTCTGAATACTTGTGAATACTTATGTAAATAAGGTATTTATGATTTTTTTTTAATGAATTTGCAAAAAAAATCTAAAAACCTGCTTTTACTTTGTTATTATGGAATAGTGTTCGTAGATTGACGAGAAAAAAATCCGATTTAAAAAAAATAAGGCTGTAACAAAATGTGTAAAAAGTCAAGGGCTCTGAATATTTTCCGAATGCAATATTTTCCGAATGCACTGTATCTGAGACCAGTTTGAGATATTTTGCAGTGTGGCTTTAAGACCCAGCGGACCCAGCGGAGAGCCCAGCCGGCGGATTATGCTGCATTAAAAACCAACTGGGAAGGTGGTAATTATCATACCCGACTGGGCACAATCTTTTGAACGCCTATCCAACTCGCAATTACAAGTGGGAAACTCGTCTATCATCCCCGAGCTCCCACTTTTCCCACGGTCAGACCTCTGACGTCACCTACAAAGGAAATTACCTCGATAACAGCATTTTCGGCAGTTAAATGTAGCAACTAAACCTTAGTTATATAGATATATTAACATGGTTTTTGAACACTATAGTTTGTTTAAACGCATAATAGCGACACTTTAGTTCATGGTTGACGCATTTTGTTGGCTATTAGCCAATCGGCGTTTCTCAATGAGTTCAAAGCACGTTAATGCATCCAACTGGTATTTACAACTTCAAATTCGGTATTTACCACCTTCCCACTTTGTTATAAACGCAGCATCAGTTGTTTCTACTACGAATTGTCGCTAGTTATTTGGTGGGAGGCGCTGTAGCCATTTCGCCACTTTAAAGAGAGAAGGAGAACCAACATCCGAGTTCTGGGGAAAATAAATTATCCCAAAGCACTGCATTCAGACAAACTACCCCCACCGCGGCGAAGGAGCACGACTGAACGCAAACTTCGAACTCTCCATGCAGAGCACGCGGAGAGCAGACCAGGACCATCTAACGGGCTTTTGAGACATTTTTCGGTTTCCGTTGTTTCCTTTATTTGCGGTGTATGTGGATGTTGATCGAACAGTTTATGAGAATCTTGCTTGCTCTGCGGTGAGAAGAGAAGTTTGGCTGTTTTCCTAGTCGTAGGGAGACGCGGGAGGTTCGGGGAAAAAGTGGGGGAAGATGGTTTGGAACGCCGCTTTGAGAAGAGGCTTGATGTGCGTTCTGGCGCTCTGGCTCGGTTTTATGTCTGCCCCTTGCAAAGCTCGGATTTACACTAACCATTGGGCTGTACGGATAAACGGGGGACCTGTGTTCGCTGATCGGATAGCAGACAAATATGGCTATAAGAATATGGGACAGGTATGTTTTAAATTGTTCCTCTGTTATATTTTCGTTCCTTTTACATTTTTATTCGAAAGAGTTTAAAAGTCAAATCCTGCACAGTATTGGTGTTTTTTCTTTGATAAATTAAAACTTTTACTTTGTTTTTGAACGGTGGTGTTTTGTTGTCAGTCCAATTGAAGTTCACACGTCATAGTCACCCGGGCCCACACTGGATAGTCCACATCCCGGGCCAGCCTGAACACGCTACCTCTACTCTAAATAATGTGCCTTGAACCCAGGATAGTCTTTCTGGCGTGTGTGTGGCGGGGATCAGCCTGGCACACACGGGATTGACTATGACATGAACAATACGAGAGAGAGGGGGCAGGGGTGCAGTGATTAGGCTCCACACCGGTGGGACAACAGGTGCCCCACAGTTCCGCAGAGCAGTTTTATTGGGCTGTTAGGAGTGGAGAATTTTACCAACAGTTTAATGTCTCGTATTTCATGGCTCAGACCAATATGGGCATCTTAAACTTAGAATCCTTAGTTGCTGTATACATTTTGGATTTATTAATTATTTACAGTTCCAGTCAAGTTTGGACAGCTACTCATTCAAGGGTTTTTAACGAAATAACACATGGAATCATGTAGTAACCAAAAAAAATAGTTAAAAAAAAATCAAAATATATATATTAGAGCCTTCTTTTGCCTTGACAGCTTTGCACACTCTTTGCATTCTCCGAACCAGTTTCACCTGGAATGCTTTTCCAACAGTTTTGAAGGACTTCCCACATATATGTTGAGCATTTGTTGGTTGCTTTTCCTTCACTCTGCAGTCCAACTCATCCCAAACCATGTCAATTGGGTTGAGGTCAGGTGATTGTAGATGCCAGGTCATCTGATGCAGCGCTCCATCACTCTCCTTGTTGGTCAAATAGCCCATATACAGCCTGGAGGTGTGTTGGGTCATTGTCCTGTTGAAAAACAAATGATAGTCCCACTAAGTGCAAACCATATGGTATGGCGTATCACTGCAGAATGCTGTGGTATCAATGCTGGTTACGTGTGCCTTGAATTCAAATAAA
Source organism: Oncorhynchus nerka (assembly GCF_034236695.1). Classification (NCBI taxonomy): domain Eukaryota; kingdom Metazoa; phylum Chordata; class Actinopteri; order Salmoniformes; family Salmonidae; genus Oncorhynchus; species Oncorhynchus nerka. The sequence continues at coordinate 22,042,338 of NC_088422.1, read as the reverse complement.
TCACTGACAGTGTCACCAGCAAAGCACCCACACACCATCACACCTCCTCCATGCTTCACTGTGGGACCCACACATGCGGAGATCGTCCATTCACCTACTCTGCGTCTCAAAGACACGGTGGTTGGAACCAAAAATCTCGTCACAACACAAATGATTGGCTCGAACACATTAAGAAGGAAAGAAATTCCACAAATTAACCTTTTTGTATTCTTATTTCACCTTTATTTAACCAGCTAGGCCAGTTGAGAACAAGTTCCCATTTACAACTGCGACCTGGCCAAGATAAAGCAAAGCAGTGCGATATAAACAACACAGTTACACATAAACAAACACAGTCAATAACACAAAATAAAAATAGAAAAATCTATGTACAGTGTGTGAAAATGTAGGGAGGTAGGTAATAAATAGGCTCTAGAGGTGAAAATAATTACAATTTAGCATTACTACTGGAATGATAGATGTGCAGATGATGATGTGCAAGTAGAGATACTGGGGTGCATAAGAGCAAGAGGGTAAGTAATAATATGTGGATGAGGTACTCGGGTGTACTATTTACAGATTGGCTGTGTACAGTGATCGGTAAGCTGCTCTGACCGCTGATGCTTAAAGTTAGAGGGAGATATAAGGCTTCTTAGATTTTTGCAATTCGTTCCAGTCATTGGCAGCAGAGAACTGGAAGGAAAGGCAGCCAAAGGAAGTGTTGGCTTTGGGGATGACCAGTGCAATATACCTACTGGAGCGTGTGCTACGGGTGGGTGTTGCTATGGTGACCAGTCAGCTGCTAGGTAAAGCACCGCCTTATCTCAAAGACTTATAGATGACTTGGAGGCAGTGTGTTTGGCGACGGATATGCAGTGAGGGCCAGCCAACGAGAGCATGCATGTCGCAGTGGTGGGTAGTATATGGGGCTTTGGTGATAAAACGGATGGCACTGTGATAGACTACATCCAGTTTGCTGAATAGAGTGTTGGGGGCTATTTTGTAAATGGCATCGCTGAGGTCAAGGATCGGTAGGATAGTCAGGTTTACGAGGGTATGTTTGGCAGCATGAGTGAAGGAGGCTTTGTTGCGAAATAGAAAGCCGATTCTAGATTATTTTTGGATTGGAGATGCTTAATGTGAGTCTGGAAGGAGAGTTTACAGTCTAGCCAGACACCTAGGTATTTGTAGTTGTCCACATATTCTAGATAATAGTAAAAATAAAGAAAATACCTTTGAATGAGTAGGTGTCAACTTTTGACTGGTGTGTATATATCATATATATATATATATATATATATATATATATATATATATATCCATTTGTTTACTGAAAAATATAACTTAAAAGCCTCATGAGTTTAGTTAAACTGTCGTACCACATCAGAACCCAACATTTATACATTGTTTTCCTCAAATGTTTGTAAACATCAAATGTAAACACATGGTATAGCTTCAAAACATGGTTAATACTAGAGGTCGACCGGTTAATCAGAATGGCCGATTTAATTATGGCCGATTTCAAGTTTTCATAACAATCTGAAATCAGTATTTTTGGACACTGATTTGGCCGGTTTAAAAATATAAACAAATAAATAAAATAAAAACATTTTAACACCTTTTATTTAATCTTTATTTTACTAGGCAAGTCAGTTAAGAACACATTCTTATTTTCAATGACTGCCTAGGAACAGTGGGTTAACTGCCTGTTCAGGGGCAGAACGACAGATTTGTACCTTGTCAGCTCGGGGGTTTGAACTTGCAACCTTCCGGTTACTAGTCCAACTCTCTAACCACTAGCCTGCCGCCCCATAAAAAACAATCATAATCACTAGTTATAACTACACATGGTTGATAATATTACAAGTTTATCTAGCTTGTCCTGCATTGCATATAATCAATATGGTGCGTAACGTTGCTCCAATGTGTACCTAACCATAAACATCAATGCCTTTCTTAAAATCAATACACAGAAGTATATATTTTTAAACCTGCATATTTAGCTAAAAGAAATCCAGGTTAGCAGGCAATATTAACCAGGTGAAATTGTGTCACTTCACTTGCGTTCATTGCACGCAGAGTCAGTGTATATGCAACAGTTTGGGCCGCCTAATTTGCCAGAATTATGACATAACATTGAAGGTTGTGCAATGTAACAGGAATATTTAGACTTATGGATGCCACCCGTTAGATAAAATACGGAACGGTTCCGTATTTCACTGAAAGAATAAACGTCTTGTTTTCGAGATGATAGTTTCCGGATTGGGCCATATTAATGACCTAAGGCTCGTATTTCTGTGTTTTATCATGTTATAACTAAGTCTATGATTTGATAGAGCAGTCTGACTGAGCGATGGTAGGCAGCAGCAGGCTCGTAAGCATTCATTCAAACAGCACTTTCGTGCGTTTGCCAGCAGCTGTTTATGACTTCAAGCCTATCAACTCCCGAGATTAGGCTGGTTTAACCGATGTGAAATGGCTAGCTAGTTAGCGGGGTGTGCGCTAATAGCGTTTCAAACGTCACTCGCTCTGAGACTTGGAGTGGTTGTTCCCCTTGCTCTGCATGGGTAACGCTGCTTCGAGGGTGGCTGTTGTCATTGTGTTCCTGGTTCGAGCCCAGGTTGGAGCGAGGAGAGGGATGGAAGCTATACTGTTACACTGGCAATACTAAAGTTCCTATAAGAACATCCAATAGTCAAAGTTAATGAAATACAAATGGTATAGAGAGAAATAGTCCTATAATTCCTATAATAACTACAACATAAAAATTCTTACCTGGGAATATTGAAGACTCATGTTAAAAGGAACCACCAGCTTTCTCATGTTCTGAGCAAGGAACTTAAACTTTAGCTTTCTTGCATGGCACATGTTGCACTTTTACTTCTCCAACCCTTTGTTTTTGCATTATTTAAACCAAACTTAACATGTTTCATTATTTATTTAAGGCTAAATTGATTTTATTGATGTATTAAGTTAAAATAAGTGTTCATTAAGTATTGTTTGTAATTGTCATTATTACAAATAAATCAATTATAAAAATCGTCCGATTAATCGGTATCGGCTTTTTTTGGTCCTCCAATAATCGGTATTGGCATTGAAAAATCATAATCGGTCGACCTCTAGTTAACTATACATTTGATATCCTGGATGGTCAGTCCTTGCATCCATAGCTCTGTCTGCATTTGAGTGGTTACATTTCTTCAGCCCAATCCTTAGCTTTTTAGCGAAACGGGCAGGGACAGCACTTTGTTTCAATTAAGGATTCTAGCTTTAACGCATACTTTAACCAAATGAGCTGCAAGATTAATATTTTAATAACCTTATAAAATTACAAGCGGCTGAGATTATAAATGGCCACAGTAAAGGAAGGAAGGATGGAAAGCATGCATTGACGTTGCCAAGGGTTTGATAATGTGAATTGCTCTGAAAGTATCAAACTATTCTGCATATCTGTTATGGTGTGTGCCTGTTGATGTCATTCCTAAGTAACGTCTACTGTCTCCACCAACCCTCCCCACTCCAATCCATAACTGCTGTCAGGTACAATACTGGAAACAAAATGCAATAGTCAAGAGGAGATATGGGCACACTTGCTGGATTTAATTGTGATGTCATTTTGTTCAACAATTCTCCTTGTAATCAGAGAGGCCCATGCAAGTTCAGAGTAGGCAACATTTGGTTGCTTAGCGACACACATTTAAGAGGGTGGTCTATATGGGAGAAATATCTAGCAATGACTAAACCAGGCAATCCAAAGCGCTCTCTCTCCACAGAGAAGGCAATACTACATATTCTGACAGGTGGAAAATTGCTGTTGTGGACTAGGATAATCACAGGGACATCCTGCCCTCACACCTCCCGCCCCTCTTCTCCATAATTATATGGTGCCCATATACCAGCCAGCCCTCCTTTATAGAACTGAGAGTCTTATACCCCCCCATTCCCCTTTTAATCTTACCGTATGCTTCCCAGTCGAAACAGTTAGTGCATGTTTTAGGTGTTAGGCATAGTAGTAATGGTACGAACATTATATTTTAGCTAGATGGTTAAAGCTAGCTAACAAGTGTGTTAGGGTGATTTCCATGTTAAAGGACCCATGAGCACCTACGTGAAGTTCGTAGGAGCACATCAAATTGGGTGTCAAATGACAGCCAAGAGTATCTTTTTGGGAAATTAAGGCATAGATACATTTTTCAACCATTTTCCGTCTTCTAAATTAGGCATAAGTAATGGATTTAACTTCTGGTCAAACAGATGGAAAAAGGGATTTTCGAAAACATCTACCAGAAAGTCTTTAAAGGGTATTAGAAATAAACAATTTTGACGTAAAGATCCCTGCCAACCAATATCAATGCTTAAATTTAGTTTTGGGGAAATGATTTGCCTATTGTATGTTTAAGGAACATTGCCTTGTAAATCCGTTACCAAAAACCTACATTTTCTAATGGAGGGTAATTTTAAGTTAATTGAATTAACAAGTAAAGGTAGACCTACCAATTAGTTAGTGTTTTTACTGAAGTACATTTTTGTTTATGGATTACTAAGTGATTTAAAACTCAGTAACGGATTTACTACTCAGTACCGGACTTACTGCATTGGCTACAATACAAAATAATAGTAGTCACTAACCACAGTTGCTTCACCTGCTTACTGTCCTCCCTTCCACTGGCATCCAGTTATGTTCAGCTCATAACTGTTTTCTGTCATCTGAAATTGGAATTGGGTCAATTTGCCCTGGCCTTGGTTTCAACGTCCACAGACGTCATTTTTTGGGACGGTCTGAACCGGGTCTTGATTTCAGCATCCACAGTTTATTAAATAATGTAATTTCTGCATTCTTTCTGCAGATATCTTTTGTGAAACATTGTTGTGAGTTACCTGAAAGGATATAGGGGCTTGATACAGTCCCTTGGGTAGCTCCTCTAAAGCCCTGGGTCAATGGGAAGGGTATATGACACCTGGCAGCCATTGCTGTTTGATAATCTGCCTCTGAATTATTAAAGTTAATCACACTTCGCCTGCCTCATGTCTGTCTTTCTTATTTTGGAGGTTTGTGGTTCACAGGTTACATTGTTTAATTCCTCTGTCTTACTTCGTTGACGTTTGAATGCAACCAGTGTTTTTACTGTAGACTGATCGTGGTGTGTTTTTTTTCTCGGTAGATTGGCGACCTGAAGGACCATTATCACTTCTTTCACAGCAGGACCATCAAAAGGTCAACTCTCTCCAGTCGCGGTGGCCACAGCTTCCTCTCGATGGAGTCCAAGGTAAGCCTCGCCTCACCGTGCTGGCGGGCCACCCCACCAGGTCATCGACACACGCCTGCATTATTGATGAGTCACAGAACACCACCCTTGGTCTCGCCCTGATGATGCGTACATTACAGGGCACAACTGTAGTTCAGTACACCGATGGAAAGTCTACCAGCCATAGCACTGCTGAGCATAGTTGTCATTCAATGAGAGATCTTTGATGAATTATGTATTATATACTGTTGCTGGATATGTTGGCCCTTTTCAACGTTGACTCTGTTTATTACACAAGACTCCCCTTGGGGCAGGAGGCAGTTTGCCATTGATAGACCAGTGTTCTTCTCTTTCCTCTCTCTCCCTTTCTCCCTTCTTCCCCTGAAGTTTCTCTCCTGTGTGAAGGGTTGACAGGGATGATGTCAGCTGGGTCTGCAGTCTGAGCTGGGAGTCTTTCTGCTCCCATCACTATTGTACAGGGATCAGTGTCATATCATTACCATTCTGATGCCAGTATCATTTCACTGCTGTTTTCGGGCTGCTCTCTATCATGGATGCACTGGGGTCAGTCCGTGGAGCCGGTTATAGAAATAATCACGTTGTTATGCTTAGTTGTCTAATGACAGTCATCTGTACGTGTGTGAGTCAGTTGGGTGTAGTGGACACACCTTGTGTGTGTGCGCGCTGTGCGATCTACCTGTTGGCACGCAGGTCTCCATGGTGACAAGGCAGTGATAATGGCTTTATGGCTTGCTGACGCACCGCCTGGCGCATGTGGGACACGGTCAAAGGTCATGGCTGTCAGTAAGTTACCAGCCCAAGGTCGTCGGCTTGGAGAGCGGGTGTATGACTAACCTCACCCGAGTGACATTTGGCCCCATTTTCAGACACTCAAAGTACACTGAACAAAAATGTGAAATGTAAAGTTTTTCGTTTCATGAGCTGAAATAAAACATCCCAGCAATTTGATTAAATTGACTAAGCACTATGATCATTACAAAGGTGCACCTTGTGCTGGGGACAATAACAGGCCACTCTAAAATGTGCAGTTTTGTCACACAACACAATGCCACAGATGTCTCTGTGGCAGATGTTGAGGGAGCATGCAATTGGCATGCTGACTGCAGGAATTTCCACCAGAGCTGTTGCCAGGTAATTTTATGTTAATTTCTCTACCATATGCTGCCTCCAACGTTTTTAGACAATTTGGCACCATGTCCAAATGGCCTCACAACTGCGGACCACGTGTAACCATACCAGCCCAGGACCTCCACATCTGGCTTCTTCACCTGCGGAATTGTCTGAGACCAGCCACCTGGAGAGCTGATGAAACTGTGGGTTTGCACAACTGAATGATTTCTGCTCAAACTGTCAGAAACCGTCTCAGGGATGCTCATCTGCATGCTCGTTGTCCTCACCAGAGTTTTGACCTGACTGCAGTTAAGCGTCATAACTGACTTCAGTGGACAAATGCTCACCCTCGATGGCCACTGGCACATTGGAGAATAGTGTTTTTCATGGAGGAATCTCAGTTTCAACTAGAGGAACGACTAATCGGCATGGCTGATTAATCTGGGCCGATTTCAAGTTTTCATAACAATCGTAATCTGCCTTTTTGGATGCTGATTACATTGCAAACCATAAGGAAACTACGTGGCAGGCTTGACCACTTTTTACGCAAGTGCAGCGTCAAAAGGACTTTGTGGCTGCAATGAGCCAGGGTAAGTTGCTAGCTAGCATTAAACTTATCTTTATAAAAAAACAATCAATCGATCACTAGTTAACTACACATGGTTGATGATATTACTAGGTTAACTAGCTTGTCCTGCGTTGCATATAATCAATGCAGTGCCTGTTAATTTATCATTGAATCACAGTCTAATTCAACTTCGTCAAACGGGTGGTGATTTAACAAAAGTGCATTTGTGAAAAAAGCACGTTCGTTGCCCAAATGTACCTAACCATAAACATCAATAACTTTCTTAAAATCAGTACACAGAAATGTTTTTTTTTTGTTAACCTGCATATTTAGTTAAAAGAAATTCATGTTAACAAGCAATATTAACTAGGGAAATTGTCACTTCTTCTTTTGCGTTCAGTGCAAGCAGAGTCAGGGTATATGCAACAGTTTGGGCCGCCTGGCTCATAGTGAACTGTGTTTCTTCCTAACAAGGACCGTAATTTATTTGACAGAAGTTTACATAATTATGACATAACATTGAAGGTTGTGCAATGTAACAGCAATATTTAGACTTCGGGATGCCACCCGTTAGATAAAATACGGAAGGGTTCTGTATTTCACTGAAAGAATAAATGTTTTGTTTTCGAAATGATAGTTTCCAGATTTGACTATATTAATGACCTAAGGCTCGTATTTCTGTGTGTTTATTATATGATAAGTCTGATTTGATAGAGCAGTCTGACTGAGCGGTGGTAGCAGCAGGCTTGTAATCATTCATTCAAACAGCACTTTACTGTGTTTGCGAGCAGCTCTTAGCAATGCTTGATGCACAGCACTGTTTGACTTCAAGCCGATCAACTCCCGAGATTAGGCTGGCAATACTAAAGTGCCTATAAGAACATCCAATAGTCAAAAGTATATGAAATACAAATGATATAAAGAGAAATAGTCGACACGTCATAATTCCTATAATAACTACAACCTAAAACTTCTTAACTGGGAATATTGAACCACCAGCTTTCATATGTTCTGAGCAAGGAACTTAAACGTTAGCTTTTTTACAAGGCACATATTGCACTTGTACCTTCTTCTCCAACACTGTTTTTGCATTATTTAAACCAAATTGAACACGTTTCATTATTTACTTGAGACTAAATAGATTATATTTCTGTATTATATTAAGTTAAAATAAAAGGGTTCATTCAGAATTACAAATATATTACAAATATATTTGAAAATCGTCTGATTTGTAATTGGTATCGGCTTTTTTTGGTCATCATAATCGGCCGACCTCTAGTTTCAACTGTATTGGGCAGATGAGAGTGTGTATGGCGTCATGTGGGCGAGCGGCTTACTGATGTCAACGTTGTGAACAGAGTGCCCCATGGTGGGGTTATGGTATGGGCAGGCATAAACTACCGACAATGAACACAATTGAAATTTGAATGCACAGAGATACCGTGACGATCCTGAGGTCCATTGTCGTGCCATTCAACCGTCGCCATCATGTTTCAGCATGATAATGCACGGCCCTATGTTGCAAAGATCTGTACTCAATTCCTTAACTGATAATGTTCCAGTTCTTCCATGGCCTGCATACTCACCAGACAAGTCACCCACTGAGCTTGTTCGGGATGCTATGGATCAACGTGTACGACAGCGCGTTCCAGTCCCTGCCAATATCCAGCAACTTCGCACAGCCATTGAAGAGGAGTGGGACAACATTCCACAGGCCACAATCAACAGCCTGACCAACTCTCTGCGAAGGAGATGTATTGTGCTGCATGAGGCAAATGGTGGTCACACCAGATACTGAGTGGTTTGATGATCCATGCCCCTACCTTTTTTTTGTTTTTAAAGGTATCTGTGACCAACAGATACATGTCTGTATTTCCAGTCATGTGCAATCCATAGATTAGGGCCTAATTCGTTTATTTCAATTTACTAATTTCCTTATATGAACGGTAACTTAGTAAAATCTTTGAAAATGTTGCGTCTATTTTTGTTCAGTGTAATCACTGATTATAACAGATTTGGATAGGTATAGGCAAGGACGCCCATCACTTTCCTTCTATCTATACTTTCATGTCAGATCAGTGATCCCATCAAGGAAGGAAGCATTTCTAAAGTGCCATTTCAGCTGACACTTCTAAAGTATAGCTGGATTTTTTTGGGATCCTGGTTGCCCTTGGTTACAGACGAAGTCAGCAAGAGAGAGCCACCTCCAAATCCTTAAGAAGGGGGAATGCAGAAGCAGTTGTATTTCAGGAGTCCAATTCACCATCTGGAGAGGGAGGATCCGTCTTCTCTCCGTCTCAGTGGACTCTCAGGTCAGTGGTGGAACTAATGGAGGACTGGCTGCCGGCGGTCGGACTTCCTGTCTAGGTGACGGTCTGAGGACCGCCGCATTAGGCTTACCGCTTATCATCCGTTACACAAACACACATGGACATTGGGTGGGCAGACAGACAGGGAGCTCTAGACAGACACACACGCGTATAATGATGGCTCTGCTGTTCTGAGCTTAATGAGGTGTGTAAATGGTTGCTTTGAAACTGATGACAGACTTGGTGAAATGAGCAGAGACTTGTGCCTGCTCTGTCTTCACATGATCATTGCCATCCATCATTGTTACAAATGTTTTATTTTTTGACTTAATTACATTCTGGCTTATGAAATCTTTCTCCCTCAGTCCCCCCCCCCCCACCCCTTCTTTCTGCCTGTTTTTCCTCATTCTATCCCCCCTTTTATAACACCCTTTTCTCTCCTCTATCTCTCAATCACACACTCTCTCTTTCTGCCAGTGTTTTTTCTGTGTCCATCCCTCATCTCATTTCCCTCTGCTCTCTGGAGAAACTGACAGATTGTTTTAGTTGGTCATACCTCACTCTGATAGGATTTTTTTATTTCACTCCCTCTTTCTTTTTAGCTTTGTATGAATGTTAGTCGATCACCTCCTTCTCTGGTTTGTTATTGTTTTACCTGAATGATTTGGCTACCTTGGGTAAAAGTGAAAGGCAGCAGTCGTTACAAAAATAATCCTTACCCAACATTCCCAAATTTCTGAGATGAGCTTACCAAGGAATTCCTTGAAAGGAATCCATTAGGTTTGAGATATTGATTGTGACCTGAGAAATTTGTATGCGTGTTCACATAGTGGGGCAAAAAAGTATTTAGTCAGCCACCAATTGTGCAAGTTCTCCCACTTAAAAAGATGAGGCCTGTAATTTTCATCATAGGTACACTTCAACTATGACAGACAAAACAAGAAAAAAAATCCGGAAAATCACATTGTAGGATTTTTAATGAATTTATTTGCAAATTATGGTGGAAAATACGTATTTGGTCACCTACAAACAAGCAAGATATCTGGCTCTCACAGACCTGTAACTTCTTCTTTAAGAGGCTCCTCTGTCCTCCACTCGTTACCTGTATTAATGGCACCTGTTTGAACTTGTTATCAGTATAAAAGACACCTGTCCACAACCTCAGTCATACTCCACTATGGCCAAGACCAAAGAGCTGTCAAATGACACCAGAAACCAAATTGTAGACATGCACCAGGCTGGGAAGACTGAATCTGCAATAGGTAAGCAGCTTGGCTTGAATAAATCAACTGTGGGAGCAATTATTAGGAAATGGAAGACATACAATACCACTGATAATCTCCCTCGTTCTGGGGTTCCACGCAAGATCTCACCCCGTGGGGTCAAAATGATCACAAGAACGGTGAGCGCAAATCCCAGAACCACACTGGGGGACCTAGTGAATGACCTGCAGAGAGCTGGGACCAAAGTAACAAAGCCTACCATCAGTAACACACTACGCCGCCAGGGACTCAAATCCTGCAGTGCCAGACGTGTCCCCCTGCTTAAGCCAGTACATGTCCAGGCCCGTCTGAAGTTTGCTAGAGACCATTTGGATGATCCAGAAGAAGATTGGGAGAATGTCATATGGTCAGATGAAACTTGTTGGTAAAAACTCAACTCGTCGTGTTTGGAGGACAAAGAATGCTGAGTTGCATCCAAAGAACACCATACCTACTGTGAAGCATGGGGGTGGAAACATCATGCTTTGGGGCTGTTTTTCTGCAAAGGGACCAGGACGACTGATCCGTGTAAAGGAAAGAATGAATGGGGCCATGTATCGTGAGATTTTGAGTGAAAACCTCCCATCAGCAAGGGCATTGAAGATGAAATGTGGCTGGGTCTTTCAGCATGACAATGATCCCAAACACACCGCCCGGGCAACGAAGGAGTGGCTTCGTAAGAAGCATTTCAAGGTCCTGGAGTGGCCTAGCTAGTCTCCAGATCTCAACCCCATAGAAAATCTTTGGAGGGAGTTGAAATTCTGTGTTGCCCAGCAACAGCCCCAAAACATCACTGCTCTAGAGGAGATCTGCATGGAGGAATGGGCCAAAATACCAGCAATAGTGTGTGAAAACCTTGTGAAGACTTATAGAAAACATTTGATCTCTGTCATTGCTAACAAAGGGTATATAACAAAGTATTGAGAAACTTTTGTTATTGACCAAATACTTATTTTTTTCACCATCATTTGCAAATTCACTAAATCCTACAATGTGATTTTCAGGAATTTTTTTCTCATTTTGTCTGTCATAGTTGAAGTGTACCTATGATGAAAATTACAGGCCTCTCTTTTTAAGTGGGAGAACTTGCACAATTGGTGGCTGACTAAATACTTTTTTGCCCCACTGTACATTTTTTTTGGTCAGTGTTTTATTTTGTGAATTTATCCACAAACATCCCATCTTCCATTGGGCAAGTTAGTTTTGCATGACCTGGTGCCCCGGGTGGGTGGAGATTCCACCGCCTATTTAAAACTAACTCACCCATTGTCCACTCTGAACATGCTTGCCCAACAACCCTGCATATTCATGTTCAAACATTGGATATGTTTTGATGCTTTTTTTTCTTTCTTCACTGTGCAATGGTGTGGCCTCTGCTATAGGTGGAGTGGATTCAGCAGCAGGTGGTAAAAAGGCGGATCAAGAGGGATTACAAGGTGGCCCCTCCTCCCCTCACCAGCCCCTCCCAGACCAGCCCCGCCCAGTCCATATTCTTCAATGATGCCAAGTGGAGCAGTATGTGGTACATAGTAAGTATGCGGACCACACCCTAGCTCTCTGGGTCAAGGATCACCAGACCTACTTAATGGAGGTCTCCATATATGGGGCGGGGCAGTGTGTGCATGCACCTTGGTTGTAGTGTGCCTAAGAGTGTCGTGCCTCAAAGGCAAATGTCTAGATGAATTTTCAAACATCTTCCTGAGATTTCAAATGACATTGAGAGGAATGTATATCGCTAAATATATAGTCCATAGAATTTAAAAAGATATTGCCGGATATTATTAATTCTAATCAGAAAGCTTTTTACATGGATGATACATTGGAGGTAATATAAGACATGTACTGGAAACAAAAACACTGAAAAAGCTGGGAAACCAGGCCTGCTATTCATTGCTGGCTTTCAATAGGCTTTTGATAAAGTACGACTGGAGTTTTTATATATAAATGCCTGGAACATTTCAATTTTGAAGAATCTCATAAAACGGGTTAAAGTCATGTATAGTAACCCTAAGTGTAAAATAGTAAACAATGGCTACTTCTCAAAGTATTAAACTGTCAAGAGGAGTAAAACAAGGTTGTCCACTATCAGCATATCTATTTATTATGGCCATCGAAATGTTAGCTATTCAAATCAGATCCAACAATAATAACAATAAGGGCTTAAAAAGAAAGGTGTTGTATTCTGATTACTGTTTTCTATTTAAATCCACAATTTGGATCCCTCCACAGCCTCAGAGGATCTAGATACTTTAACTAACCTCTCTGGATTACAACCAAATTATAAGTGTACAATATTGGATCACTAAAAAATAAAACTTTTACATTACCATGTAGTTTACCAATAAAATGGTGTGATGTGGATATACTCGGTATACATATCCATAAATAAATAAATGCTCTCCAATAATGTTAATAAAGTTACCAAAAATGGACAAGATTGTGTTACCATGGAAAGGAAAATACCTGTCTATTTGTGGGAAAAAATCACCCTGATTAACGCTTTAGTCATGTCCCAGTTTACCTATTTGCTTATGGATTTGCCTATAGTCGTGGCCAAAAGTTTTGAGAATGACATATTAATTTCCACAAAGTTTGCTGCTTCAGTGTCTTTAGATATTTTTGTCAGATGTTACTATGGAATACTGAAGTATAATTACAAGCATTTCATAAGTGTTAAAGGCTTATATTGACAATTACATGAAGTTGATGCAAAGAGTCAACATTTGCAGTTTTGACCCTTCTTTTTCAAGACTTCTGCAATCCGCCCTGGCATGCTGTCAATTAACTTCTGGGCCACATCCTGACTGATGGCAGCCCATTCTTGCATAATCAATGCTTGGAGTTTGTCAAATTTGTGGGGTTTTGTTTGTCCACCCGCCTCTTGAGAATTGAGGTTCTAAATGGGATTAAGGTCTGGGGAGTTTCCTGGCTATGGACCCAAAATATCAATGTTTTGTTCCCCGAGCCACTTAGTTATCACTTTTGCCGTATGGCAAGGTGCTCCATCATGCTGGAAAAGGCATTGTTTGTCACCAAACTGTTCCTGGATGGTTGGGAGGAGTTGCTCTCGGAGAATGTATTCTTTATTCATGGCTGTGTTCTTAGGCAAAATTGTGAGTGAGCCCACTCTACCACATGGAAATGGCCTAATTCTAATGGTAGCACCTTGTCTTCTCCTGACAAACTTTTTTCCGGATGCCCCAAACAATCAGAAAGGGGATTCATCAGAGAAAATGACTTTACCCCAGTCCTCAGCAGTCCAATCCCTGTACCTTTTGCAAAATATCAGTCTGTCCCTGATGTTTTTCCTGGAGAGAAGTGGCTTCTTTGCTGCCCTTCTTGACACCAGGCCATCCTCAAAGTCTTCACCTCACTGTGCGTGCAGATGCACTCACACCTGCCTGCTGCCATTCCTGAGCAAGCTCTGTACTGGTGGTGCCCCGATCCCACAGCTGAATCAACTTTAGGAGATGGTCCTGGCGCTTTCTGGACTTTCTTGGGTGCCCTGAAGCCTTCTTCACAACAATTGAACAGCTCTCCTTGAACTTCTTGATGATCCGATAAATGGTTGATTTAGGTGCAATCTTACTGGCAGCAATATCCTTGCCTGTGAAGCCCTTTTTGTGCAAAGCAATGATGACTGCACGTGTTTCCTTGCAGGTAACCATGGTTGACAGAGGAAGAACAGTGATTCCAAGCAACACCCTCCTTTTGAAGCTTCCAGTCTGTTATTCGAACTCAATCAGCATGACAGAGTGATCTCCAGCCTTGTCCTCGCCTGTGTAGGCAGAGTAGCAAAGAAAAAGCCATATCTCAGACTAGCCAATAAAATATTAAGATGGGCAAAAGAACAGACACTGGACAGAGGAACTCTGCCTACAAGGCCAGCATCCAGGAGTCGCCTCTTCACTGATGACGTTGAGACTGGTGTTTTGCAGGCTACTTAATGTAGCTGCCAGTTGAGGACTTGAGGTGTCTGTTTCTCAAACTAGACACTCTAATTTACTTGTCCTCTTGCTCAGTTGTGCACTGTGGCCTCCCAATCCTTTCTATTCTGTTTAGAGCCAGTTTGCTCTGTTCTGTAAAGGGAGTGGTACAGTGTTGTATGAGATCTTCAGTTTTACTGGACAAAAATGTGCTTTTATTTCGAAAACAAGAATTTCTAAGTGACCCCAAACTTTTGAACTGTAGTGTATATATGCAAAGAATATATGCAATATTTAAACTGATCTGACATTGAGAGGATTTTAAATGCCCACAGCAGTGTCAAATGACTCCGTTCAGACTGCACAAGATATGTAGCTCTACACCGAAAGAATACTACACTCGCTTGTGGCCGCTAGTCACATCCACATACAAATCATTACTCCCCTTCCATTTTGTGTGTGAGTGCGCTATTTGTAAGCTCTCTGGTCTTTTGCTCTTCTTCTGGGTTCTGTCAATGGTTAACTTGGCAATGATAACACCAATACTTTGACCTTAGTTCTTATCAGTCCAGTGTTTTTGGACAGAGGATAGAGCTTGGACTTTGTCATAAATATTCAATCATGAGTGTTTACTGTTTTAGGCAGTACTTGTTTAGTACTTTTTGTCCATGTTCATGTCCATTGGCATTTGTTAACCTGGGAATTAGCCTACAACTGACTTTCTCCTGCCATCTTTGGACCTGCTTGACAGCTGTTAAAATGCTTTGTTTATTTTCTCATTGGGCTATTCACTGATGATCTAGAATGATTTGATAGGTTAAAGCAAGAACCCCACTTCATATCTTTCACCAACCCAGACATGTCAGATCAGTGATTACTTTAAGGAACGGAGGGTGGAAAGCTGCATTTGAAAAGTACTCAAGCAGGGCCTATATATATATGTGATCACACTTTTGCCACAACACAGATGTCTCACTGTTCCAGAACTGTAATTACCACTTAAGTGGGTTGCTAGTTTTATTTCAGCACTATTCCAGTGACGTGTGTGTGGTGTGTGTGTGTGCCAGCACTGTAACGATGACATCCATAACTGCCAGTCGGACATGAACATAGTGGGGGCATGGAAGAGGGGCTACACAGGGAAGGACGTGGTGATCACCATCCTAGACGACGGCATCGAGAGGAACCACCCCGACCTCATTCAGAACTACGTGAGTGTGGGTGCGTTTTGGAATGGGGTATGTGTGTTGTAGTAGGAGTGTGTGTGGCGTGTTCAGCCATTGGAGGATTTATGCTGCTCGGCCATAAGACCATGATGGTGAAGGCTTTTCCCTCTGTTTCCAGGACAACCAGGCCAGTTATGATGTCAACGGGAACGACATGGACCCCATGCCCCGTTATGATGCCAGCAACGAGAATAAGTAAGATACCAGGTCACAGCATCACATGTGTGTGTGTGTGTGTGGCTCTTCTCTGCCTGGGAGCCCTGTGTCCTGTGCCAGTTTGGCTGTCAGTGGTTTTGGACGTTCTAGCCCAAATGCCTTGGCAAACGCTCAGTACTCTGTGGTAGTTTGTTTTCTTAAAGAGACAGGAGGTTAACTAGCCCACTGCTTTAGACGGATCATGGTCTGCTCTCTCCCTCGCTCTCTCACTTTGCCCTTCCCTCTCTCTTTTTCTCTCTCTTTCCACCTCTCCCTCTGAGTGGGGCTCGTTGACAAGTCTGTCACAATAATGGGTACGTTCCAATGTCCATACTAGCATACTGCTTAGAATGCATGGCCCAACTCATTACTTTATTCTAGGTAGTATGCTGCTAGCGAGGCTATTGGAACACAGCCATTGGTGTGTTTTTGCTAGCTACCTAAAGCCTACACACTACACGCATTTTCAGACAGACTTGTATCTTTCCATCGTCCCAACTTGTCTTGGAGGACATATTCTAAGTGATCATATAAACATTGAGGGAACACCATTTATGATAGGTTCTATGAAAGCTTCCCCACACTGTTGATACACTTGCTATGTCCCTATTCAATACGTTTGGTTAGAGACACGAGTGTGGTGGTAGGTGATTCAATTTCTCGGCTCTAGCTTTATGACATGGTACTGATTTTAAGCGGGAGGACTTGCCACTTCTGATCCAGACCAAACAAATAGGTGTACACTCCCCTCTACCGACTCAGTCCCGCTCTCTAAACCAGCAGTTTCTCAGCTGTTCAACGTAAACAGACAATAACCTTGCATCCACTGTGTTTTTGTTACCTATTCTGAGTGTGTGTGTTTCTAGAGGAGAACAAGCTGTTCTTTCTGCTTATGAGGAACACATCTGCTGGTGAATTTGGCCATTTCCATGTGGTAGAATCTCTGCTATAATGTATAACTCCACTTCCATGAGCTAAACAAAGGATTGACCTCCAGGATTGATCCAGACAGTGTGTTATTCACATCGCCCTTTATTCATCGCACAGATGGTCTGGTTCAGACTGACTTGGAGCAGGCATGGCATGGAGATGGGCTGAGAGCAGACAACACAAACAACACACACATATGTGGAGGAGACTCAGGAAGACTATGGCGCTGTGTGAAGCCAAACAGGACTGAAGGATTTGAATGTTGGCTCAACAAACTGTCCATACGGCTGCCATAAGTGTAGAGGTTTCAGCCAGGTGATGGAATACACTACAGTAGAACCTTTAGGCTAGCGAGGGCGTGTGTGTTTGAGCATGGAATTCTGTGTGCCAATGTGTAGATGCTGGGTTGCCATGACAGCGGTCAGTGGTGACTCTTGGCCGCTTGTTCCAGATGTTCTCGGCAGGAGGGATGGTCGTGCCGAGTGCGAGAATGTCTTTGCCTCTTCCTCCTCTCCTAAAACCCACTCTTGTTTGTTTGCGCCCATCACTAACCGGGCCACTTGTTGACGCGGCTACAGTCTGGCAGAATGTTGCCCTTGCTTGTTGAGGGCTCGGAAACATACAAATCATTGTCTCTTTCACATTGTGAAAATATTTGAGGGCTGTATGTATCCCAGTGCAGCTGCTGCTGCCTCTGAATCCAGGGTCACGTCATTGGGCACCAAAGGGAAGAAGCCGTTTTAAATTGCGTGGCCTTATGAACAAGACCCAGCCCCTGCTACTGGCCATGTGTCGACCTGTTCCTCCAGCCCATAGCTTGAACTAAGTCGAACTCCACTCGCTTCTCCCCACTTCTTTTTCTTAAATATGCATGTTGTCAGATGGTATACCGACTGTTTGTGCATTCTTCAGTTTTTATTAATCGTTTTAATATTATTTTTTTACCCCTTTTTCTCTCCAATTTTCACGGGATCAAATTGGTAGTTAGTCTTGTCTCAACGCTGCAACTCCCGTACGGACTCAGAGGCGACGGTCAAGAGCCGTGCGTCCTCCGAAACACAACCCAACCAAGCCACACTGCTTCCTGACACAATTCCCGCTTAACCCGGAAGCCAGCCGCATCAATGTGTTGGAGGAAACACCATGCACCTGGCGACCGTGTCAGCGTGCACTGCGCCCGGCCTGCAACAGGAGTCTTTAGAGCGCAATGAGACAAGGACATTCCTGCTGGACAAACCCTCTCCTAACCCGGACGATGCTGGGCCAATAGTGCACCACCCGATGGGTCTCTTGGTCGCGGCCGGCTGCGACAGAGCCTGGACTCTAACCAGGATCTCTAGTGGCACAGCTGGTACTGAGATGCAGTGCCTTTGACCACTGCGCTACTCGGGAGGCCCCAGTAAATCTGTTTACATATTTGTGAGTTAATGTTAATGTGCGTGTGTGAGAGATTTTAAATGTGTGTCTGTGTGTCCCTCCCTCTTTAGGCATGGAACTCGCTGTGCTGGGGAAGTGGCTGCATCTGCTAACAACTCCCATTGCACTGTGGGAATCGCCTACAATGCACGGATAGGGGGTGAGTGTTTCAAGGTTATTTTAAATCTTATTCAACAGTGGTGAGTGTGTGAGGGCTTGGGTGTGTGTTCACTCTGTGTGTGTGTCTCTCAGGGGTGCGGATGCTGGATGGCGACGTGACGGACATGGTTGAGGCCAAGTCTCTGAGTCTGCAGCCGCAGCATATTGACATCTACAGTGCCAGCTGGGGTCCCGATGACGACGGCAAGACGGTGGATGGCCCCGCCTCTCTGGCCAGGCAAGCCTTCGAGAACGGTATCCGCATGGTGCGTCTCGCGCGCACACACTGTACGTTGTGTACACACACACTCACACCAGCGGCCAGTGTTATCATTGCTTCCTTCAAGACATTTGGATTAAAGAGCTGCGTCCCAATTAGCATATTCATGCATGGTATCCATATTCATAAGTATGTTGTGGAGATGGCTCAAAGGAGGAGCTAAAGCCTAGGGTTACGTGGAGGGGAGTGGTGTTCACAAAGTCCACTTGTGGTGATGTCAGAACACCCTCTCCTTGCTGAGTCAGAAATGCTGCTGACATTTTGATTGTGGAGAAAGTAAAACAATGGTTAGAGTTTGGTGGGTTACATACATCTCTGTTTGGCATCGAAGCTGCAGAGGTCTATTGGGCTATTATGACGTGTGTGTGGACATATTTTCCTATACTTGTGAGTACCAGAAGTCCTCACAAGAATAGTAAATTCAGAGAAGTAATAATATTTTTGCCAGTCCTCACTTGTCCTCATTTTAGGGAAAAAAGACTTGAATGGAAATCACTTGTTGGTCCCCAAAAAGTCCTCAAGTATAGTAAGACATAGCTGTGTGTGTGTGTGACCTGCTTTCTTGGGCAAATGTTCAGTTTTTTTGTTTCTTTCCTGCCTCCCTCTTTTCTTTAAGAAGTCACCTCCCTTCCTGCGCTCTCTCCCTCGCCTCCCTTCCTGCGCTCTCTCCCTCGCCTCCCTTCATAGCTGGTCCAAGCTGTCCGTCAGCGTTTTCTCCCATCTGGTCCACTCTTCACTCGGGCTTCTCTCTCTTATCACTGGCTGACAGAGGCCTTTTGAAGTGCTACCCTTCACCTTTTATCCCCTCTGTGTGTGTGTGTTTGAGTGATAGTCAGAGCTCAGAGCGGTAGGCTTCCTCCCGTGTCCCTGCCAATCACACAGAGATGTTGACTTTTTTTAGGATCCCCATTAGGTGACGCCAATGGCGACAGCTTGTCTTACTTGTCCGACACGTAACAAGAAAGACGTTACAGACAAAAATACTTTTAACATCCATTAACGTGTGTTATCAGTTACAGTTACATTTATCAGTTACACATACATGTCAGTACATAGACACAACAAGTAGGTTACATAAGAGAAACACTCAAAGAAATGGAACACAGCATTTTAGAATTCCCCCTCCACTTGCTGCTTTCACTTGCTATTACCATTTCAGCATTCAGGTGGAGGAAGAACTTTCTTTGTTGCCGGGCGCAGGAAGTCCCACCTCTGATCTAATTTATATTGATTTGATTTCCTGCCAGGGAAGGAAGGGGCGCGGCTCCATCTTTGTGTGGGCGTCAGGGAACGGCGGGCGGAGCCGGGACCACTGCTCCTGTGATGGCTACACCAACAGCATCTACACCATCTCCATCTCCAGCACCGCTGAGAGCGGACGCAAGCCCTGGTACTTGGAGGAGTGCTCCTCCACCCTCACCACCACCTACAGCAGCGGAGAAAACTATGACCGGAAGATAGTAAGTCTGTCTCTGAGGGGGCGGGATAAAGTGTATGTGGATGTTCCTCCACTCTTACCACAACATGCAACAGCAGAGTGAGGACAGAACTAGTGTGTGTGAGCGAGAAAGTGCACTAGTGTGCTAATACCGCTATGTTGTGTTATTTAGGCCGACTTGATGGCATACTAACATGTAACTAATTCCTGAGCTGGCAAAGCCAGAAACAGGCTTTAGTTGTAAAGCCTGTGACCTTTGAACCCAAGGCTGGGTGATAGAGGTCAGCGTGTTGGTCAAGCTGTGTCCTGGGCTGACCCCCTGGCCCAGGGTGCATTGGGACAGACAGTCGGACAGACAGTGACAGTTGGCCCTTTTGTCCCAGCTTGTCTGGCAGTGTCTTGTCACATTCCCCATAGAGGGTCAGAAGACTAAGCAGGGGGAGACTAAGATCCAGCCAGGCCTACGCTGCCATATAGACTCACACAGAACCATGACCCGTACTCAACACGTACAGTCACATGCATGCGCACACACAACCAAAACCCATTCAATCCAACCATACCAGGAGGCCCCTCGAGTCCCAGACCCACTCCAGGGCCCGTATTCATTAAGCATCTCAGAGTAGGAGTGCTGATCTAGGATCAGGTCCCCCGCTGTGCATATACCGTGCCTTCAGTAAGTATCCATACCCCTTCACTTATTACACTTTTTGGTTATGGTACAGCCTGAATTCAACATTGATTTAAATAGGTTTTTACACACAATACCCCGTAATGATTTTTTTCTCATTTATTGAAAATGAAATTCAGAAATATCTCATTTACATAAGTATTCACATCCCTGAGTCAATACTTTGTAGAAGCACCTTTGGCAGCGACTACAGCTGTGAATCTTTCTGGATAACTCTAGGAGCTTTCCACACCTGGATTGTGCAACATTTACCCATTATTCTTTTCAAAATTCATCAAGCTAAAATTATTTGTTTATCATTGCTAGACAGCCATTTTCAGGTTTTGCCATATATTTTTAAGTAGATTTAAGTCAAAACTATAACTTGGCCACTTGGGAACATTCAATGTTTTCTTGGTTAGCAACTCCAGTGTAGATTTGGCCGTGTGTTTTAGGTTATTGACCTGCTTGAAAGATTAATTAATCGCCCAGTGTTTGGTGGAAAGCAGACTGAACCAGGTTTTCCTCTAGGGTTTTGCCTGGGCTCAGCGCAATGCCATAAAAATACAAAATTATCCTGAAAAGCTCTCCAGTCCTTAACGATTACAAGCATACCCATAACATTATGCAGCCACCACTATGCTTGAAAATATGGGGAGTGTTCATTGGCTTTGCCCCAAACATAACACTTTGTATTTAGGACATACATTAACTTTATTTTGCCACGTTTTAGAATATTTGTATTCTGTACATGCTTCCTCCTTTTCACTCTTGTCAATTAGGTTAGTATTGTGGATCAACATTGTAGTTACTCCAATCTCAGTTTTCTAACATAGAGTTTAATGACTAACTGTTAGTCACCGTTGGCCTCATGTTGAAATCCCTGAGTGGTTTCCTTCCTCTCCGGCAACTGAGTTAGGAAGAACGCCTGTGTCTTTGTAATGATTGGGTGTATTGATACACCATCCCAAGTTTAACTTCACCACGCTCAAAGGGATAATCAATATCTTTATTTTATTTTAACCATCTACCAATAGGTTCCCTTTGCGAGGTCTTGGAAAACTTCCCTGGTCTTTGGTTGAATCTGTGTTTGAAATTCACTGCTCGACCTTAGATAATTGAATGTGTGGGGTACCGAAATGATGTAGTCATTCAAATAAATCCATGCAAATCATTATGACTTGATAAGCAGATGTTTACTCTTGAACTTATTTAGGCTTTCCATAACAAAGGTTTTGAATACTTATTGACTGAAAACATTTCAGCTTCTCATTTTTTACAGTTTTGAAAAACATAATTCCACTTTGACATTATGGGGTATTGTTTGTACTAGGCCAGTGACCCAAAAAATCTAAATGTAATCCATTTTGAATTCAGGCTGTAACACAACACAAAGCCAAGGGGTGTAAATACTTTCTGAAGACACTGTATACAACTAACTGCCAAAATAAAGGAACCACTTGAGCAAATGAGCGATACAACGTATATTGAAAGCAGGTGCTTCTACACCGGTGTTGTTCCTGAGTTAATTAAGCAATTATTATGTATAAAAATGCCCAGTTGCCCACAATTGTGGCCTATCCAGCTCTATAGTGACCTGTCAGTCAGCCAGGGATCCCTTTTGGATGATGGCTTTTATTTTGACTGACTGGATTTGGCACACAGCTTTTCTCTCCTGTCATTGAGGGACTAACCGAAGTCCTGCAATGGGAATATATATATTATTATAGTTTTTTTTCCAAATCCCTTTGGTCCGCTTGGTTAGGAAATTATTTCCTAGGTACCTTTGGGAACAGCAGGTTTGTGTGTGCGTGTCAATTCTAGCAGGTTAGAGTATCAAATATGGAATGTATGCAGTCTCAGGTGTGCCTCAAACTCACCCTGATCCACAGGATTTAACCCCCCTCCTTTCCATCCCTCCCTCCCTCTGTAGATCACTACAGATCTGCGTCAGCGCTGCACCGACAGCCACACAGGGACCTCGGCCTCTGCTCCTATGGCAGCTGGGATCATCGCGCTGGCCCTGGAGGCTAAGTAAGCTCCTTAACCTTAATGCAGGGATTCACACGACTGCAGTTAGTCAGTTTACTCAGCCAGTCAATCACATCGCTTTCCTGCATTATCAGTCACACTGTTCTCTTTCTCCTGACTGTTTTGCCTTTCTTCACTTTCTCTTTCTGTCCTCTGCTGCCACCCCCCAGCACTGCTGATGGTATCAGTGGTTATCTGGTGAATGAAAGAGTGGAGTTGACTTTGATAAACATACCCGAGAGGAGCTGGGGCTGCCAGCAAGCCTGCTCTGTCATTTGAAATCCAGCTTATCTTTCCTCCCTCCACCTCAGATTACGCCTGTATGTTTATACCATAATTACACTTCAGTCAGAACACCAGAGGAGACGCTCTGCTCACTGAGGAATTCAGCTGGGTTTGATGTCGGGTCTGTTGGGACCGAACGAGCTGTTGAAACAGTTTGTGTGTGTGCGCACTCTGGCAGCGTTCAAATGATGTTAGGATGCCTGTGCCATGGCCTAGTTAGGGCACCACGGCAATGATGATGAAACATTTCTAGAACTTGAATTATGGATGGAGTTGTGGAGTTAAACTATTGGTTTTGTTTGTCAATCTGTTTTTATGGATAGGTATTGGAGTTGGGACTCCCCTGCTTTTCCCCTCCAGAAGACCTCTCTCTGTCCTTATGGAATTGACATGGCTAGCTAGTTAGTGGTGCACGCTGGTAGCGTTTCAATTGGTGGTGTTACTCGCTCTGAGTAGTTGTATCCCTTGCTCTGCAAGGGCCATGGCTTTTGTGGATCAATGGGTGATGAAGCTTCGAGGGTGACTGTTGTCGATGTGTTCAGAGGGTCCCTGGTTCGAGCCCAGGTTGGGGCAAAGAGTGGGAAGGAAGCAACACTTACACTATTACTGGCACCCAGGCTAACAACTTCTGGTTTTCACTTGAATTCGTAAAAAAAAAAAAAAACTTTCAACAGAGTGAGTGTTGGACAGCGAGCGTAATGGCAGACGTCCGGACAGATGACTCCTGGGAAGGGAAACACATCCACATACTGTCCCACTAGTGTTCAAGAGTTTGTTGGCATGGTGAAGGTTTTCCCCATTCCACAAAATATATATCCATGCAGAGTAGTTATTTTCTAGAATGTTCCAGAATGCTGTGCCCAGAGGATGAAGGAGAGATGAGAGACAGAAGAAAAAAATTAAGCATCTGGTCGGCATATGAGGGGATTCCCGGGAAACTTGGTGACCCACATATTGATTTTTTTTGTGTGTGTTTTTGCATCAAAGGACACATGGCTACCATCTTGTAATGGTTTTACGTGAGATCAGACAGGGGAGGGAGATAGATGGACATATCTGCTATATTTCGCCCTCTTCTCCCCTCTCGCGATCTTTTTCTCACACACACACATCCATTCACCTTTTAAATGTGTGTACACACACACACACACACACACACTGTGAAGTCTGTATATTTGGTCACCAATGTGTGTCTGTGGTGTTTTGTGATTTATCCCCCAGTCCTCTGTTGTCGTGGAGGGATGTTCAGCACATCATCGTGAAGACATCTCGAGCCGGCCACCTCAATGCCCCTGACTGGAAGACCAATGCCGCTGGATACAACGGTGCTTAACACTGCTTGCCTCCTCTCCTCCCTTCACCTCAGCTACTCCCCCCCTCTCTCTTTCTTTCATACCCCTGACTGTCCCAGTCGCTCACCATAAAACATCCCACCGCCTGCCAACTACCTGTCAGGCATTCCATGTGGTGTACTTTGTTTCATGCATGTGTGTGTGTGTGTGTGTATTAGAGGGAGAGAGTGTGTGCTTGAGGTTTGTGTGTGTTTGTAGTATGTGAATTGAGGGTCAGCCAGGCTGCAGTCCCAGTCTGTCTGGAGTTTTTCCAAATGGCTGTTTCAAAGAGCAATGGGAAATTGAGAGTGAGAGAGAGAGAAGGGGGGGTGGGGGGAGGAATGTCACCCAGAGGGAAATGGAGAGGTTTAGAGAAAGGGTGACAACGTAATGAAAGAGCGGGTGAGGAAACAATATTTGATTGGCTGTGTTGATTGGGTTGACATTGATGTGATACTGTTTTTAATTGGTTGTTCTATGACATCAATAACTATAGACTCAGAGCCATATACAGTGACCATAGAACATTGCACAGTTTTAATTTGACATTTTTTATTTTGTTTCAAATGAGTCAAAAAAAGTAAAAGTATCCACTCCTGTGTCAACTAGAATCCTATACTCTTTATCCATTCCTCTGGTTGGAATTACTCAAGCTCTGTCATAGGAAAGTCGGTGGATACTTATCGAATTAAAACATTTCAGGCTGTTACAGATGTTAACTGTCTAGATTTTTTTGGGGTGGGATGTTGTTTACATCTGAATTCAATAACAACCCAGGTTGGAAGGCAACACATTTGTGGTAATTGTGGTGGATCCTTCCTACAGACACTGTATAGATATGTATATGGGTCGGTGAATGTATTGACTTGATGTTTTGAACGGTTGGGATTGCCTGATGAGTGGGCGTGTCTTGCAGTCAGCCACCTGTATGGCTTTGGTCTGATGGACGCGGAGGCTATGGTAAAGGAGGCGGAGCGATGGAAGCAGGTCCCCGCCCAGCACATCTGTGTGGAGAGTGCCGACCGCCAGATCAGGTACTACACAACCAACGACTCCCTAGTTTTCCTGTCCTTACCCAATCAACCAACCAATCAAATGTGATCTGTTCAAAGCTATTGACAAATACATTACAACACTATATTAAACAACAACCAAGGGTAGTGTTCATCAGGGCAAAAAGTTGTTTCACTCCGTTTTGGAGAATATTTTCCCATTTCGTGCCTACTGACTCTCTCCCGGGGTGTGTGTTTTTGTCCAGAGGTTTTCATGTATGGGATTGTGCAAGCTCCTGCACACTGAGGGGAGCCAGCCAAGCATTAGTTTTGGAGGGTCTAACACGCGCACGCATACACACATCCCAGATGACTTACAGGCCCTTTCAATTTGATCTGCTTGTTTTTTTTTCTGTGCAGCTGGATGCTTAATCGGGCCCTTGTTGAACACATTGACGAGCCAATCACAGTTTAGTTTACTGGCTTTGAATGGAACCAATTAGCCTCATGCTAGTTCCCCAGTCGATCTCCCTATCTATCAGCCCCATGATGGCCGGACGATAGGAATCTTATGGGAAGCATATGTTTGTGTTTTGAGGGAGTGTTTGTAGTATGTGAAGTGAGGCAGCACCGGGTGTGTTTTGGCAACACTGTGATTTTGCTCTGGAGCTGTCCTCCGGACGTCATCTTACAGCCGCTGGGCTCTGCACTGAGACACCCCTTGGCTGGCCTCTCCATTGCATTTGGTAATGTCTGGGCCTTCTCATCCTTGGAGTATTGGAGAGAACCATGAGATCTGTAGACTGCCAGGGAAGTCGTAATCTGGGTTTGTCTCGTCCTCCCGCCCCCCCCCCCCGTCCCCGTCCCAAGCACCCTTAAATGCAGATCTACACCTCAAACCACACACGTGCTAGCGTGGATTCTGGCATAGTGTTTGGGAGCCAGGCTGTGATATCACTCGTCCTGTCCCCTCTGCTCTCAAAAAAACCACGGTTTAGAGTCATCAATAATCCATGATAGCTGGGTAGCACATGGCTTGCCTACTCTGTCTGTGGTTTCCAATTCCTCTCACACGTCAGATTTAGATTCTGATTGGGTGACTGCTCTGACACTGACACCTGATTTGGTTGCTTCCCTCTGCCTGCAGGACGATCCGCCCGGAGCATGTGGTGCGCTCTGTGTACAAGGCCACCGGCTGCATTGACAACTCCAACCACCATGTCATCTACCTGGAGCACGTGATCGTACGCATCACCATCACACACCCGCGCCGCGGTGACCTGTCAATCAACCTCACGTCCCCCTCGGGAACCAAGTCCCAGCTGCTTGGCAACAGGTGAACCTCCCCTTCAATTCTACTCTACTATGCTCGCTCTTACACTACGCACCAGGGTTTCTTCACTCCTGGCATGAAGGCTTGTGTTCCATCCCTGCACTAACACACTTGTTTCGACGAATCATGAAGCCGTTAAATAGTTTAACCAGATGTGTTGGTACTGGACCGGAATAAGAAGAACCTGCACACCCCTGTGGCTCCCCAGGACCAGGATTGAAGAGCACTGGTCAACATGTTTCTACTACTGAGTCTCTACAGTTTGGTCTGATTGTGGTTGAACCGTGTGCTTTCTCCCACGGTAGGAAATAGAAATGTGGTTGACTTGTGGTCTCCTCTAGGTTGTTTGACCACTCCATGGAGGGCTTTAAGAACTGGGAGTTCATGACCACTCACTGCTGGGGGGAGAAAGCGGCCGGGGACTGGATCCTGGAGATCCATGACTCCCCTTCGCAGCTTCGCAGCCAGAAAGTCCCAGGTACAGTAGACTAGAGAAGCCCTGTCTAAAGAAGTGACGGCACCAGTGCAAAATATGCTTAAAGTGAACTATCCTCTTAAGGATACTCACCAACCAGAGTTATATTGTGTAGCAGTAAACCAATGATGTGTAATTGTTCCTTCCTTTCTCTTGTCCGTCTTTGCTGATGCTATGCTGGGCTGCATAACCCCCCAGGTAAGCTGAAGGAGTGGTCTCTGGTGCTATATGGCACCTCCATGCACCCGTACTCCTCCCTGCGCAGCGACAAGCCCCGTTCGGCCGAGCCCCCTGCAGACCAAGAATTCACTGAGGAGTACAATGGTGAGTGAGGAATATGACGGAGGGAGGGGAAGGAGAGACTAAAGAAAGAGGTGGAGGACAGAATACAGGAGTTCTCTCACTACCTTGTTACAGTGCATTTGGAAAGTATTCAGACCCCTTGACTTTATCTACATTTTGTTAATTTACAGCCTTATTCTAAAATTGATTAAAAAGTTTTTTTCCTCATCAATCTACACACAATACCCCATAATGACAAGCAAAAACAGGTTTTTAGAAATGTTTATAAAAATGATCACATTTACATAAGTATTAATACCCTTCACTCAGTACTTTGTTGAAGCACCTTTGGCAGCAATTACAGCCTCAAGTTGTCTTGGGTATGGTGCTACAATCTTGGCACACCTGTATTTGGGGAGTTTCTCCCATTTTTCTCTACAGATCCTCTCAAGCTCTGTCAGGTTGGATGGGGTGCGTCACTGCACAGCTATTTTCAGGTCTTTCCAGAGATGTTCGATCGGGTTCAAGTCCGGGCTCTGGCTGGGCCACTCAAGAATATTCAGAGACTTGTCCCGATGCCACTCCTGCGGTGTCTTGGCTGTGTGCTTAGGGTCGTTGTCCTGTTAGAAGGTGAACCTTCGCCCCAGTCTGAAGTCCTGAGCGCTCTGAAGCAGGTTTTCATTGAGGATCTCTGTACTTTGTTCCGTTTATCTTTGCCTCAATCCTGACTAGTTTCCCAGTCCCTGCTGCTGAAAAACCTCTCCACAGCATGATGCTGCCACCACCATGCTCCACCGTAAGGATGGTGCCAGGTTTCCTCCAGACGTGATGCTTGGCATTCAGGCCAAAGAGTTCAATCTTGGTTTCATCAGACCAGAGAATCTTGTTTCTCATGGTCTTTCGGTGCCTTTTGGCAAACTCCAAGCTGGCTGTCATGTGCCTTTTACCGAGGAGTGGCATTGGTCTGGCCACTCTACCATAAAGGCCTGATTGGTGGAGTGTTGCAGTGATGGTTGTCCTTCTGGAAGGTTCTCCCATCTCCACAGAGGGGCTCTGTCAGAGTGACCATCGGGTTCTTGGTCACCTCCCTGACCAAGGCCCTTCTCCCCCGATTGCTCAGTTTGGCTGGGCGGCCAGCTCTAGGAAGAGTCTGTATTCTAGTCAATGTCATCCTATTAAACTATTGCTGTACTGTATATATAATCAAATCAAATCAAATTTTATTTGTCACATACACATGGTTAGCAGATGTTAATGCGAGTGTAGCGAAATGCTTGTGCTTCTAGTTCCGACAATGCAGTGATAACCAACAAGTAATCTAACTAATAATTCCAAAACTACTGTCTTATACACAGTGTAAGGGGATAAGGAATATGTACATAAGGATATATGAATGAGTGATGGTACAGAGCAGCATACAGTAGATGGTATCGAGTACAGTATATACATATGAGATGAGTATGTAGACAAAGTAAACAAAGTGGCATAGTTAAAGTGGCTAGTGACATAAGAATGCAGTCGATGATCTAGAGTACAGTATATACATATGCATATGAGATGAATAATGTAGGGTAAGTAACATTATATAAGGTAGCATTGTTTAAAGTGGCTAGTGATATATTTACATCATTTCCCATCAATTCCCATTATTAAAGTGGCTGGAGTTGGGTCAGTGTCAATGACAGTGTGTTGGCAGCAGCCACTCAATGTTAGTGGTGGCTGTTTAACAGTCTGATGGCCTTGAGATAGAAGCTGTTTTTCAGTCTCTCGGTCCCAGCTTTGATGCACCTGTACTGACCTCGCCTTCTGGATGATAGCGGGGTGAACAGGCAGTGGTTCGGTGGTTGATGTCCTTGATGATCTTTATGGCCTTCCTGTAACATCGGGTGGTGTAGGTGTCCTGGAGGGCAGGTAGTTTGCCCCCGGTGATGCGTTGTGCAGACCTCACTACCCTCTGGAGAGCCTTACGGTTGAGGGCGGAGCAGTTGCCGTACCAGGCGGTGATACAGCCCGCCAGGATGCTCTCGATTGTGCATCTGTAGAAGTTTGTGAGTGCTTTTGGTGACAAGCCGAATTTCTTCAGCCTCCTGAGGTTGAAGAGGCGCTGCTGCGCCTTCTTCACGACGCTGTCAGTGTGAGTGGACCAATTCAGTTTGTCTGTGATGTGTATGCCGAGGAACTTAAAACTTGCTACCCTCTCCACTACTGATCCATCGATGTGGATAGTGACCAAGTCACTTGGCTCTATCATAACCTCACATGGTCTCTCCTATCATTGCTATGCAGACGACACACAATTAATCTTCTCCTTTCCCCCTTCTGATGACCAGGTGGCGAATCGCATCTCTGCATGTCTGGCAGACATATCAGTGTGGATGACGGATCACCACCTCAAGCTGAACCTCGGCAAGACGGAGCTGCTCTTCCTCCCGGGGAAGGACTGCCCGTTCCATGATCTCGCCATCACGGTTGACAACTCCATTGTGTCCTCCTCCCAGAGCGCTAAGAACCTTGGCGTGATCCTGGACAACACCCTGTCGTTCTCAACTAACATCAAGGCGGTGGCCCGTTCTTGTAGGTTCATGCTCTACAACATCCGCAGAGTACGACCCTGCCTCACACAGGAAGCAGCGCAGGTCCTAATCCAGGCACTTGTCATCTCCCGTCTGGATTACTGCAACTCGCTGTTGGCTGGGCTCCCTGCCTGTGCCATTAAACCCCTACAACTCATCCAGAACGCCGCAGCCCGTCTGGTGTTCAACCTTCCCAAGTTCTCTCACGTCACCCCGCTCCTCCGCTCTCCACTGGCTTCCAGTTGAAGCTCGCATCCGCTACAAGACCATGGTGCTTGCCTACGGAGCTGTGAGGGGAACGGCACCTCAGTACCTCCAGGCTCTGATCAGGCCCTACACCCAAACAAGGGCACTGCGTTCATCCACCTCTGGCCTGCTTGCCTCCCTACCACTGAGGAAGTACAGTTCCCGCGCAGCCCAGTCAAAACTGTTCGCTGCTCTGGCCCCCCAATGGTGGAACAAACTCCCTCACGACGCCAGGACAGCGGAGTCAATCACCACCTACCGGAGACACCTGAAACCCCACCTCTTTCAGGAATACCTAGGATAGGATAAAGTAATCCTTCTCACCCCCCTTAAAAGATTTAGATGCACTATTGTAAAGTGGCTGTTCCACTGGATGTCTTAAGGTGAACGCACCAATTTGTAAGTCGCTCTGGATAAGAGCGTCTGCTAAATGACTTAAATGTAAATGTAAATGGATAGGGGGGTGTTCCCTCTGCTGTTTCCTGAAGTCCACAATCATCTCCTTAGTTTTGTTGACGTTGAGTGTGAGGTTATTTTCCTGACACCACACTCCGAGGGCCCTCACCTCCTCCCTGTAGGCCGTCTCGTCGTTGTTGGTAATCAAGCCTACCACTGTTGTGTCGTCTGCAAACTTGATGATTGAGTTGGAGGCGTGCGTGGCCACGCAGTCGTGGGTGAACAGGGAGTACAAGAGAGGGCTCAGAACGCACCCTTGTGGGGCCCCCGTGTTGAGGATCAGCGGGGAGGAGATGTTGTTGCCTACCCTCACCACCTGTGGGCGGCCCGTCAGGAAGTCCAGTACCCAGTTGCACAGGGCGGGGTCGAGACCCAGGGTCTCGAGCTTGATGACGAGCTTGGAGGGTACTATGGTATTGAATGCCGAGCTGTAGTCGATGAACAGCATTCTCACATAGGTATTCCTCTTGTCCAGGTGGGTTAGGGCAGTGTGCAGTGTGGTTGAGATTGCATCGTCTGTGGACCTATTTGGGCGGTAAGCAAATTGGAGTGGGTCTAGGGTGTCAGGTAGGGTGGAGGTGATATGGTCCTTGACTAGTCTCTCAAAGCACTTCATGATGACGGAAGTGAGTGCTACGGGCGGTAGTCGTTTAGCTCAGTTACCTTAGCTTTCTTGGGAACAGGAACAATGGTGGCCCTCTTGAAGCATGTGGGAACAGCAGACTGGTATAGGGATTGATTGAATATGTCCGTAAACACACCGGCCAGCTGGTCTGCGCATGCTCTGAGGGCGCGGCTGGGGATGCCGTCTGGGCCTGCAGCCTTGCGAGGGTTAACACGTTTAAATGTCTTACTCACCTCGGCTGCAGTGAAGGAGAGACCGCATGTTTTCGTTGTAGGCCGTGTCAGTGGCACTGTATTGTCCTCAAAGCGGGCAAAAAAGTGATTTAGTCTGCCTGGGAGCAAGACATCCTGGTCCGTGACTGGGCTGGGTTTCTTCTTGTAGTCCGTGATTGACTGTAGACCCTGCCACATGCCTCTTGTGTCTGAGCCATTGAATTGAGATTCCACTTTGTCTCTGTACTGACGCTTAGCTTGTTTAATAGCCTTGCGGAGGGAATAGCTGCATTGTTTATATTCGGACATATTACCAGACACCTTGCCCTGATTAAAAGCAGTGGTTCGCGCTTTCAGTTTCTTCGCGAATGCTGCCATCAATCCACGGTTTCTGGTTTGGGAATGTTTTTATCGTTGCTATGGGAACGACATCTTCGACGCACGTTCTAATGAACTCGCACACCGAATCAGCGTATTCGTCAATATTTCCATCTGACGCAATACGAAACATGTCCCAGTCCACGTGATGGAAGCAGTCTTTGAGTGTGGAGTCAGCTTGGTCGGACCAGCGTTGGACAGACCTCAGCGTGGGAGCCTCTTGTTTTAGTTTCTGCCTGTAGGCAGGGATCAGCAAAATGGAGTCGTGGTCAGCTTTTCCGAAAGGGGGGCGGGGCAGGGCCTTATATGCGTCGCGGAAGTTAGAGTAACAATGATCCAAGGTTTTACCACCCCTGGTTGCGCAATCGATATGCTGGTAAAATTTAGGGAGTCTTGTTTTCAGATTAGCTTTGTTAAAATCCCCAGCTACAATGAATGCAGCCTCCGGATAAATGGTTTCCAGTTTGCAAAGAGTTAAATAAAGTTCGTTCAGAGCCATCGATGTGTCTGCTTGGGGGGGATATATACGGCTGTGATTATAATCGAGGAGAATTCTCTTGGAAGATAATGCGGTCTACACTTGATTGTGAGGAATTCTAAATCAGGTGAACAGAAGGATTTGAGTTCCTGTATGTTTCCTTCATCACACCATGTCTCGTTAGTCATGAGGCATACGCCCCGCCACTCTTCTTACCAGAAAGATGTTTGTTTCTGTCGGCGCGATGCGTGGAGAAACCCGTTGGCTGCACCGCATCGGATAGCGTCTTCCCAGTAAGCCATGTTTCTGTGAAGCAGAGAACGTTGCAGTCTCTGATGTCCCTCTGGAATGCTACCCTTGCTCGGATTTCGTCAACCTTGTTGTCAAGAGACTGGACATTGGCAAGAAGAATGCTGGGGAGTGGTGCGCGATGTGCCCTTTTTCGGAGTCTGACCAGAACACCGCCTCGTTTCCCTCTTTTTCGGAGTCGTTTCCTTGGGTCGCTGCATGCGATCCATTCCGTTGTCCTGTTTGTAAGGCAGAACACCGGATCCGCGTCGCGGAAAACATATTCTTGGTCGTACTGATGGTGAGTTGGCGCTGATCTTATATTCAGTAGTTCTTCTCGACTGTATGTAATGAAACTATATACTATTCTATCCTATGTATTCTACAGATAAAAAAATTATATCCACATACTTTCCAAAATGTCTATACATCCCATCACATAGATAGATAGAGTTGAAGTCAGAAGTTTACATACACCTTAGCCAAATGCATTTAAACGCTGTTTATCACAATTCCTGACATTTAATCTCAGTAAAAATTTCCTGTTTTAGGTCAGTTAGGATCACCACTTTATTTTAAGAATGTGAAATGTCAGAATAATAGTAGAGAAAATTATTTATTTTATTTCTTTCATCACATTCCCAGTGGGTCAGAAGTTTACATGGACTCAATTAGTGTTTGGTAGCATTGCCTTTAAATTGTTTAATGTGGGTCAAACGTTTCGGGTAGCCTTCCACAAGCTTCCCACAATAAAATGGGTGAATCTTGGCCCATTCCTCCTGACAGAGCTGGTGTAACTGGGTCAGGTTTGTAGGCCTCCTTGCTCGCACATGCTTTTTCAGTTCGGCCCACAAATTTTCTATGGGATTTGTTGTCAGGGCATTGTGATGGCCACTCCAATACCTTGACTTTGTTGTCCTTAAGCCATTTTGCCACAACTTTGGAAGTATGCTTGGGGTCATTGTCCATTTGAAAGACCCATTTGAAACCAAGCTTAAACTTCCTTGTCTCGAGATGCTGCTTCAATATATCCACATAATTGTCTTGCCTCATGATGCCATCTATTTTGTGTAGTGGACCAGTCCCTCCTGCAGCAAAGCACCCCCACAACATGATGCTGCCACCCCTGTGCTTCACGGTTGGGATGTTGTTCTTCGGCTTGCAAGCCTCCCCCTTTTTCCTCCAAACATAATGATGGTCATTGTGGCCATAAAGTTATTTTTTTGTTTCATCAGACCAGAGGATATTTCTCCAAGAAGTACCATCTTTGTCCCCATGTGCAGTTGCAAACCATAGTCTGTCTTTTTTATGGCGGTTTTGGAGCAGTGGCTTCTTTCTTGCTGAGCGGCCTTTCAGGTTATGTCGCTATAGAACTTGTTTTGCTGTGGATATAGATATTTTTGTACCCGTTTCCTCCAGCGTTCTCACAAGGTTCTTTGCTGTTGTTCTGAGATTGATTTGCACTTCGCATCAAATTATGTTCATCTCTAGGAGACAGAACGTGTCTCCTTCCTGAGCCGTATGACGGCTGCGTGGTCCCATGGTGTTTATACTTGCATACTATTGTTTGTACAGATGAACGTGGTACTTTCAGGTGTTTGGAAATTGCTTCCAAGGATGAACCAGGCTTGTGGAGGTCTACACTTTTTTTTTTCTTGAGGTCTTGGCTGATTTCTTTTGATTATCCCATGATGTCAAGAAAAGAGGCACTGAGTTTGAAGGTAGGCCTTGAAATACATCCACAGGCATACCTCCAATTGACTCAAATTATGTAAATTAGCCTATCAGTAGCTTCTAAAGCCATGATATACTTTTCTGGAATTTTCCAAGCTGATTAAAGGCACAGTCAACTTAGTGTATGTAAACTTCTGACCCACTGGAATTGTGATACAGTGAAATAATTTGTCTAAACATTGTTGGAAGAATTACTTGTGTCATGCAAAAAGTAGATGACCTAACCGACTTGCCAAAACTATAGTTTGTTAACAAGACATTTGTGTAGTGGTTGAAGAACAAGTTTTAATCACTCCAACCTAAGTGTATGTAAACTTCCGACTTCAACTTTAGACATATCTCAAACTTCTTCCATTTAATAATGATGGATGCCAATGTTCTTGGGACCTTCAATGCTGCAGAATTAGTTTTTTGTTACCCTTCCCCAGATCAGTTTTCTCACACAATTGCGTAACCTATAGAAGTGTTGCGTAATATGGGCTCTCATGACCTGTTTGATTAGATTTTCAAATTACATTTGCATTGATGTCAGAGTGATTAGAGGGACAATAGAGTCTGGCGTACCGGGCAGTTAGCAAGTTTGGTAGGCTACTAATGACCATCAGCAGCATCAGAGTTTGGAGAAGCCTAATTACCGTGACTAAATGTTTGTAACGGGGACTGAATACTTTCCGATTGTACAGTGCCTCCTATGGTTACTATCTCGCACTACCTTGAACCACTTTCCTTTTATAGCTCTAGCTCTCTCTGTAACTTCGTTATCAGCAAAGTCCGTGCTAGTAGGAAAAGAGAAGTACACATTTTTTCTCTTTTTATTCTCCCCCTTTCTCTACCTCTGTGGGTTCCTCATGCAGGGTTACAGTGAGCAGGCAGCTGATAGTCATTAGCCACAGCCATAATAGCAGAACATAAACACCCCCAACTTTTTTATGCTTGTTAGACATAACACACTCCTGCCTTCTGCACAATAGGAACACCTTTCACACACTCACTCACTCAAACAGACCTAGCAATAGGAGAATATTACACAAGACACTGAATACTTTCTACTTCTCTTACAGTAATGTGATTCGCTGTAGTACACATCAGACACTGCACCCTAACATCACACTACATGGTTGTTTCTTCAAAACTTAGAATTATGGTTGGTTGGAATGCCAGTCACCTCCCTTTAATCACACGCAGTTTTGTCTCATTCATAAAGTCAACTAACCTCCCCACCCCCTGTAGCATTGTGTATTACAGTACCCATAATGCTCTGTATAACATATCCTCTTCACCAGGGCTCTGTAACAGTGAGTGCAACGAGAACGGCTGTGAAGGCCCCGGACCTCACCAGTGCAACAACTGCCTCCACTACTTCCTCAAGTTCAAGAACAACACCAGGTTAGAATGTCAGTGTTCTGGCTGCCTAGTCATAGGCTGTGTTTACACAGGCAGCTCAATTCTGATCTTTTCCCCAGTTATTGGCAGAAGATCTGATTGGTCAAAAGACTGCAGTGTCAGGGACATTGCACTTCTCTTGTCTCACTCGTTTGCTCTGATTGAAGTCTGCGGTGACCTGACCATTGCCACGCGGTGGGAACCATTCTTACGAGGCCATGATCCGTAGAGTAAGGCGTACCATAAACAAACTGTTTTCCAAAACAAACAAGTGTGTGTGTGAGAGGGGGTGGTTGACCTGTGTGAATGTGTTCAGTGGCGATCTAAGTCCACTGTAATTGCCTATATCTGGTGCACATTACACAGTACACTAATAAACAAGAGGGGTGTGCAGGTGCCTCTGTCTTGTGTTGTAAAACCTTATCATTAGCCATCTTAAGAATACAATGTTTTTTCCACTACTTTCAACCCCTGAGTGCTTAATGTAGCTGGAGTGGGGTTTGGGAGGGGTGGATGGATGGATAGAAAGGGGGGGTACTGACGCTAATGCTCATAATTCTATCCCTATGTTTCTCTTTGATGACCTCGTCTAACGGGTGGGGATGTGGTTGGAGGGGAGGGGGCTCTGACATGGGAGAAGTTTTGGAGCACAGAGTTTTACATTTATTAAAAAACAGTGTGAGATCGAAGGGGCAGAGGTGGTTTATGAAGTTATCTAACAGATGTGCTTTAAAAGAAGGCACCTGTTCACCATACAGAAACGCACAAACACTCCCACGCTTATGCAGTCACAAATCTGATACGCACAGAAACACATGCTGTGTATAATTTTGGGCCATGAGCTTTGTTCGCTCCCATGGGGTAGAGGGGTTGTTATTCTAGAATCTAGTGGATTTTGGTTTATCACCTTGTTCAAACAGAGTCAGCGGTCAGAGTGCAAAAAATCTAGTCTAGCATTCCGTTTCTTTCCTTTAGCCTGTTCCTGTATGCCGATAATATATTTCTGCTCTGTCTCTGTCCCATCTTTCTCCCTCTTTCTCCACGCCGCTGCAGGACGTGCGTGTCGGAGTGCCCATCCGGGTTTTTCCGCGACGACAGGAAACGCTGTAAGAAGTGTTCATCTCTGTGTGAGACTTGTGTTGGTAGCCGTAGTGACCAGTGCTCCACCTGCAGACCGGGCTTCCACCTTAACGAAGGCTCCAACAACTGTGTGGCCAGCTGTGTGGACAGCTTTTATCTGGACCATGGCAAGTCACACACACACACACACACACACACACACACACACACACACACACGGAATATTCTAATATGGGCCTTGACTTGCCTTGAAGGCAATTGGTTGATTGATTGATTGTCACTGACTGGCTAGAAAACCAACCAATGATCTGGTGTCCCAGGTATGAAACCTTGAGGCACAGATTTGAACCTACCCTCGCCCTTCCCCTCAAACTCCGCCTCTTCTCCCTTACCCACCGCTGACCCCCCCCCCCCCCCCCCAACACTTCCAATGCCTCTTTGGCCCCTATCTGACTAGACGTCTTCTTTCGAGTTACAGATTCCAACATGTGCAGAAGATGCAACGAGAACTGCAAGAAGTGCACCACATCTAATATCTGCACAGAATGCAAACCAGGGATGAGGTAAGCCAAACCCACCAAGCCAAACACTCTCCCTCTGAACCCGTCACCTCTAGCCCCCCACACACACACACTGCTGGTCTGTAGTAGTAGTTGCATCACTAAACGGTCCAGTGACATTTTCATGTCTCTGGAGTTTGATTATCACCGCCACCAAACACTTTGAAGTGTTTCAAAACATTGGTCTTGAATCCAGCCTGACTTACTCCTGCTAGTTTTCAGTGCTGTCTGAGACAGCGGTGGTAACGCGTGCCGTAATCCTTCCGAACGCCTGCAAGACCACAGTCACATT
The DNA here is from genome assembly GCF_034236695.1 of Oncorhynchus nerka. Taxonomy (NCBI): domain Eukaryota; kingdom Metazoa; phylum Chordata; class Actinopteri; order Salmoniformes; family Salmonidae; genus Oncorhynchus; species Oncorhynchus nerka. Next base: position 22,004,569 of record NC_088422.1, on the reverse strand, counting down.
TGTTCACCATTCACAGGAGAGGGAGGACAAAAACCCAAATCCTTTCTGGGAAACAGAGCTAATATAACCCAGGCCAGTTGTTTTTCAGCTCCGGTCACCACAGAAACCTGTTCTCGCAGGAACCTCCCCGAATGAGGTTTAGAATAGAGGTCTTCTCTGATCCTGAAATTGAGATCCAAACCTAAGTGAAATTCCCATCATACACCAACAGGACCCAGAAAGAAGAAAAAAAATAGTTTGTGTGTGTGTGTTTAATGGAGCTATATACACTGCTCAAAAAAATAAAGGGAACACTAAAATAACACATCCTAGATCTGAATGAATGAAACATTCTTATTAAATACTTTTTTCTTTACATAGTTGAATGTGCTGACAACAAAATCACACAAAAATGATCAATGGAAATCAAATTTATCAACCCATGGAGGTCTGGATTTGGAGTCACACAAAATTTAAAGTGAATAACCACACTACAGGCTGATCCAACTTTGATGTAATGTCCTTAACACAAGTCAAAATGAGGCTCAGTAGTGTGTGTGGCCTCCACGTGCCTGTATGACCTCCCTACAACGCCTGGGCATGCTCCTGATGAGGTGGCGGATGGTCTCCTGCGGGATCTCCTCCTGGACTAAAGCATCCGCCAACTCTTGGACAGTCTGTGGTGCAACGTGGAGTTGGTGGATGGAGCGAGACATGATGTCCCAGATGTGCTCAATTGGATTCAGGTCTGGGGAACGGGCGGGCCAGTCCATAGCATCAATGCCTTCCTCTTGCAGGAACTGCTGACACACTCCAGCCACATGAGGTCTAGCATTGTCTTGCATTAGGAGGAACCCAGAGCCAACCGCACCAGCATATGGTCTCACAAGGGGTCTGAGGATCTCATCTCGGTACCTAATGGCAGTCAGGCTACCTCTGGCAAGCACATGGAGGGCTGTGCGGCCCCCCAAAGAAATGCCACCCCACACCATGACTGACCCACCGCCAAACCGGTCATGCTGGAGGATGTTGCAGGCAGCATAACGTTCTCCACGGCGTCTCCAGACTCTGTCACATGTGCTCAATGTGAACCTGCTTTCATCTGTGAAGAGCACAGGGCGCCAGTGGCGAATTTGCCAATCTTGGTGTTCTCTGGCAAATGCCAAACGTCCTGCACGGTGTTGGGCTGTAAGCACAACCCCCACCTGTGGACGTCGGGCCCTCATACCACCCTCATGGAGTCTGTTTCTGACCGTTTAAGCAGATACATGCACATTTGTGGCCTGCTGGAGGTCACGTTGCAGGGCTCTGGCAGTGCTCCTTCTGCTCCTCCTTGCACAAAGGTGGAGGTAGTGGTCCTGCTGCTGGGTTGTTGCCCTCCTACGGCCTCCTCCACGTCTCCTGATGTACTGGCCTGTCTCCTGGTAGCGTCTCCATGCTCTGGACACTACGCTGACATACACAGCAAACCTTCTTGCCACAGCATGCATTGATGTGCCATCCTGGATGAGCTGCACTACCTGAGCCACTTGTGTGGGTTGTAGACTCCGTGTCATGCTACCACTAGAGTGAAAGCACCGCCAGCATTCAAAAGTGACAAAAACATCAGCCAGGAAGCATAGGAACTGAGAAGTGGTCTGTGGTCACCACCTGCACAACCACTCCTTTATTGGGGGTGTCTTGCTAATTGCCTATAATTTCCACCTGTTGTCTATTCCATTTGCACAACAGCATGTGAAATTTATTGTCAATCAGTGTTGCTTCCTAAGTGGACAGTTTGATTTCACATAAGTGTAATTAACTTGGAGTTACATTGTGTTGTCTAAGTGTTCCCTTTATTTTTTTTGAGCAGTGTATATATACACACATACACACATGGGGGAGATGTTGCTATATATGTATGTATATACAGTGGGGCAAAAAAGTATTTAGTCAGCCACCAATTGTGCAAGTTCTCCCACTTAAGACGAGGCCTGTAATTTTCATAGGTACACTTCAACTATGACAGACAAAATGAGAAAGAAAAATCCAGAAAATCACATGGTAGGATTTTTAATGAATTTATTTGCAAATTATGGTGGAAAACTTTTGTTATTGACCAAATACTTATTTATCTCAATACTTTGTTATATACCCTTTGTTGGCAATGACAGAGGTCAAACATTTTCTTCAAAAGGTTTTCACACACTGTTGCTGGTATTTTGGCCCATTCCTCCATGCAGATCTCCTTTAGAGCAGTAATGTTTTGGGGCTGTTGCTGGGCAACACTGACTTTCAACTCCCTCCAAAGATTTTCTATGGGGTTGAGATCTGGAGACTGGCTAGGCCACTCCAGGACCTTGAAATGCTTCTTACGAAGCCACTCCTTCGTTGCCCGGGCGGTGTGTTTGGGATCATTGTCATGCTGAAAGACCCAGCCATGTTTCATCTTCAATGCCCTTGCTGATGGAAGGAGGTTTTCACTTAAAATCTCACGATAACATGGCCCCATTCATTCTTTCCTTTACACGGATCAGTCGTCCTGGTCCCTTCGCAGAAAAACAGCCCCAAAGCATGATGTTTCCAACCCCATGCTTCGCAGTAGGTATGGTGTTCTTTGGATGCAACTCAGCATTCTTTGTCCTCCAAACACGACGAGTTGAGTTTTTACCAAAAAGTTCTATTTTGGTTTCATCTGACCATATGACATTCTCCCAATCTTCTTCTGGATCATCCAAATGCTCTCTAGCAGACTTCAGACGGGCCTGGACATGTACTGGCTTAAGCAGGGGGACACGTCTGGCACTGCAGGATTTGAGTCCCTGGCGGCGTAGTGTGTTACTGATGGTAGGCTTTGTTACTTTGGTCCCAGCTCTCTGCAGGTCATTCACTAGGTCCCCACGTGTGGTTCTGGGATTTTTGCTCACCGTTCTTGTGATCATTTTGACCACACGAGGTGAGATCTTGATCGAGGGAGATTATCAGTGGTCTTGTATGTCTTCCATTTCCTAATAATTGCTCGCACAGTTGATTTCTTCAAACCAAGCTGCTTACCTATTGCAGATTCAGTCTTCCCAGCCTGGTGCATGTCTACAATTATGTTTCTGGTGTCCTTTGACAGCTCTTTGGTCTTGGCCATAGTGGAGTTTGGAGTGTGACTGTTTGAGATTGTGGACAGGTGTCTTTTATACTGATAACAAGTTCAAACAGGTGCCATTAATACATGTAACGAGTGGAGGACAGAGGAGCCTCTTAAAGAAGAAGTTACAGGTCTGTGAGAGCCAGAAATCTTGCTTGTTTGTAGGTGACCAAATACTTATTTTCCACCATAATTTGCAAATAAATTCATTAAAAATCCTACAATGTGATTTTCTGGATTTTTTTCCCTCATTTTGTCTGTCATATTTGAAGTGTACCTATGATGAAAATTACAGGCCTCATCTTAAGTGGGAGAACTTGCACAATTGGTGGCTGACTAAATACTTTTTTGCCCCACTGTATACACACACACACACACACACACAGTGCATTCGGAAGTATTCAGACCCCTTGACTTTTCACATTTTGTTACGTTACAGCCTTATTCTACACACAATACCCCATAATGACAAAGCAAAAACAGGTTTTTAGAAATGTTTTCGCTTTGTCATTATGGTGTATTGTGTGTAGAATAAGGCTGCACATTTTGTTACATATGTGAAAAGTCAAGGAGTCTGAATACTTTCCGAATTCACTGTATATTCAGTTCCGAGGTGGACCAGATCCGACCCAGAATATGTCAGAGATGAGATCCGAAAGATTAAAATTGCAGCTTTATTGCTGTGCATGCCAGCAGAATTGTTTTGACTTGTCTGGCAAACAGGGAATGTTAATGTTTCACATGCATTTTCTGATGTTGGCCTATCTAAAATAGAGTTGATCTACACTACAGCTTAATATTTTTCATAAATGCATCCCTAATTTTAAACTGTTGACACAAAAGGTGTGTGGCAAAGACGTTTTCGTTCTCCCACAGATTTGTGCACATTCATTGAGTTGTTTTCCCTTTTGTTAATCTTTATTTTTGATATATATACTGAACAAAAATATAAACGCAACATGTTGCATTTCATATAAGGAAATCCGTCAATTGAAATAAGTTCATTAGGCCCTGATCTATGGATTTCACATGACTGGGCTGGGGCGCAGTCATGGGTGTGTGTAGGAAGGCATAGGCCTGTCCCGCAGGTGAAGAAGCCGGATGTGGCGGAAAACTGGGCTGTTGTGGGGCCGGTTGGATATACTGCCAAATGTTCTAAAATAATGTTGGGGGGTGGCTTATGGTAGTGAAATGAACATTCAATCACCTGGGAAAAAAACTCTTCTGGACATTCCTGCAGTCATCATGCCAATTGTACATTCGGCTTGAGACATCTGTGGCATTGTGTTGTGTGACACAACTTCACATTTTAGTGGCCTTTTATTGTCCCCAGCACAAGGTGCACCTGTGTGATATGTCACACCTGTCCGGTGGATGGATTATCTTGACAAAGGACACAATTCTCACTAACATGGATGTAAAACTAATTTGTGCACAAAATTTGAGAGAAGCTTTTTGTGTGTATGGAACATTTCTGGGATCTTTTATTTCAGCTCATGAAACATGGGACCAACACTTTACATGTTGTGTTTATATGTTTTGTTCAGTGTATTTTGCTTGAGCACGCATAGAAGGACCTGGCCTGTGCACAAGTGTAGGCTTATTAGAGTTCCCATTTGTGGATGTCTAATGATAGTATTTCTGATTTGTATTAACCACCACTTATGAGCTGTGGAGCATCTCAAAATAAAAAGAATTGGCACCACACACACAGACACACACACTGGACGCACAGAGTATTTTACATCCATTTGCGATTATTTCTTATTGCATTTGAAAAATCTTTCCAACACTCTCCTTCTCAATATGCTTAAGTAACCTCCTTGCTCGGTGTGACATAGCAACACGTTGCTGATCCCATATCCCCAGTGGAAACATCATAAAATAGGCTGTCTGTTCCGAGCTCATTGGCACAGGAAACCACGAGGGCCCAGTTGAAACAATGTTGCAAGTTCGCTATAGCAAGAGATGAAGCCAGCGAAGGTGAGAGGCAGACGGTGGAGGAGAGATTAATGCTTTAGACTGAACAAACTGCCATGTGTAGCACGTGATTTATAGAGGTGATTTTTGTATTTTCATCAGGATATTTTCTTCTAATATAATTTGGTCGGTATTTCAGATATTTTCACACCGATTCGAGGTCAGTGTCCACCGAGCGTGAGCCGACATGGGATCCAAGGGTCAATTACAGAATTTTGGATCCAACCTGTTCGGATCTCGGGTTAGGATATATCCGTGAAGACCTCCTAGTTTAGAACCTTTAGTGCTGTTCTTAAACATATTTTTTTCTCACACCTCTCCTCTGGGATCCCCAGCCGTTCCAAGTATTTGAACTATTCCACAGCTAGCACACCTGATTCGACTCACTAAACATCAAGCCTAAACATCAAACATCAAGCCCTTGAATTGGTGAATCAAGGTGAGCTAGTTCAGGGTTACAAAAAAATAGGGAAATGTCTGGGGAGGACATATGAGGAGAGGTTTGAAAACCACTGGACAGTTTATGATTTTAATTTGATGAATGAAAAAAGGGACCGGTTGCCAGTGAAGTGTGTTGTGTACTAATGTATGCCTTTTGTAAGTCAGTGTATTGCTCTCCAGTCTTCAGGGGAATAAATGTCAAATGACCTGTGACCCTGGGACCTACTATAATGGCCACAGGAGGACCTGCGAGCTGTGCCACCGAGCGTGTGCCACCTGTGCAGGTAAAGCTCCCTTCATAAAGTAAAGATGGTCCCTCTCAGTCAGTTGGCCAAAGTAAAAATCGCTATTTTTCCCAAAGTGAAGTTTGTGCACTGCTCACAGTCTCCCCCTGTCTGCAGGCACGGGGATGGAGGCGTGTAACAAGTGTGCAGAGGGCTACTTCTTGGAGGAGTGGCGCTGTGTGTCCACCTGCAGCGTGGGATACTACATGTATGAGCAGACCTCGGACAAGGGCGACATCAACAAGTCCTGCAGGAAGTGAGTCTGCTTGACGCATACAAACTCCACACCTTACACTTCCTCTCTTCTACACCTTCTCCCTACAACCTGGCATGTTTAGCCTGTCAAACTGCCTCAAACCGGACTATAATCTTCAAAAGGGTTCCAACATCAGTCATATACCTAAGGTCCCTTAAACCTACCTTTTTTCCTCCTTCCTAACACTACTCGCTATGTGGTCTGGAGGATATCTGTGCCTTAGCCCTCCTGTTTGATGTACCAAAATCATAAAGTTGGAAAAAGGGACAAACACGCTTTGTGGAAAGTTCTCCCTCTATCCAACTATGACCTAAACTATAGCTTTAACCCCCCCCCCACCCCAGGTGTGACCACAGCTGCTATGCCTGCACAGGGCCCGGTGAGACAAACTGCAGCACCTGTGTGAATGGCTATAACCTGGAGGCAGGAGTGTGTGTGGTCAGCACCATCTGCAAAGATGGTGAGTACTAGAAACCCTCTTATATGTATTATAGATTCTTTAAGGACCTCATTCTAGAAGTGTCTGCTCAGTCACTGCACAGGTAACAGTGGTTTTAAACTTTCTCAGTGCTCTTTCTATTTTTGTCACCATTTGCTCATGCATTCACCCCTAACTAATCTATACCAATCTCTCTTTACATCTTGTCTAAATTACGCATGTTTAAAATTGGGCAACTTCTGTCTGATTCTGCAATGCCTTCCCCATATCTCACACTAGATGGAAGGTTGGTCTTGTGGCCTCATACTGTAACCTAGGATATAAAATATCCATGCTCTTGATGGTATTCCATTGATATGGCTAACCTTTTCAGTCCTATCCTATAGGGCCCGTTTCTGTGAGATATGATGAAGGTTTTTGATGATCTGATTTGTCTTCAAATTGTCATCCCCAGTCTGTCCATGACCCACTGAGACCAATGGCTTTTTATTGACTACAAAACAAATGAATGACTTCTGCTTGTAGAAAACGGACTCTTAGTTTGAGTGCACAGCAAGTAAAAAAAACATATTTCAAATTGAGGTTATGACAGACTGGCGATCCACTTTTTCTGTGAAAAGTCCTCTCTGATGAAAAATGACAATGTTTTCACTTTTGAAATTGACCCTCTTTGAAATTGATTGACGTTTTTTCTCTTTTTCCCCAAATTTCTGTTTTACTTTCCGACATGGATCCAATCATTCCTGCTGGACTACAATCTTTCCCCTCCGATGAACATCACACCTCTGATGGATCAAAACCTAAACTCTTTCTGTCACCTGACCCCTCCTGACCAATCCACTTGGCTTTGTCCGCCTGTCCTGACCAATCCCATGGCTATGCCTGTTGTGTGTCCCCCCCCCACACTTATCTCTTCTTCCTGGTATGTGGAAAGCAAATGAAGAATCTTGGGCAGAAGGCAGTTTCTGTGTGCTTGTAAAAAAGAACAATCTGTGCCAGAGAAAAGTTCTGCAGCAACTGTGCTGCAGGACATGCTCGCTAAAAGGGTGACGGGAGGTCCCGCAGGGAGCCGGGGGGGGGCACCCCTCTACCCAAGCCCACTCACTCAGTCACATAATTTATAAGAAAATCTGGGCCTCTTAAGGGACTGCGTCAGAGGTGTGAGGACAGAACTACAACAAACCTACCTTTTTTCTGTACTGGGACATGTGGTCAGGGCGACAGTAGCAACTGGGACTTACTAAAAAAAACAAAAATAATGTGTCGGTATTTTGTGACCAAAGCATCGATGCCAAAATAATTGTACCATTTTCCAGTATAGGATGTGTAGCTTGCAGGAGGGACCTGCCAATCTGTGTTTACTTCAGTTTTTTGCTCCTCCTCAAGAGTAACGATGCGAAGGTGAAAGCTGATGAACGTACCAACCCCCGGCTGTGTGTTTGTAAATAAATGTTCACTCAATAATGTGAAAACTGTCTGGGTTGCGTTTGCTATCTGCCAAGTGAGGATGCACACACACACACACACAGCAGGATTGTGACAACACTTGAATTGATAGGTGGGAAAATCATGTCCCCATTCTAAATGCCGCAGGGAATCCATTGTGTGCCACAGGGAATCCTGACTGCTAAACTGTCATCTATTTTTCAGGTTGTGTGTGAGAGAGAAAGTATTACAGGTGCCCTTGACTCACTCATCATTCCACAGGCACTAAGATCAGATCTGTTTATCAAAGACCACATGAGATAAATCAGGGTCGTATCTTTTAGGCACAAAACATAAGAAAACTGACACAGGGATGACGACCTAGTCTCGCCCAATAAGAAACACTTATTTTCATTACAAAATGCTTTTCAGTTTTCGTTGCGTGCCCTAATGAACAAGGCTGCTCTTACTGCTACCCGAGACCATGGGGCCATTGCACTGACAAACAGCACTAGCAGGGCTTTATTCCACAACGTGGCACGGTTATGTCATTGCATTCGAGCAGAGGTGGTACTGTATCTTCTTGATCATCAAACAATTTTGATATGGTTGACGTTTTTTGGTGAACTTCATTTAAATGTTATTCTATCCTTGCTAGCTGCCACACATTCAAGACATGTCCATGACACTATAGCAAAGGGCGTGCATTTCATTAAGATTTGTGTTCATTTGGCTCCTCAATGGAAGAAAAGACTGTTACTTATTAATGTATTAAAACATTTTTCTGTTTCTTGCCCTGGTGAACACAACCCAGGTTGTAAGCACATCAGAGAGACTGAGAATCCAAGACAATGGTTGGTGCTGCAAAATTGGACCACAGTCTGTCTCTCTCTGTAACACGCAGGCCATGGGAGTCAACTTTGTAATGGTTGAATACCCTGTTCATGAAACCCATTATAGAATGAGTACTGAGGTGAATATGACACTGTATTCCAATAAAAAATGTGTCAAATTTCATTCTCAATGTGGGTTTATACCTTTTTGAACAATTACAGTATTACTGTAGTCGTGTTGTACTGTTGATTGTGGTTTAATTGAAATAAAGATTGATCAATCCTTTTGGTTAACAGAAACGTATTCTTGGTCATTGATGAAGATGACTAAGATTTGATTAGTGTCAGTAGTATGTTGATTTATATCATGTCTTGTCAGACCCCCCACACACACACACACACACGTTTTTCTTGTAAACCAGTGTCGATGTTATACATATCAATGTTATTACTAATTAAAATGGTTAATCTGTTCATCATTTTGTTTTTTTTCTGCTAAGCTCTGTTGGTCATTGTGAACATCCTCATTGTCCCACACTGTTTATTTGGGTTGTGTTCATTAGGCAGAACATGGAAAAATAATGGATTGAAACAGGGAGAGACTTCCTGGACTTTTTCAATAAGAAATTCTCATATTTGTTTTCCGTTGCAAAAAGTTATGAAATGTTTTCTGTTGCGAGCCCTAATGAACACAGCCCTGGTTATATGATAAACCTCCCAGTCTATTCCTCACCCAACATTGTTCCTGCAAGAATTTACAGAATGTATATTATAATAATAGTATTTGGTCATTTAGCAGATGTTTTTATCCAAAGGGACATACAGTTTGTAGTCTCACATGTAGTAATTCAAAGAATTCAATCCTTTTTGTTTCAATATGAACCCTTTTCTTTTACAGGTTAATATGTTTAAGTCTGGTCCCAGATCTGTGATCTGTGTCACATGTAGCGTGTATGCACATGCACAACAGGTCTGTGGCATCTTAATTGGGGAGGATGAACTTGTGGTAATATCTGGAGTGGAATTAGTGGAACGGTATCAAATATATTAAACACATGGTTTCCATCTGATGCCATTCCATTTACTCCATGACAGCCATTATGCGCGGTCCTCCCCTCAGCAGCCTCCACTGATGTGTGCACGCGTACAGTCAAAGTGTGATATTGGCAAGTGAAGGTTGGGAGAGAGAAGGGAGCAGATTTTAAGAATGGTACCAGATGGTATCCCCATTCACCACCACTGCTACCTGCATTAAGATTGCCAGTTTCTTCCACCACAACTACTAATCATTTTGCTGTTATTATTACTGCCGTTAGATTTGGTGATTGTAAGAAATGCAGTACTACTGGTCTTAATGAATGTAGTACTACTGGTCTTAATGAATGCAGTACTACTACTGGTCTTAATGAATGCAGTACTACTGGTGTTAATGAATGTAGTACTACTGGTCTTAATGAATGTAGTACTACTGGTCTTAATGAATGCAGTACTACTACTGGTCTTAATGAATGCAGTACTACTGGTCTTAATGAATGTAGTACTACTGGTCTTAATGAATGCAGTACTACTACTGGTCGTAATGAATGTAGTACTACTGGTCTTAATGAATGTAGTACTACTGGTCTTAATGAATGCAGTACTACTGGTCTTAATGAATGTAGTACTACTGGTCTTAATGAATGCAGTACTACTGGTCTTAATGAATGCAGTACTACTGGTCTTAATGAATGTAGTACTACTGGTCTTAATGAATGCAGTACTACTGGTCTTAATGAATGTAGTACTACTGGTCTTAATGAATGCAGTACTACTGGTCTTAATGAATGTAGTACTACTGGTCTTAATGAATGCAGTACTACTACTGGTCTTAATGAATGCAGTACTACTGGTCTTAATGAATGTAGTACTACTGGTCTTAATGAATATAGTACTACTGGTCTTAATGAATGCAGTACTACTGGTCTTAATGAATGTAGTACTACTGGTCTTAATGAATGTAGTACTACTACTGGTGTTAATGAATGCAGTACTACTGGTCTTAATGAATGTAGTACTACTGGTCTTAATGAATGCAGTACTACTGGTCTTAATGAATGCAGTACTACTACTGGTCTTAATGAATGCAGTACTACTGGTGTTAATGAATGTAGTACTACTGGTCTTAATGAATGTAGTACTACTGGTCTTAATGAATGCAGTACTACTACTGGTCTTAATGAATGCAGTACTACTGGTCTTAATGAATGTAGTACTACTGGTCTTAATGAATGCAGTACTACTACTGGTCGTAATGAATGTAGTACTACTGGTCTTAATGAATGTAGTACTACTGGTCTTAATGAATGTAGTACTACTGGTCTTAATGAATGCAGTACTACTGGTCTTAATGAATGCAGTACTACTGGTCTTAATGAATGTAGTACTACTGGTCTTAATGAATGTAGTACTACTGGTCTTAATGAATGCAGTACTACTACTGGTCTTAATGAATGCAGTACTACTGGTGTTAATGAATGTAGTACTACTGGTCTTAATGAATGTAGTACTACTGGTCTTAATGAATGCAGTACTACTACTGGTCTTAATGAATGCAGTACTACTGGTCTTAATGAATGTAGTACTACTGGTCTTAATGAATGCAGTACTACTACTGGTCGTAATGAATGTAGTACTACTGGTCTTAATGAATGTAGTACTACTGGTCTTAATGAATGTAGTACTACTGGTCTTAACGAATGCAGTACTACTGGTCTTAATGAATGCAGTACTACTGGTCTTAATGAATGTAGTACTACTGGTCTTAATGAATGTAGTACTACTGGTCTTAATGAATGCAGTACTACTACTGGTCTTAATGAATGCAGTACTACTGGTGTTAATGAATGTAGTACTACTGGTCTTAATGAATGTAGTACTACTGGTCTTAATGAATGCAGTACTACTACTGGTCTTAATGAATGCAGTACTACTGGTCTTAATGAATGCAGTACTACTACTGGTCGTAATGAATGTAGTACTACTGGTCTTAATGAATGTAGTACTACTGGTCTTAATGAATGCAGTACTACTGGTCTTAATGAATGTAGTACTACTGGTCTTAATGAATGCAGTACTACTGGTCTTAATGAATGCAGTACTACTGGTCTTAATGAATGTAGTACTACTGGTCTTAATGAATGCAGTACTACTGGTCTTAATGAATGTAGTACTACTGGTCTTAATGAATGCAGTACTACTGGTCTTAATGAATGTAGTACTACTGGTCTTAATGAATGCAGTACTACTACTGGTCTTAATGAATGCAGTACTACTGGTCTTAATGAATGTAGTACTACTGGTCTTAATGAATGTAGTACTACTGGTCTTAATGAATGCAGTACTACTGGTCTTAATGAATGTAGTACTACTGGTCTTAATGAATGTAGTACTACTGGTCTTAATGAATGCAGTACTACTACTGGTGTTAATGAATGCAGTACTACTGGTCTTAATGAATGTAGTACTACTGGTCTTAATGAATGCAGTACTACTGGTCTTAATGAATGCAGTACTACTACTGGTCTTAATGAATGCAGTACTACTGGTGTTAATGAATGTAGTACTACTGGTCTTAATGAATGTAGTACTACTGGTCTTAATGAATGCAGTACTACTACTGGTCTTAATGAATGCAGTACTACTGGTCTTAATGAATGTAGTACTACTGGTCTTAATGAATGCAGTATTACTACTGGTCGTAATGAATGTAGTACTACTGGTCTTAATGAATGTAGTACTACTGGTCTTAATGAATGTAGTACTACTGGTCTTAATGAATGCAGTACTACTGGTCTTAATGAATGCAGTACTACTGGTCTTAATGAATGTAGTACTACTGGTCTTAATGAATGCAGTACTACTGGTCTTAATGAATGTAGTACTACTGGTCTTAATGAATGCAGTACTACTACTGGTCTTAATGAATGCAGTACTACTGGTCTTAATGAATGTAGTACTACTGGTCTTAATGAATGTAGTACTACTGGTCTTAATGAATGCAGTACTACTGGTCTTAATGAATGTAGTACTACTGGTCTTAATGAATGTAGTACTACTGGTCTTAATGAATGCAGTACTACTGGTCTTAATGAATGTAGTACTACTGGTCTTAATGAATGCAGTACTACTGGTCTTAATGAATGCAGTACTACTACTGGTGTTAATGAATGCAGTACTACTGGTCTTAATGAATGCAGTACTACTGGTCTTAATGAATGTAGTACTACTGGTCTTAATGAATGCAGTACTACTACTGGTCTTAATGAATGTAGTACTACTGGTCTTAATGAATGCAGTACTACTGGTCTTAATGAATGTAGTACTACTGGTCTTAATGAATGTAGTACTACTGGTCTTAATGAATGTAGTACTTACTACTGGTCTTAATGACTGTAGTACTACTGGTCTTAATGAATGCAGTACTACTGGTCTTAATGAATGTAGTACTACTGGTCTTAATGAATGCAGTACTACTGGTCTTAATGAATGCAGTACTACTGGTCTTAATGACTGTAGTACTACTGGTCTTAATGAATGTAGTACTACTGGTCTTAATGAATGCAGTACTACTGGTCTTAATGAATGTAGTACTACTGGTCTTAATGAATGCAGTACTACTGGTCTTAATGAATGCAGTACTACTTGTCTTAATGAATGTAGTACTACTGGTCTTAATGAATGCAGTACTACTACTGGTCGTAATGAATGTAGTACTACTGGTCTTAATGAATGTAGTACTACTGGTCTTAATGAATGCAGTACTACTGGTCTTAATGAATGTAGTACTACTGGTCTTAATGAATGTAGTACTACTGGTCTTAATGAATGTAGTACTACTGGTCTTAATGAATGTAGTACTACTGGTCTTAATGAATGCAGTACTACTACTGGTCGTAATGAATGTAGTACTACTACTGGTCGTAATGAATGTAGTACTACTGGTGTTAATGAATGTAGTACTACTGGTCTTAATGAATGTAGTACTACTGGTCTTAATGAATGTAGTACTACTGGTCTTAATGAATGCAGTACTACTGGTCTTAATGAATGTAGTACTACTGGTCTTAATGAATGCAGTACTACTGGTCTTAATGAATGCAGTACTACTGGTCTTAATGAATGTAGTACTACTGGTCTTAATGAATGCAGTAATGTACAGTATACTTGTAGTGATTATGCATAGTGAACAAATACCATTGTAGCCCCAGTCAATATCCAGCAAGTCTGGGTCTTGTTCAGTAGGGCACACAAGCAAAACGTTATTGCGACAGATATCATTTTGTAAATAAAAATCTGTTTCTTATTGGACAAATTCAAGTAGTACTTGCTCGTTTTCAAGACATTTTCTTCATACTGGACTCGACCCTGTGTACAAACAGTTTGTTTTCTTTCAAAACACTGATATTTGAATGGGCCTGGTTGACATGCCAGATGGGCAGGGTTGGTTCTGTTGCGCAAGGCAAGCTCAATCAAGCACCACTGTGGTATTTGAAAGAAAATGGATACTATTTGAACCCAGGGTAATGTTAATTAGGCACCAAATGGAAGAAAATGTACTGAAACAGGGAGAGAATACCTGACCACCAGAAACGCTCATTTTGTTTTCTATTGCAAAACGTTTTGCTAAGGCATGCACTAATGCAGTATTTCCCAACTCCGGTCCTCGATTACCCCCAACCATACACATTTTTATTGTGGTCCCAGACAAGCACACCTGATTCAACTTGTCAACTGATCATCAAGCCCTCAAGCTGAATCAGGTACATATTGTCAGGGGCTACAACAGACAAATGTATACCGTTGGGAAACACTGCACTAATGAATATCAACCAGGTCTGGTATCCAGAGTCCATATCAGGCAGTGTAAAATGCTTTTCCTGCTGTCAGTTTGCCCTCAAGGTCAGCCAAGTCCATCACTGCTCCGGCTCTCTCCAAGTGACACATTCTTTCCTCACTCTATCCTTTGAGCTGTTCTATTCAGAAGTCGTTTGTCTTTTGTCGAGTTTTGTTTCTCTCCCTGCGTTCTGTGTTTTGGGGAGAGGGGGGCTATTTGAATGGCGGCAGCCCAGGCTCGTCTGAATGGGAGCATCTGCCCGTTGTGTTGATAGCACAAAGAGATGCTTTTGTTTTGCCCGCGAAAACAATTTGGCTTTTCACAGAAAGCCAGAGCCCACAGTCAGCGACCTCGCACTGCTACCCTCGGAGGGCTGTGACACCCCCACCCTCTGTCAGTCATGTCCTAGTACATGTAGGTGGGGTGGGGGGTGTTGATAGAAATTATGGTGGGGGAGGGGGTAGGTAATGTTAATTCCTCAAATCTCTTTTCAATGCTGAAAAAAAACTCACCAGCAGAATCGTTAAGAGTTTTTTTAAAAATCTGCATGAGAAGTAGTAGTAGTAGTAGTAGTAGTAGTAGTACTAGTAGTGTTGACCTCACCTGACCAAAATAATGGTATAATTTGATATGTTGTCCTGGTGCCTATGTTGAAGGTGGCTTCAACTATGGTGGATGCATAACCAGGCCAGTGCAGTGCGGCTCGGCTCTGCTCAGCTCAGTAGTATGAAAAGGAAATTTATCAGACCACTGATGTGTCAGTTGTGTGAGACCTGAGTCCTAGTAGGGTTGTGTAAGTATATTCTCCCTCTGTTTTCAGGTGAGTACCTGAGCAGGCATGGGAAATGCCACCTGTGTTATGCCACCTGCTATAAGTGCGTAGGTCCTGAGAAGGAGGACTGCATAAGCTGCCCATCCAGTAGGTAAGACAGACATACAAGTGTATTAGAATGGGTTGTATTCAATAGTGCACATCGTCACAAAATGGCAACTAAAACAGAAAAAGGGTCTTGTATTGGACCTGTTTAGACAGTCCCTCTACGTTTCAGTTTTCTTCTGTTAGGTGCCTTGTGAATACGACCCTGGAGCACCGTTTGATCCACTGAATGTCAGTGAGATGATATTTATCATCACAATGTTCTTTGATTAAACTTTGCTTTGGAAGTTCAGCCATGACTAATCTCTCATGGACAGGTTCGCATGTAAATGGGAAGTGACAATTTTCACAATTATTTTACTTCTGGGTAACCGAGATTAAGCCACGACAAAACTAAATGAAATAAACATATTAATGAATGATGATCATGCCTTGTAGATACAAAATACTTTCCATGTCAATAGTATTGAAATTCTATTCAAGGTAACCATTTACGTTAACTGTGTATATGATTTGAATCCAAAAATCTGATTTTATTCGTCAACATGCTTCATAAACAACAGGTGTGGACTAATAGTGAAATTCTTAGTTTACGGGCCCTTCCCAGCAATCCAGAGAGGAAGAAAATGGACAAATAATAGAAAAGTAAAACACGTAATAATAGATACACAATGAGTAACGATAACTATTATGCAGCATATATCACAATCTATAACCTCATCATAAACGTTATAGAGTGTTATTACAACCAGAATTATTCAAGCTTATTATGAATGAATGAAGAGATCGGATCACAGCTGTTAGAAAACATGAATTGGATGTATAACCTTTGCTGACTTTATGCCATTGCCTTATCAAGTCCAACTAACTCTTCCACTCTGGTTCTCCTTCAATCAAAACACTCCAAGTATTTATGGAACACCTTCATACTATGTATTACAATGAATACATTCATTAACCCTTTATAATGCTCTATGTAGCAGTAATGCCCTGTTTGCAGTGTTCTCATAGATAATGTGTGTATATTGTCTATAGTGTACATTAATTATACATGAAATGTTAATTCTTAACATGTATTATGTTATACTGATGTAATAAAGTCATGAAAACCAGTGCATAAGCGATGTGTGTTCTCAACCATAACCCCCCAGGTATTTTGAAGGTGGGCAGTGTGTAATCCGGTGCCAGGGGGGGCGCTATGCCATGGAGAGGCAGTGCCACCTGTGCCACCACACCTGCCAGGAGTGTGATGATGGAGGACCTGACAACTGCACAAGCTGTGACAAAGGTACAATCATCAGTTCTTAGTCATAATAAAGCACCCACAACATCAATGGAGAACATGATATCGATGGTAATAGCTCTGTTTTTACAGTATGTGACAGAAAGTATTATCTCTGTCAACACTGTAATACTGACTCTAGCCACACAAAGGGCTGACTGAAAGACACACATGCCAGACTGCATAGAGAGCAGATGAACACCAGATTTCTATGCAGCTGGCACCCTATCAATACGTGCACACAGACACATTCAATTAGTTAGAAATGTGCTTCCGTTTCAAACCAGTCTCTCTGGAATTTGAGGAGACAAAACAATAACTCCATGACCCAGTGTCTATTTCATGTGCTTTCCAAAGATGTTCTCTTATATTCATAGTACCTCAGAACAGGGGTTCCCAAACCTTTTCACTCTTGGAGGAGGGGGGCTTCCGGCATTGGGGAACATCCTGAGCCCCCACTGCGCATGCGCCACAACTGTTTCTACAGGCACAAGTTCATGACACAAACTGTTTACACCCCTCTTGTTGGTGGAGAGAATTTAGCAGATTAGAGCTTATTTTCTGCAATTCAACACATGTTGTCATTGGGTGCAAAGAAAATGTTCCGGTTTTACAGGAGATTTTCTTGCACTTCTATAAATTTTGCCACGTCTAATGTGTATTCATGTGATATTTGAGTGACAAAAAAATTACAGCAATATCTATGGGCTAAAAAAACAAAGAAATGGGCTATACAAAATGTTAGCTGGCATGGGCTAGTTGATCTGGACATTTCAAGTTATAAATAGCTTTCCAATGTATGCAATGACTAACATGACAAGAGGAACTGATGATGCACTACCCAATTTCAAAATTGCACCTTGTGAATTCTACTATTACAACTTTCAAGAGTAAGTCTAAAGCCGGACCTCTGTGCCCCCATGTTGACCCCTCGCGCTCCCCACAGTTTGGGAACCACTGCCTCAGAATACTGACATGATCTCACTCCTGATGGAGTAATGTATGTTTTAAATGAGATATCACATAATTGACGAATATAGGCTAGAGTTTGATATGATTGCTCTCCGAGAAACAAGTAAAGATGTTGTTAGATTAGTGTAGAGATGTAAAGAAAGGAAGGGGAGAAAGGAGGGGAATAGGGGGGGGGGGAATGCATAAAGGAAGTGGGATAAATCTTAGAAAGAGAAATGCTGAAGTAATTGAGAAAGATCCTTACTTTTCGACCTACTTCTGATTGGAATATATTAAGATCACTGTATTGGTCAATTGCACACAAGGTCCAACCAAAATTTGACTGCCGCTTTTAACCCTACATGTCCCGAGACCCCAGCAATAATGAATTGATATGAATGCTGTAAGTACAGAAATAGTTTTCTCATTGGGAAATATATATCTAACTAGTCAGTGACAACTGTGTGGAGTTTGTAAAAGCAACTATGAGAGTTTTTTATAATTTTTTATTTTAAGTGTTATATATACAGTACCAGTCAAAAGTTTGGACACACCTACTCAACCCTTGAATAAGTAGGTGTTCCCAAACTTTTGACTGGTACTGTATATATTTTTTTACCCTCTTTTCCTCCCCAATTTTGATCTTGTCTCATCGCTGCAACTCCCCAACAGGCTCGAGTCATGTGTCCTACGAAACATGACCCGCTAAACCGTGCTTCTTAACAACCGCCCACTTAACACGGAAGCCAGCCGCACCAATGTGCCGGAGGAAACACACTGCAGGCGCCCTGCCCGCCACAAGGAGTCGCTAGAGTGTGAGGAGCTAAGTGAAGTCCCCCGACCAAACCCTCCCTTAACCCGATGACGCTGGGCCAATTGTGTGCCGCCCCATGAGACTCCCGATCAAGGCTGGTTGTGATACAGCCCGGGATCCAACCCGGGTCTGTAGTAACGCCTCTAGCACTGCGATGCAGTGCCTTAAACTGCTGTTCCACTCGGGAGGCCTATGTGAGTTTATTACAGTGTTACATACACTATGTCCAGGGATGTACTATGATCTTCTATGTCGAAGAACCCCTTGCATTATAATGACTGTTGTGTAGATTGTGAGTGTCATAGAGCAAAACATGTCACATGAGCGTCTTCGTGAGAGTCTCAGCTTTAATAGATTGCTTTTAATAGTTTGTTACTCGAACCATTAGGACTCTAGAGATATTTTTGTTAAAAGACCGGGCCCGGGCTCCTTCAGGATTCGCCCTTGTTTCACAAACACCGTCCATGATACACAGACTAATGGTTGGTTTCTATGGATGCAGAATATATAGACAAATTCAATGGTGCAACCCAGGAGTCTGTAGCTCACAATGTTTAAAAGGGATTAGAAGTCCAAAACGCACCGGCGTTACAAAAGACACATACATACAGTATAGAGGTTTTAGAGAGTTGCAGGGGGCTGCCACACTAGGCGCCCAGGGAGCTGTTTTAGGATGTACTGCTACGAAGCTGTGTATTTCCTGTCTGAATCGTTTGAAGATAAAGGAAATGACAAAGTTCAATGCAGCAACATTACGATCTTAGTAGGTCTTTGTCTGTTTCATCCATTGACTCACTGTCTGTGTGTTTGTACTGGTGTTTTTGCCAATGAAACTGACTGTGTCTGTCTCTCTGCCTGGCCAAGACAAGTTCCAGACAGACAGGTACCACTATAGAGGGGAGTGTCGTGACGTGTGTCCAGAGGGCTTCTTCCATTCCTGGCGGAAGCGGTGTGAGGTGTGCTCCGTCAACTGCACTGTGTGCACCGACGTCGACCGCTGCCTCCACTGCAGCCCCTCCCACTACCTCCGAGACGGACTGTGTGTCCCGCTGGAGTGTGGCGAAGGTGAGACACCCCACCAAGTACACACAACTTGTCCCCCCCCCCCTTTCATCTCCTTTTGTCCTCTGTGCTCTACCACACTACCGTTTAAAAAAATATATTTAAAAGATTGAGTCTGAGACAGAGAATGTTTGAGAGGGAGACATGATTGAAAACTGCTAAAACGAGAGAGAGGGGAGGATGAAAATAAAGTTTTATCATATGTGTCAGACATGTCCAAACTGATCCCCTGCACGGCCCTGCAGCCTGCCACAGCTCACGCCTCAGAACACTTTGCATTTAACACCTTCCCCTCTCAGTGCTGCTGTAAAGCCGCCACACCCCAATCTCACCTCTGTCTCCCATCCAGCGATGGTAATAGATAGCATTGGTATGAATGTAACTATGCGTCTGATAGTCCAATGAGTGTGTATGACTCCAATATCCACACTAGCAAAGTTTAAAGCAATGTATTGAATGGCTGCTGTGGTGCCAGTGTTGATAGATCCATTAGTCTTTAATGTGTGTGATGTATGTATGATGTACCTATCCTACAGGTGAGGTGGAGGACCCAGAGTATGAGGATTGTCTGCCCTGTGAGGAGGGCTGTAAGAAATGTCTGCAGAGTAAGTATATTCAAATCTACTTTCGAACCCCACTACAGACATTTCCTGTACCCTAACTGAACACCAGGTATGCATCATCAGCATTATTCTGTTTTATTCAGTCAAATCTTAACAGGCCCACGCAAGATGTTATTAATCGTGGGCGGAATGTCTTTCCTCACCATCCCGCCTCCCCACTTCTGGTAATTATATTCCTCAGAATTAAAAGACAAGCAGCAGACTTTGAGATTATTGTTCCGGGAACGCGATGCCATCGGCTAAAATGTCGGAGATAAAGTGAGCAATCAGTGTGGCGCTAAAAACCAAGTGCATGTAGACTCCTTCAAGACCCCCTACAGCCTGACCAAGCATGATAAGACCCCTTACAGCCTGACAGAGCATGATAAGACCCCTTACAGCCTGACAGAGCATGATAAGACCCCTTACAGCCTGACAGAGCATGATAAGACCCCTTACAGCCTGACAGAGCATGATAAGACCCCTTACAGCCTGACTGAGCATGATAAGATCCCTTACAGCCTGACAGAGCATGATAAGATCCCTTACAGCCTGACAGATCATGATAAGACCCCTTACAGCCTGACTGAGCATGATAAGACCCCTTACAGCCTGACTGAGCATGATAAGACCCCTTACAGCCTGACTGAGCATGATAAGACCCCTTACAGCCTGACTGAGCATGATAAGATCCCTTACAGCCTGACAGAGCATGATAAGATCCCTTACAGCCTGACAGATCATGATAAGACCCCTTACAGCCTGACTGAGCATGATAAGATCCCTTACAGCCTGACTGAGCATGATAAGACCCCTTACAGCCTGACTGAGCATGATAAGACCCCTTACAGCCTGACTGAGCATGATAAGACCCCTTACAGCCTGACTGAGCATGATAAGACCCCTTACAGCCTGACTGAGCATGATAAGACCCCTTACAGCCTGACAGAGCATGATAAGACCCCTTACAGCCTGACAGAGCATGATAAGATCCCGTATAGCTTGACAGAGCATGATAAGACCCCTTACAGCCTGACAGAGCATGATAAGATCCCGTATAGCTTGACAGAGCATGATACGATCCCTTACAGCCTGACTGAGCATGATAAGAGATAGCAGCAGCAGCCCCCCCCCCCCCTCTCCAAACTGTGAAAGATCACCTCTCTCTCTCTCTGTACTTAAATCTCCACACAATTTCTCTCCCCGATGTCTGTCACTAACTCCTTCCCTCAGGCCCCCTCAGGCCACACAGGTCTTCATGACTTAAAAAACACTCCATACACCTCGTAGAGCAGAGCGCACAGTACTGTAGTCTATTTCTGTATTCTATTCCCAGCCCGCTCTGTAAGGGGCGATAGCACCTGAAACGGGAGTCACATAATGAAGTCTTTTGGGTCTCTTGTAAACTTCATCTCCCTTGTTCCCCAGAGGGATCGACTAACCAACCCCACAGAGACTTTGATTATGTAGCTTGTGTTTGTGTGACTTTTACTGAATGTGCCATATCACGTGTGTGTGTGGATGTGTGTCTGTGTGTATGTGTGTGTAATGTTTTGAAAAGCTGTGGAAGTTTTCATCTTGGCATGCTCCATGAATATTTATATGAGGTGTTTTTTCCCCTGATGTGAAATAGACAGGGCCTGAAGGCCTGATTTCCGGCTCTTTGCTCTCCTGTCTTTCTCTCTCTGTCTCTCCCCTCCGCTCTTTCTCTTAGTAATTGTTCTCGCAGGTAGAGGCTTGTGGGTGCTGGGAGGCCTGGGCTGGGCTAGCCTAGCCGTGTAGCTGCGTGGTGCTGCGCTGGGGGAAGAGTCTCCCAGGAATGCCCCATGGGGCACAGCTGAAGAATGAGCTTTTGTTGCTCCTGTCTTTCCCCCTGGGATGTTTTGGCTGTTGAGAGCTGAGGGGATGACAGGGATAGGCGTTTCCTGGACAACTCTGATGGTTTGGAGGGGAATTAGGTTGGATGGTTTTGGTTAGTGGTTGTCATTAACAGTCTCGATTAGGGTCAGTAAATATGACTGTACGCCCTGTTCTTACATGTCCCCATCTAGTCCTTTAAATTGCAACAGTCCTGAGACAGATGAACTCATAAAGGGGTCTCTGCTTTTATTGTGATATCTGTGGGCTGAGCTGGTTGTGATTAGTTTGACCTTGGTGAACTCCGCATATGAAATGTGGAAAGAATAGTTTGGATTGGATTAGGCTGCATTGATATGTTCAAGTGGATCCCATTCATCCCCACAGTGGGCAGATAGGTGTAGGAGTGGCGACAGCCTGGTCTGATGCTAGGCTGCCATCTGCTGGCATGAAAAGGGAACCTTTCAAATGATAGCTGTTGGTTATGTCTTAATCGTGTGGAGTGGCTTCCTCTCTTCGTCTTCTTGCCTTCACATTCACTGATGTGAAAAACTGGACAGGTGAGAGCAAATTCCCAGGAAGTTTCTTTTCCACCATATTGCCTTTACCTGGCCTAATGTTTTCGGCTCAGTGCAGATTATGAAGAGAAGACTGATAGTGGAATCCACCACATTATTGAGATGCACCCAGTAACTGCCAGGGTGAGGAATGAGATGGACAGTGAAACTGACTTTTGGATGAATGATTGACACCAATCCTTTCCTCCATACAGAAAACCCCAAGCAATGTGTCACCTGTGCAAAGGAGTACTATCAGTAAGTTCATTTCTTGTTGAATCATCTTTCTTACTGTTACACTGCAGCCTGTAGAGATATTGTGCTGTGGCTCACCTCTCTGTCTTTGTGGAGGTTCGGGCCTGATTGCCACACAAGCTGCCCAGACAGGACCTACAGTGTTATTGATACCATGACATGTGCCAAGTGTGAAGACAGCCACTGTGCCAACTGTGATCAGTCCCAGTGCTACTGGTGTGAGGAGGGCTTCTATGTTTCAGGTAGGACCTTTCATGCAGTTGATATTTCAACTCTGGGTTGTGCCACTGAGTCAGTTGGTAAAACACACACTTTATGTCGTTGAGTATTAAACGAGTGTGTGTGTCTCCAGACGGAGAGTGTGTGGAGCAGTGTAAGGAGGGTTTCTTTGTCGACGAGGAGAGTCAGGAATGCGAACCATGTCATCGTATGTGTCGGACGTGCGGCGGGCCCAACTATGACGACTGTGACTCATGTGAGGATGACTTCACTCTGAAGGACGGAGAGTGTGTGGACAACCACTCCGCTTCCTGCCCTGACAAACATTTCCTCAACAGTAAGGCCTCATCTGACCTTCATACTTACTTAACTAACATTTCATATAAGTTCAGGGGTGTGCAACTGGTGGGCCAAATCTGGTCCCTGCCAAGGTTGTCTAGTGCAATATAGTCTCACTATTTGAACAAATATTTGCTCAGGTCAGGGGGAATGTGAGCAGTGCCACTCCAGCTGTAAGACATGCGCAGGCTCTGGGAGGGAACAGTGTAACACCTGCGACACAGGTAAGAGTTGAGTACATGGTATTTAGTATCTGAGTGCTGTGTTCTCCTCTATCCTCGGCCTGGGGTAGTTGCCAGAGTTTGCTTGTGTAATTGATCTGCTTTCACCTGTTTTAGTCATTCTTAAATCTTCTTTACTGTAGTTTTATGGTGTGCTTCCATTGTGAAGGTGAAGCGTGACACTTTCCATTTAGAAAATACTAGACTTTATTGAAGAATAATCCAAACGTGGCGTATGGTGACACCTGCTTGTCTGGCTCTGTAGAGCGCTTTCTGATGGCCCGCCAGGCGTGTGTGGCAAAGTGCCCGTCTGGTACTTTCGGCAATTCCACGTCGGGCCACTGTGACGACTGTCTGCCAGGCTGTGTTCTGTGCCAGGATGCCCATCAGTGCCAGAGGTGCCGGACTGGACACACACACCTCTACCTGCAGGGCGACCAGTGTGTTCCCGAGTGCCAGAGGTCAGATCTACTCATCAATCTTTCCCCATTTTTCCATCCCTTCCCCCTGAAACTGATCTGTGACTTTCACATATGCATATACACACACAGAACACTCTTACACACACGCTCCAACTAGAATGCTGTAGGTGTCTTTTTTGTTGTTGTAATCATGCCATCAGAATAGTTTTCTCCCCACTTGCAGTCATGTTCAGTTCCGTAAAACCCCCTTCACCTCTCCCCTCCTGTCCTATGTGCAGGGGTTACCCTAAGGGGGGCGAGTGCCAGCCCTGTGCACCAGAGTGTGCCTCCTGCATGGGGAACGCCACCCACTGCCTGAGCTGTGAGACCCAGTACTTGCTCCTGGAGCACTCTTGCAGAGGGCACTGTCCCGAAGGGCACTACCCCAATGAGCGAGAGTGTCTACGCTGTCCACCCGACTGCATAGAGTGTAGCCAGGACGGCCTGTGTAAGGGTAAGGCTGCTGCAAGGGGGGCAGAGGTGGAGGGGTCAGGGTAAAAGGGGGTGGCGGGGACGTCAGCCACAGTACGAAAAGATCCACTTTCTTTCTAATCTCCTCTACTCAGCCATAAAAAGTCATGACATTCAATATGGCGGCCAAATTAAGTGTACCAATAGGAGTCATTTTATATCTGTGTTTAGCATTCTCTCTCTTCCTGTGTCTCTGCACCAGAGTGTGAGGAGTACTACTTCCTACATAAGGACCAGTGTGTAGATGACTGCCCAGAGGGCTTCTTCCCCAGCGAGGAGCAGAAGGAGTGTGTGCGTTGTCACACCGACTGCGCGTCGTGTGACGGGCCTGACTCAGACGACTGTGATATGTGCAGGCACCCCGCGGCAGTGCGCTACAACGGGGAGTGCTTGTCCCAGTGTCCCTCAGACACTTACCACAACGTAGCCACCTTCGAGTGCCAGGGTACTGGGATTATACACACAACTCATTTTACCATAATTGGATCGTCTCATGACCTACCATAGGAGGCATTTATTTTGTGAAGTGATAGTGCTGTGTCTAACGGATAGGCTGTGTCTAACAGATAGGCTGTGTCTAACGGATAGGCTGTGTCTAACGGATAGGCTGTGTCTAACAGATAGGCTGTGTCTAACAGATAGGCTGTGTCTAACGGATAGGCTGTGTCTAACGGATAGGCTGTGTCTAACGGATAGGCTGTGTCTAACGGATAGGCTGTGTCTAACGGATAGGCTGTGTCTAACGGATAGGCTGTGTCTAACGGATAGGCTGTGTCTAACGGATAGGCTGTGTCTAACGGATAGGCTGTGTCTAACGGATAGGCTGTGTCTAACGGATAGGCTGTGTCTAACGGATAGGCTGTGTCTAACAGATAGGCTGTGTCTAACAGATAGGCTGTGTCTAACGGATAGGCTGTGTCTAACGGATAGGCTGTGTCTAACAGATGTGACGTCTGTCTCTCAGACTGCGACAGGTCGTGTCGCACCTGCTCAGGTCCCGAGCCCTCGTCCTGCCTCAGCTGTGGGCCCAACATGCGAAAGGACTCCATTGGCCACTGTGTCTTCTATAGCCAGTGCTCCCTGCGCTCCTACAAAGATGAGGAGGGCGACTGCCAGACCTGCCACCCCCTCTGCCACCGCTGCTCAGGGCCCACCAAGGAGCACTGTCTCAGCTGCAACCCGCAGACCTTCCTGCTCAGTGAGTCACCCGTCAGCACTGACTTACAATTAATGAAAATGTCCAAGTAGTCTCTCCCTGTTTCTGTCTGTTTTCTTATGGTTTTGTTCGTAATGAACATGACCCAGTTGTTCTGTGATGATATGATGTGTGTTCTTCCTCTAACCGTGTTGTTTTTTCTGTGCTCGTCAGACAACACCTGTGTGAATGAGTGTCCGGTGGGTTTCTATGGTGATGGGGACGAGCGTGTGTGCGAGCGATGTCACTTCAGCTGTGTGTCGTGTGTGGGACGCCACAGTGTCCAGTGTGCAGCGTGTAAACCCAGCCTGTTCAAACAGGGACGCAGCTGTGTCGAGACCTGTGGTGACAGGTAGGAGACGCACACACATCAGTGAAGTCTGAAGAGCCAATCATCACTTATAAGTTACAGACAAGTTTAACCCTGGGTGCCAGTCTGTTTCTGCTTTTTTTGTGGGAAAAGGAGTTGGCAGGTGAGCAGAAACAGGCATCTTCACCGTTTGTGATGAACCGTTACAAGTTCTTTACGTCTCTCCCTTTCTGTAAGTCACTTCGGTAATACCATCACCTGGACTTGCGACCGGTGTGACCCGTCGTGTAGCAAGTGCAGGGGTAGGGGCAGTGGGGACTGCCTGAACTGCCGTGATGGGTACCTCTACCTGAAGCAGTCGGGCCAATGCCTCCAGACGTGCCCCGCAAACTACTTCCCTGACACCAGAGCCAAAATCTGCCGCAAGTGCCACCCCACCTGCAAGACCTGCGAAGGTAAAGGCCAAATGGAACTCGCTCTCAACCTGCAATAAGGGAGAGACACAGCCTAGAGACACAAGTAGCAAAGATCAACTCACTTTACTTGCATCACCTGAATAGCAATATCAACTGCTGCACTGGTTTGCATGGATATCCCTGAAATCTAGTAAAAGCTCAGACTTGAAAGTTACTAGGATGTAGTGATGGTAATGCCGAGCAGCATTGACTTTGTTGAGTAGGAAGGTCATTTGATCGTCCAGAAAAGGTGGTGAGTATGTTGAATTTGTGGCACAGAATTCCTGTTTTTCACTAAATGTAGCATTACAAACGGTGTGCCATATTGAATGCTGTACTACTGACTTCTTAGTAAGTATGACAATGTTGAGTTCCTTCCTCTGTTCTCTGTTTGCAGATGAGGGAGCCCTGTTCTGTAAGTCGTGCTTCGAGGGCTTCAGGTTTTTTGGAGGGATATGTGACTCTCCCTGTCTCGTAGGACTTTACGCTGCTTCAGCTATTTGGGTAACTCCCTCTACGGCCTCCTTCTCCAGTTCTGGTGCTAAAAATCAGTAATTATCCCAATAACTGGGAATATTCAACATCCCAGTCTGATCATCTGTGCATGTATGTGTGTTTCTAGGGCTTGGATCCACAGTGTGAGAAGTGTGACCCGTCCTGTCTGGACTGTAAGGGTCCTGGTCAGTGGAACTGCACTGTGTGCCCAGCCAGCCAGCTCCTAGCTGATGACGGCCGCTGTCTGTCCTGTTGCGGCAACGAGACCAGACACGACAGCAGCCCCCTCCCCCGAGAGTGTTGTGACTGCCGGGCATCACAAAGTAAGGAAAGCCCCCCCCCCCCCCCCTTCGCACTTTCCCATGGTTTATTTGACTATGTGAAAGCGAGCTACTGGTTAAATACCACAATGCAGGTTTGATTGAATTGGACTCTAGGTCTAAGCCATGCTGTATTGTGTGGTTGTATATTGCATACAAATGTGCTCTTGGCAAAAAAATGTATATTGCAAGTTACAACATAAATATCAAAGCACTATACTTTCTGTGGTGACTATTCACTGACCCCTAACCTTGACCCTTTACCTCCCACTGTGTCATCCCCAGTGGAATGCGTCTTTGGGGTGAACTTTGTGTTCCTGGGCATCGAGGAGCTGCCAGAGGGACATATCAAGGTCTTCATCCTGGCCATCGTGCTCCTGGTGTCGGCCCTGGGTGCCGCTGTCTTCCTGTACCTCCACTTGCGCTCCAAAACGGGTGCTGGTTTACCCCAGACGAAGGCCAATGGCTACAAGAAGCTGGGCACCAATGGGGGCTGGGCTGGGTCAGACTTAGACCCCGCTTCCTCCATTGGCGACTACAGTGACCGCATCGTTGAGGATGACGAGGAGGAAGAAGATGACGATGATGAAGATATTGTGTATATGGGTCCGGATGGTACAGTGTATCGGAAGTTTAAGTATGGACTCCTGGAGGAAGACGAGGACATTGAGATGGATTATGACGACGAGAGCTATTCCTTCAGATAAAGAGGAATGTAAACACAACCAGAAACCCTCAGGCGTTCCCACTACTTTTATACAATATTTATTACCTTCTGTAGTAGTGATGTATCCCAAGATGTTTACACACAAACACCTCTAAAATGTTTCCTGACCTCGATAGTGAAGATCTAAATATTTGGCACAGTAGTAGGGCTTAATATGAGGGTCTTTGAGGGAATTTCTTAAATAGTGCATTGTATTTTAGACTTGCAGGTTGGTTTGACATTTTTGAGTTTTTATTTGGACTTCTAAGGGTTAGTTTGTCATTTTAGTTCACTATTGAAGTCCAAGCACTTTGTAATCAATATTGCGAGACGAATGAGACAGAGGCTGATCGCATCACTGAGAGATTCATCCAGTTTCACTCATGCACTGCTAAAGGGACAGTAAGATAGAGTTGAAAATATTTTTATGTCACTTATTTTGATTATAGAATTGGAGCTCATAAAAATACTTAATCTCCCTGAGTTTTTGGATCCCATGCATGTGAAAGAGTAGTGTTGATTTATAATAATCAGAAAGATAAATGTTCTCTTTGTTGAGGTGAATCAATGTTTACTTGAATAAAGTTGGAGTTACTGTGAGAATGTTTTCTGGAATTCTGCTGAGTCATTGTCATGAATGATTAACACGCACAAAAATGTACTGAGGCATTTCAGTTGGGTCACTTCAACATAACACATGGGCTGTTGCTGAAAACTTTACTAGCTGTTAAAACCTTGCTTCATTCTCAGTAGTTGGTATTCAGACTTACCTTACGGGTAGGTATAACAGGCTTGGTTGCGTGTTGTATAAATGTCGTTCAACCACTGAAAACCCTCCCACTTGCTGGCCAACATATTTTCCTGTGAAGTTATTCAATAGGGTTTTCAATACATTTATCTTAAACCATCCCTTTAAATACGGTGTAACTTAAATTATAATTTTGTCCACAGACTAGAATCAATCAAGAAAGGGTTCAGTAAGAGAATGGGTTCAATAAAAGACACATTTTAACACCAACTGGTAGATTTTAAAAAATGTATCTGATTTTGTAGATTATTTTGCAAATTTTAGGGTTAGGAAAGTATGTATGAAACATAAAAATAATAATTTGGAGAGTCTTTCCATGTGAAATATATTGATGAATTCTGAAAATTGCCACATTCAGTTCTTTAACCCATTGTAATGTTGGAAGATTAGTGTACATAGAATTATAATAGGGAGAATAGTGTACATTAGTAGGCTATACCCTTGTCTGTTACCTGCACTAACTATGGAACTGGGTGATGACACAGCCAACCATTGTGCCATGTGTCAAGTTCAAACTGTTACGCCTTGGTCTGAGCTCCGCTCCATAACCTCTTCTTAAAAATATTATCAACAGTTACTAATGATCCTCAGAAACAACAACATACTTGCCGTGACAACGGTTACAGAGGAAGAAAAGTAAGGTAAACGAAACAGTGTAATTAAATAGAATGATAATGTAGGCTATTCCATTGTTGTCCATTCGTTTACTCCAATTGGGGAAGGGGTGGTAGGGTTAGGGGAAAATAATAAAATATAAAAATGTAGACTACATACCAACTGAAGGGAACTTACAGTAAATTGGCAGTTGAATATGTTATTTGACCTACTAACAGTCAATACTGATTGGGGTATTTAACATAATAGAAATAGGAAACAGAGAAAGTTGGGGTTACCTATAATTAAGACATTTGAGAGTGCCCACGCCTGCAAGTTAAAAGGCAGTACAATTGTTATTCTGCATAATGGCACAGCATATAAACTTTAACGTGTGAAATATGGGAAAGTTGATATGCTTAAATTGGTTGTCATGACTGGTTTCACGTTTCCAGCGATTATAAGGTCAAATATATCTTAAACACGTGTAATTTATATTTACAATTCCTTTATCCAAACGGATTACTCATTTATCTAGCTCTTATCAATAGCACCTATCAATTTGTAAATTACAGTGCATGGAGAATGCTGTTATTTATATCGAAAAAAATTAAGTAGATGCTTTTTCCACTTGGAACCGGTAGGTTCACTAGACCTTATTCATGGTTTCCTCACGGAATTGGTGGAATTAAGTCAAAGTCAGACAGAATACGGCGTAGCTGTAACACGCCTCCATTTATTCAGTCTCCACCCACAACAATAAGCAGGTGAATAGCATGATTTTCTCATGCTGAAGTTCAAGGTCAGAATACACAGAGAGAAAAGTGCATAAAAGGGATTAACATTCCATTTATGCACACTTAACTCGGGTTGGAATCGGGCCAAAGTGCATTGGATGAGAAAATCCAGCCTCTCCCTGAGACCTCCTCCAAAGAGCTTTCAGAGGAATTGAGGAGACAAGGACTAAGAAAACAAGGATTTGATGGATAACATTTTCAGACACAGCTTTGATACTTCTTGTCCCTTGTTATTGACAGAGTAGGCTATCCCAAACATACAGTGTGTTGTCTCATGGCCCTCCGAGGCCACATATGTAACCAGACATTTACTTGTGTTGTGATATTTTATGCATTTGAAGGAACCATATTCAATAACAATGTATGTAGTGTAATTCCTGGAAAGAAACTACTTGCAACAACCCAATTTCCAATGAAGCAGAAATGTCCTACCCCACCATAAAATATACAATAGCACTGAAAGCTGATCGAATTTGAGCAACGAGAGGGTGAGACGAGACATGCATCTTTGTACGTTTAATAAGAAAAAGGGCTCTATTCCAGCCGCATCGCTTCAGCTTTATAGATTGAATAGAGCCATACAACTTCAAGCAGGATCATACAGCAAGGTTCTGAAAATGAGCCCAACACACACAATGGGTCCCTGAACACAGACCCATGGTTAACTGTGATGACAAAAATACAGTTACGCTTTCTCATATTTTTTTAATTCAAAACTATAACTCAGGACATGTTACTTCGTCAACAATTACAGAATTGCATGGTCTGATTTTGTTACATAGAAAAGAACTGTCAAATCTGTATGCCTTCACAGTTGAAATAACAAAGAATAGTTTGTACTGGAGGTCTGGAAAATCCAAGAGTTACTTAGAAAGAATTTGAATGATTTACAAGGAGGCCTATCCAGCTAAAACACATTTCGGGAACAATTAACATTCTGCCATCACACACTTTATAAAGGAACAAACAAAAGCAGAATGCAAATGGAAGAACAAAAGTGGAGAAGAATCAGGTGACACTGGTTCATGACATTGTCTGATTCTACTAAGCAGTCTCAACTGAGCTAAATGTTTTCCTTGTTTAGTGATGAGATCATATGTTGGCTGAGGGTGGTGGTTCGGTGCCAAACTGGAGAACAACCCTACAACACTATTACTACCAGATGCCTTCGAGGAGTAGTTACCTAATCCAACACTAATGCATAGGCTACTTGATCAGAAATATGAGCCATGTTTTTGGATAGATCAATGAGAGCTTCTAGCTACACTGATTTATAGAACATCTCTGACCAGTACGTATATAAAGGGCACAACGATCAAAACACAGCTACAAAACGAGCTGCTTCATGGTCTGGGGAGGTTTGTATTGTTTATACAATTACCAGAGTACACTGACCTCATTAACCAGACCTTGGTCTTCAGAGTAATGCCATTACAGGCTGAAAACTGGAGCTGGGAAAAACAGAGACAAACAAAATGTCCCTTCTTGAGTTGTGTTTGCTTACTGTATGTTTTACTACAGTAGTATGGTGATAGCTAGCATTACAAGATAAAAGTATACTGGTTTAATGGAATAACTGCTTATATCTTTACATGGTTGGATGCTAAGATAATACATGTAGTAGAAGCCATGTTTCACCAATCCTCTTCCCTGGTGCTTGTCCACAACAAACTGATGATAGGGAAAGTCAGATTAGTCAGACAATGGGGTGCCCTGGGTTTCAATTAGCACAGATTCTGCTGTGTTTGTTTGTGAGAAAATGTATGCATATGTTGGGCAGTGACAATATGTGTGTGAATGTGGTATTAAGGCACAGTACTGCCAACCAGTCAGGCGTATAGGTCTGGGGAAAACAATAATTAGTCCCCTCTTCTACAACTGGTGCTCAGAGTCACTATTCTAACCAGAAACCTTCCCTAAGGACTTTTAGGTGCTAGGCGAGATGCTTATCTCAGCCATTTGCATAGCGTTCAATATGACATTGTATCGATTTACATATGCATCTATCAACTGCTTACTACATACAGTACATTTTCTGCATGAAGGGGAAATTAAGGTCAGCTGCAATAAAAAGGCCAGGATATCTTTGAGAGGACTATAGTCTCTTATTTCCAGAGTCGGTCTACAAAAACAGTAATATATTATGAATAGCCATGTTTTTTCCTCTGCCAATATTAGACTCTTAAATACAGTACATCTCAAATCACATTAACTCAAATCATTTTTAACAACTAGGCTATTTACAGCAGCTATAAAGCTCTCAACACTCCTCTGTCCTCTGAGAAAATGACAAAGAAAAAAAACCATGCATCTATCTGTAGAGAATCAGCCTGGACTTACTCCTCTTGTACCATATCATTGCTCATCTCAGTGGAATTAGGGTCCAAACATGGTTAAGTCAGTAAAAACTACATTGTTGAAACTTTCAGACACTTAAGTGGGGCCATTTGGTTATTTTCTCCCTCACAAAACTTAAATAATATGTCCCTCATTTGTGGGGAGGTAAAATGCTGGATTTGACCAATGAGGAACTATACAAATGAAGGACATCGGAAAGCTGAAGCTACATTGACATTTTCTCCAACCATGTAGCTCAAAATCTGAGGGGGTAGGGACAGGGAGTAGATACTCTCATTCACAGATTTGGTCTACGAAAACAGTAATATATTATAAAAACTAGCCATACTGTACATCAAATAAAATAAAGCACTTGAATTCAGCGAAGTGTATAATGCAATTATTTAGCCTAGATTACATGCAATATACGTTGAGGACTTCTCTGCTTCAAGGCAGACATTTTTAATACATCTGAATATGAAAAGGATGAAGAAACTTTGACGGCAAAGCTGAGACTAAACTCCAATTCTAAACCAATACAAAATGACCATTCATTTCTATTAGCAGTGGTTTGATGGTACAGGGCTTGTGACGAGAGACAATTTGTTCCCCCTCAACACACAAAGATCACATTCACTTCCTGGAGATGCACATTATCTTGCATTAACTGGGTCGTGTTCACTAGGCACCAAACTTGCCCGACAAAGAAACTTGTTCTCCATTGGAAAAAGTTTGTAATGGTTTTTGGTATTGTGCCCTAATGAACACGACCATGGTCTAAATGTAGCTTCAGATCAGATACGAAGATTTGATCCTCAAAACAAAATCTCTACAGAGGACTGAATAAGTAGCATATTGGCCATTGGTGTGGTAGTGATTACAGAGAGAAAGACAGAGCAGAGCAAAGACAGGAGAGCCCATTAGTTGTTCAGAAGTCAGTGGCCGTTCATGATCTTGTTGGATGTTGTCATGGACGTGCTGGCGGTGGCTCTAAAGAAGTTGTCCTCTTTGAGTTTGAGGTGTTCTGGGAGCTCCAGGTTTCTCTTGGCCTCCTCAATGTCATGGTTGATTGCTGCTATGAGGGCATCTGCAAAAAACAGAGACAGGTGAGAATGTGTTGCCTTAGGTCTCTGAGGATTGCAGTGTGTACACGGATTGGGGAAAGTGTGTGTGTGAATGTGTGTGTGATATAGATATATACAATACCAGTCAAAAGTTTGGACACCTACTCATTCAAGAATTTCTTTATTTTGACTATTTTCTACATTGTAGAATAATAGTGAAGACATAAAAACTATGAAATAACACATATGGAATCATGTAGCAACTAAAAAAAAGTGTTAAACAAATCAAAATATGAGATTCTTCAAAGTAGCCACCCTTTGCCTTGATGACAGCTTTGCACACTCTTGACATTCTCTCATTTACATTTACATTTAAGTCATTTAGCAGACGCTCTTATCCAGAGCGACTTACAAATTGGTGCATTCACCTTATGACCTCCAACCAGCTTCATGAGGTAGTCACCTAAAACGCATTTCAATTAAACAGGTGTGCCATGTAAAAGTTCATTTGTGGAATTGCTTTCCTTCTTAATGTGTTTGAGCCAAGCAGTTGTGTTGTGGTAGGGTTGGTATACCGAAGCCCTATTTGGTAAAAGACCATGTCCACATTATGGCAAGAACGGCTCAAATAAGCAAAGAGAAACCACAGTCCATCCTTACTTTAAGACAAAGGTCAGTCAATGCGGAATATTTCAAGAACTTTGAAAGTTTCTTCAAGTGCAGTTGCAAAAACCATCAAGCACTGACTTGCCTAGTTAAATAAAGGTTAAATAAAAATAAAAGCACTATGATGAGTGGCTCTCATGAGGACCGCCACAGGGAAGGAAGAATTAACTCTAATGAACTTATCCTCTGCGGCAGAGGTACCAACCTCAAATTGCAGCCCAAATAAATGCTTCAGAGTTCAAGTAACAGACACATCTCAACATCAACTGTTCAGAGGAGACAGCGTGAATCAGGCCTTCATTGTTCGAATTGCTACAAAGAAACCACTACTAAAGGACACCAATAAGAAGAAGACTTGCTAGGGCCAAGAAACATGAGTATTTGATGAGACCAAATTTTTTATTTTTGGTTCACAGAGTAGGTGAATGGATGATCTCTGCATGTGTGGTTCCCACCGTGAAGCATGGAGGTGTGATGCTGTGGGGGTGCTTTGCTGGTGACACCGTCAGTGATTTAGAATTCAAGGCACACTTAACCAGCATGGCTACCACCGCATTCTGCAGAGATACGCCATCCCATCTGGTTTACGCAAAGTGGGACTATCATTTGTTTTTCAACAGGACAATAACCCAACACACCTCCAGGCTGTGTAAACGCTATTTGACTAAGAAGAGTGAATGAGTGCTGCATCAGATGACCTGGCCTCCACAATCACCCGACCTCAACCCAATTGAGATGAGTTTGACCGCAGAGTGAAGGAAATGGAGCCAACAAGTGCTCAGTATATGTGGGAACTCCTTCAAGACTGCTGGAAAAGCATTCCAGGTGACTACCTCCCGAAGCTCATTGAGAGAATGTCAAGAGTGTGCAAAGCTGTCATCAAGGCAAAGGGTGGCTACTTTGAAGAATCTCAAATAACACTTTTGGTTACATGATTTAATGTGTTATTTCATAGTTTTGATGTCTCCACTATTATTCTACAATGTAGAAAACAGTAAAAATAAAGAAAAACCCTTGAATGAGGTGGTGTGTCCAAACTTTTGACTGGTACTGTATCTCACACACGTACACCAGTACTCACTCTTACCAAGCGAGTCATAGCTCCTCTCTGGACGGATGTAGCCCACCATGACTACACTGAGGATCTGTCCATAGAAATCTTCCTTAAATGTGTGTATCACATGAGTCTCCTGCAATAGACATCAACTAATAAACATCTGAATCAATAACCATCAGCACGTGACCACTACAAGTCCCAATAAACATACATACTAAGGAAAACAAAGCAGTCAACACTACCACCAAG
The DNA here is from genome assembly GCF_034236695.1 of Oncorhynchus nerka. NCBI lineage: Eukaryota > Metazoa > Chordata > Actinopteri > Salmoniformes > Salmonidae > Oncorhynchus > Oncorhynchus nerka. The sequence goes on along the minus strand of NC_088422.1, from coordinate 21,968,921 downwards.
TCTGATTCTCTTCAGAAATCACAGTCTTCATATCCACCACAAAACACACTAACAATACAAGTCAAATAAGAATGTTTACACTAGGGTTGGGCAGGTATACAATCATTTTGAAATACCGGCGGTATGATAATAAATGACAATGTTTGCACTTTTTAAACAAATACCTGCAATCAATGTGTGCACTGGTTGAAAGATAAAGCTACTTTTTATTCCCCAACGCAGTGAGTGTCATCTTATGCCAATGTCCACAAACCTATGTATTGACATAGGTTTTTGACAAGCCATAGTCACGGCACTACTTCCGCTAAAATGTCTATGACAGGGTCATCACTAGTTAACAAAACCACCGTCATAATTATGGCTAAACCCTGCTCATTTCTACAATATCTATTGAAAATGTATTTTAAACCTAACCAACACCACACTGTTAACCCTATGTCTAAACCCTAACCTTAAAATTAGGTCTAATTTGGACTTTGTGGCTGTGTTAACTAGTGACGACCCTATGGCAATGTGTGTTGAGATGGGTATAACACATACCAGGATAATACCAGATAAGGTAGTATGACATCATACTGGGATAATACTGTATAAGGTAGTATGGTATAAGGTAGCATGACAATCTGAATAGCGTCCAACACCTTGTAGAGTCCATGCCAAAACTAATTGAGGCTGTTCTGAGGGCAAAAGGGGGTGAAACTCAATATTAGGAAGGTGTTCCTAATGTTTTGTATACCCAGTGTATATAGGCTTAAATAATTGTATATATACTATATGGGTGGGCAAGCTGCACTTGCCATGGATTTCTTGGTGTTTTTGTAGTAGGGGTTCCAGCCGATGCTCATCACCATCTTGTGGATGTCTCCGCTGCCCACGCATGCCCAGCCATAGTAGATCCCTGTGCTGATGTCGCCAGGGAGGTGCTCCACCACGGAGTCTGGGAAGTTGGCTGATCAGAAGAGACATTAAAAGGACATTTAAGTCAATCAATCCGATGTGTCTGCAGTGAGTGTCCATTTGATCACTAACCCACTCAATAAAAAGGACAACAAAGGTATTTCCATGTTTGTCTGAAAAGGGTAAGGTTGACTTCACCAGCAATAGTCTTAACTTGACAGTATTCTTATTGACCAACTAATCGCATTCTATCAAATGCATTTCTGCCTAACCTTGTAAGGACGCTTTTATCATATTTCATGTTGGAAGCAGAATCCCTTTAGGCTTCCATGAATGACATTGAAAACGAAGCAACGTGTTCAGCCAAAACCTAACAGGTGTACTGGCTACGGTCACATACAAGAGAAACGGGTTAGCCTACCATCTAGAGGTCGACCGATTAATCGGAATGGCCAATTAATTAGGGCCGATTTCAAGTTTTCATAACAATCAGAAATCAGTATTTTTGGACACTGATTTTGCCAATTTTTTTTACACCTTTATTTAACTAGGCAAGTCAGTTAAGAACACATTCTTATTGTCAATGACGGCCTAGGAACGGTGGGTTAACTGCCTTGTTCAGGGGCAGAACGACAGATTTTCTCCTTGTCAGCTCTGGGATTCAATCTTGCAACCTTACGGTTAACTAGACCAACGCTCTAACCACCTGCCTCTCATTGCACTCCACAAGGAGCCTGCCTGTTACGCAAATGCAGTAGAAGCCAAGGTAAGTTGCTAGCTAGCATTAAACTTATCTAATAAAAAACAATCAATCATAATCACTAGTTAAACTAGTAATATCATAAACCATGATAAACCACCTCCAGACTTGGAGTAGTTGTTCCTTTTGCTCTGCATGGGTAACGCTGCTTCGAGGGTGGCTGTTGTCGTTGAGTTCCTGGTTCGAGCCCAGGTAGGGGCTAGGAGAGGGGCGGAAGCTATACTGTTACACTGGCAATACTAAAGTGCCTATAAGAACATCCAATAATCAAAGGTATATGAAATACAAATGGCAGAGAGAAATAGTCCTATAAATACTTAACAACCTAAAACCTCTTACCTTGAAATATTGAAGTCTCATGTTAAAAGGAACCACCAGCTTTCATATGTTCTCATGTTCTGAGCAAGGAACTCAAACGTTAGCTTTTTTACATGGCACATATTGCACTTTTACTTCAACACTTTGTTTTTGCATTATTTAAACCAAATTGAACATGTTTAATTATTTATTTGAGGCTACATTGATTTTTAATTTATGTATTATATGAAGTTAAAATAAGTGTTCATTCAGTATTGTTGTAATTGTCATTATTACAAATAAATACATTTAAAAATACAATTTTTTTTTTTTTAAATTGGCCAATTAATAGGCATCTGCTTTTTTTGGTCCTCCAATAATCAGTATCGGTGTTGAAAAATCAAAAAGAGCCCAGAAAACAGACTGAGGGAAGAGGCTGCTTTTATTCTAATACCTGAAAAATGTTGGCTCAAATGGTTGCCTATATGGAAAAGGATTATTTGTGATTTCAGTTTGAAGGCTTTCCCCATCTGTGTGGGCCTACTGATGCAACAGAGTTTTGACCATAGGCGCAACATTCACTGGGGACATGACACCCCCCCACATTCTGAAATGGCATTTTTGTCCCCCCCACAGTTTTATCATTGCACTGTAATACAAAAAGTGGCATCGGTGTGCATCAGGACCATGCGAACACCCTCAGAGTGGTCGGGTAGGCTGTTTGGCGATTTCAGTCAGCTGGATTTAGGATTTTTATTTTACCAGGCAAGTCAGTTAAGAACAAATTCTTATTTTCAATTACGGCCTAGGAACAGCGGGTTAACTGCCTGTTCAGGGGCAGAACGACAGATTTGTACCTTGTCAGCTCGGGGGTTTGAACTTGCAACCTTCCGGTTACTAGTCAAACGCTCTAACCACTAGGCTACCCTGCCGCACTGGCGGGGACACCAGTGCGTTTTCTGATCAGCCAACTTCAAAGACTCAGTGGTAGAGCACCTCCCTGGTGACATCAGCACAGGGATCTACTATGGCTGGGTGTGTGTGGGCAGCGGAGACATCCACAAGATGGTAGCTACCACAGCCAGTTCAGCTCTAGCCATCTGTTAGGTAGCAGCATCAAACAGCCGTTGTATGTAAATGTTTTATTGCCTTTTTGTCCTGTTTCAACATAAGTAAATTAACTTGCCTAGTTTTCACCAGTTGATGTACCATTACAGCTAGCCAAAAATTGGCTAACGTAAGCAAAATAGCTAGCTCACTAACTCCAGCTATTATTTTGGCCATCCAGACTATTTGCATTGCACCCCTGCTGCTACACCGGTGCCCCCGCACAAAAATTATTAGAATAGCATGTCATTTCACTTAATCCGGTATAGCCAAAGACATGACAGCTCATAAGTAAGCATTTCACTGTATGGTCTACACCTGTTGTATTCGGCGCGTGTGACTAATAAAATTTGCCTCAATCACACTACACCTGAATCAAATGATGAAACCAGCAGCCAAATGATTGAAGACCGATATTCTGACATTTGACAGTGCAATGTGAGTTTTTATTAGAGTCAGTATAGCAATATAACTTTTCACACTGACACGGTATAAACAGCTCTACAGGCTACACTGTCATGGTGTATAGCAGTACACAAAACTACGCCCATCATGTCTTAACAGGATCAGATGATGACAGGAGTCTCAGCAGGGTCAGACAGCCATGGAAGAGCAGTCTACAGAGCTCAGGTGAATTTTGCAGTATATTATAATCAGTATATGGATACAAAGTTCCATCTTGAGTTGATGGGTAGACTACAGTCTGGGATCTGGGAATAATGGTCATTTCAATTATTCAACCATTGATTCTGTTCTTGGATAATATAATGTATAAATGTACACCAAGGTAATTATTTGTCATGCCTCATCTGAGCAGGATCAGATGGTGACAGGGGTCTCAGCAGGGTCAGGCAACCAGGGAAGACAAGTCTGACAAGGTTGAGGCGAACTTCTGCATATACAATACTTTATTCTCTCTGTGCAGCAAACACTGGACAAGCCAAAAGCTTCACAGATTGAAACAATTTTAAGGCAGTCTGACAAACCTCTAAAGTTGATTGCTAAACTGTATCAAGGGTTGAGAGGCTTTTCCAGATTACACAAAACATGTCAAACAAAAATGTGAGAAAGACCTGGAAGACACTGTTGATGAATGGGTACAGATATGTTTGAATGCCCAGTCATGTTCATATAATCTCAGACATACAGTTGAAGTCGGAAGTTTACATACTTAGGTTGGAGTCATTAAAAGTTGTTTTTCAACCACTCCACAAATGTATTGTTAACAAACTATAGTTTTGGCAAGTCGGTTCAGACATCTACTTTGTGCATGAGACAAGTAATATTTTCAACAATTGTTTACAGGCATTATTTCACTTATAATTCACTATCACAATTCCAGTGGGTCAGAAGTTTACATACACTAAGTTGACTGTGTCATGGCTTTAGAAGCTTCTGATAGGCTAATTAACATAATTCAATTGGAGGTGTACCTGTGGATGCATTTCAAGGTTTACCTTCAAACTTAGTGCTTCTTTGCTTGACATGATGGGAAAATCAAAACAAAATCAGCCAAGACATCAGAAAAGAAAATTGTAGCCCTCCACAAGTTTGGAAATTGCTCCCAAGGATGAACCAAACAACTGAAGGTACCACGTTTATCTGTACAAACAATAGTACGCAAGTATAAACACCATGAGACCACGCAGCCGTCATACCGCTCAGGAAGGACACACGTTCTGTCTCCTAGAGATGAACGTACTTTGGTGCGAAAAGTGCCAATCTCAGAACAACAGCAAAGGACTAGGATTAAATGTCAGGAATTGTGAAAAGCTGAGTTTAAATGTATTTGGCTAAAGTGTATGTAAACTTCCAACTTCAACTGTAAATTACTGCAGTTTAAGACCATCCATAGAACACACAGTACTATATGCCAGTGAAACTGAATATGATGCACTCAGAAATATAATTCCTCTGCCGGAGGTGGTAAATATAGGGGACATATATTTGCGTGTTATGATCTTGTGAAGGCTGGCTGAATTCTGGCAAAAGTATGTTATTTATCTCTGCATGTCTAGATTCTCCCTTCTCCTTGTTTTTGTTTGCTTGGGAATGTTGATACTGGAGACTTATCAGAAGATAGCTGCTAAAAAATGCATTGCCATTAATTGCAAGGTTGGTTATCCTCCCACAAATGCTACAATGGATGGCAGAAATGTCAAATTATGCATCACTAGATTTGATTTATTAAGGGTATACTGTGCAACTTTCATAAGGTCTAGGTGCCTTACATGAAATACTGTATGCCAAAAGGGGTCTATATTGAAAAGTTTTTTTTTTTAGGTTGCACAGTCACAAGTAGATTATTATTTATGGCACACGAGACACCAGTCTGATTTGTGCCCGTCTCATTGGACTAATCCATTGAGGCCGGGAAATACCACGGTCCAAGAATATGGGGATTGTGACTCAGATACACAAGGCATGACTATGACTAGAATGCGCTGTCTCCCGCCATTTCGTTGGTATTTCATTGTGTGCATTGTTAGCTGTGTCTATCAATTCCCCATTACATACATCACCAGTGGTAGCCTACATTTACCATTAATTCCCATTATTTCTCATCTGTACTGTTTGGTTATGGTAATTCATGTTAATGCATTGACTATATCATTATTACGGTAATTTACTGTCCTCATTGTCGGAGTGGACATGTGATTTGCAGAACTCAATCTATGCTACACTTGTGAGAAACAAGTTTTTGTTTATTTATTTGTCAATTTATATTCTGTCTCTTTTGTTTTTAACGCTCCTGTCAACTTAGTTCACTCTGTCTGTAACAGATTGTAGTTTTGGGAACAGAAAACTGTAATGAGATGTTTCATCTTTGAGTAAATGATCTTGTTCCATCTTCTCCCACTGCTGACCACTAGGCTTCTGCTAACTACCATATTTGGGACTGAGTGGAAAAGCCAACTGAATGCTTCACATTTATACATCCGGTGAAATATCTCTCATTGTTCCATCTGTGGTATAACAGAGTGGAATAAGGTTTGTTGACTTTACCCTTTGCTAAAGTACAAAAAAAGGCATTGTTTAGGAGTGCAAAGGCCAATTGAGTTATAGCACACACGCACTTCACACAGTTGGCGTTCCATAACATGTGGTCCACACGGCTCGCGTGGCAAAATAAATGTACACATACGTGTTATTCAATCATTGCACCCACACTGCTCACGAGCGTCTGTGTTCTACTTGTGAAGCTCAACGTGCTGCAAGACCTGCCTCTCAAATCTCCTCATTGGTTTTTAGGAGCATATACCCACGTGGATGATTGAAAGATGAACTGAGGTCCACACTCCAGTCGGTTGTAGTAATGTTATAAAGTTGGTTGCCAACCTCCATATAAAAGTCCAAAGAAGAAAAATAGGCCTGAAGGAAGGAGGAGATGACGAGACAAATTTGGTTTACCATTTTATCTGTGGATTAATTATCAGAGTAGAGAACCTTGTGCATTTCAGGTAAAATAACAACCCAATGTTTATATCCCAGGACAAATTAGCTAGCAACAGCAAGCTAGCTAGCTAAATTGCCATAAATGTTTAATGCTTTTTGACCTGTCCCCAAATTAATATAATTGGTTCAGAGTTTGTTTTGATATTTCCACATTCGTGTCATGGTCGCGTCTGGTGTGGGTGAACAAAATAAATGTGTGCGCGGTCTGGTCAGCATGTAACTTAAATATCCAAATATGTGCTACAAATCTTTGTTGTAACTATGGGTCAATCAACACAGCTTCAGTAATTAGCGTTTGTGGCTACAGTAAATAACGTTAGCGAGCAAATGTGCGTTGTACATATAACATGTCAAATATCTTTCGGGCAAGTCCACCACTAGCTAGTAAAACAATAACGTTATAACTTAGCTAGGTAGGGTAACTCGAGCATGGACTTCGGTTTCATTGTTTCAGCGAGACAGCCCACTCAATGTTTTTCTGGTTTATATACACTCAATGAACTAACATGCTGACCAAACCGGGCTATCGCACGCACAGTGATTTTGTTCACCCATACTAACAATCAGGACACACAGGTCGAGATATAAAAACAAACTCTGAACCAACTACATTAATTTGGGGACAGGTCGAAAAGCATTAAACATTTATGGCAATTTAGCTTGCTGTTGCTAGCTAATTTTTCCTGGGATATAAACATTGGGTTGTTACCTGAAAAGCACAAGGTCCTCTACTCCAACAATTAATCCACAGATAAAACGGTAAAAATAATGAGTTTCTCGTCATCTCTCCTCCTTCCTCAGGTATGTTTAAAAAAAACGTATTTGGACTTTATACAGCGCATTACTACAATCGACATGAGTGTGGATGTCAGCTCTTCTTTCTATCACCCATGTATATGCGCCTAAACACCAATGAGGAGATGGGAGAGGCCGGACTTGCCCCGCGTTTAGCTTCACAGAACTTTGTTTTCTATTTTAGCGACTGGCCACGCACAAGAGCAGTGTGGTTGCAATGATTGAATAACAAGGACATTTATCGCTTTGCGAGCGGTGTGGTAAGAATGGCAGGCTAACTAACGTTAGCTAGCTAGTTATGTAACCGGTAGCTTGCGACACAGACAATGCAGCCAGCTAACGTTAGCCCGGCTGTCTAGCAAACGTTAACTACTGTTGGGAATCCTACTTCAGTCAAATCAAAAGGAAGCTAAAATACTAAATTAGCTAGATTCCTAGCTAAAAGTACTAACGTTAACTAGCACGTGATACAACGCAAACCAATGTTGGCTAACGCGTATGTTGCTAGCAGCAGCAGGTAAGCAGTTAGCTATCAAAAGTGTTAACGTTATGCCGGTGAAGCGTAACGTTAACACACAATCATAAACCAAACATGTTGTTAACTAACGACATGCCATCGAAGCATACCGTTAAGACAAACATATTGGGTGATAGCTATCATTTTTAATGTGGACGTTAGCTACGTCGTTACCTGTGGGAATCCCTAGTTCTTTGCTTCCTCGTCCGAATCCTCGAACGACTTCCCCTCGGGAGAAATACGGAAGACTCTTCATGTCTCCTTCTTTCCAACTGGGGACGGCTTTCAGTTAACGTTAGTTAGCTAGCTAAAAGGTTAGTGGGCTGTATAACTAGTTGGCGAGCTACCTAGTCAAGCCTATGCAGTGTCTCTAAAAAAAATATTTCTGTACCGTTATCTAACAATACACACTGCCGAGAATGACCTCGAAAGACAGCTAGCGAGCTAACCACTGATAATTAGCAACAGAGATGATTCCTACTCAGCGCAAGGACCACAGTTCGCCCTTTAATGCTGAACGCCGAAAATGACAGAACAGTTCTCTTATCTATGCTAAGTTAGCTTGATATACTTATCTTTACCCCCGTTTCCGCTTTGGCCAAGTACCTAGCTAGCCTATTTGAAGTTGTGAATGTGATTGTGGTCGATTCTTCTTCTGGGGATTTTAAAGTTGGCAACCAACTTTAAGGTGCATCACCGCCACCAACTGGACTGGAGTTTGGACAGGGAAACCAAGACTGTTCTCAGAGCAGGTCGGCGGGTTTTTTTTACCAGCAAATGTTATTTTTAGTAGCAGGTGAGGAGAATTAACGTGGCAGGTTAAGATAATTAGGTTAAGAAAAGGGTTAGCTAAAATGCTACAATTGTCCTCGACGTGACTCAAACATACAGTATCTAGCTACAACCAGGTCTGCCCTGAGAATCAATCAAATTGAGTTATAAAGCCCTTTTTACATCAGCCGATGTCACAAAGTGCTATACAGAAACCCAGCCTAAAACCACAAACAGCAGGCAATGTAGAAGCAAGGTTTTCACAAATGCCATACTGCATTAGTTCGTGATGCTCCTCGTTTGGTGTGACGCAGACAGGGTTGCGTGAGTGGTGAAACAGAAGAGTCGTCGTCTGTTCTTTTGAGGTTGTTAATGAATTAAAACATACAATCAACCTTCAGTGAAGCCGCTCAACATTTACATTACATTCAGTCATCTAACAGACTCCCTCCAAGAGTGACCCACAGAAGCATCCAGGGTCAACGTCCTGCCCAAGGGCACGTCGACAGATCTCCCAACAAGTCGAAACAGGGAGCCGAACCAGCGAACTATCGGACACTGGCCCAAGCTCCCAACAGCCAGGCCACCAACCCTCGCAAGATCCCCTCACAGGATAACAAATATCAAAACAGCAAGGCCAACTGTGTACGTTTGATCAGGGGCGAAGTGTTTGTTTTAGAAGTGTGTGTGTGTGTGTGTGTGGGGGGGGGTTCGGTTAAAAATCCAGTCGGTTAAAAACTCCAGCCTACCCAACCTCTCGGAGGCATCCACATGGTCCTAAAGCCCCCCGGGCATCGTTTTTATATCATGTTCCAATGATAAAACTGGGGGATACGTGTGTGTGTGTGAACGTGTGCTTTTGAATGCGAGGGTGTGTATATGCATGTGTATGTAACCGGTGCGAAATGGCTTGCGAGTTAATGGGGTGAGCGCTAATAGCGTTTCAATTAGTGACGTAATTTGCTCTGAGACCTTGAAGTAGTTGTTTCCCTTGCTCTGCGAGTGCCACGGTTTTTGTGGAGCCTTACTTTGTGGGATGCAGTTGTTGTGTTCAGAGGGTCCCTGGTTCGAGCCCAGATTGGGGTGAGGAGAGGGACAGAAGCAACACTGTTACATGTACACACGTACAAGCACCTGTGCGGCATCAGCCTCAGGCAAACAGGCATGGGATGTAACAGCGTTGTCCCCAGTGTCATTTAAACATACTTTTTTGTTTAGTTTATTTTGACTTTATTTTTTACTTTTAGCCTTGGCCGTCATTCTATGCCCCACCCAGCAACTCCACTCCCACTTGTTTCGAGTTCCACATCCCAAACCTCAGCCCACCCCCACCCATCTCTGTTGGCCACCCTATATGGATTTCTACACGCCATATATCTTTCAACTATGTTGTGATGTTAAACATACAGAACCAGTCAAACGTTTGGACACACCTATTAATTCAAAGGTTTTTCTTTATTTGACTATTTTCTACATTGTATAATGATAAAGACATCAAAACTATGAAATAACACATATGGAATCATGTTGTAACAAAACAAGTGTTAAACAAATCAACATATATTTTAGATTCTTCAAAGTAGTCACCCTTTGCCTTGATGACAGCTTTGCACATTCCCTGGCATTCTCTCAACCAGCTTTACCTGGAATGTTTTTCCAACAGTCTTGAAGGAGTTCCCACATATGCTGAGCACTTGTTGGCTGCTTTTCCTTCACTCTGCCGTCCAACTCATCCCAAACCATTTCAATTGGGTTGAGGTCGGATGATTGTGGAGGACAGGTAATCTAATGCAGCACTCCAACACTCTCCTTTGTGGTCAAATAGCCCGTACACAGCCTTGAGGTGTGTTCGGTCATTGTCCTGTTGAAAAACAAATAATTGTCCAACTAAGCGCAAACCAGGTAGGATGGCGTATCGCTGCAGAATGCTGTGGTAGCCATGCTGGTTAAGTGTGCCTTATTCTAAATCATTCACTGACAGTGTCACCAGCAAAGCACCATCACACCTCCTCCTCCATGCTTCACGGTGGGAACCACATGCAGAGAGCATTTGTTCACCTACTACACCTACTCAGATACATGTCGGTTGGAACCAAAAATCTCAAATTTGGACTCATCAGACCAAAGGACAGATTTCCACTAATCTAATGTCCATTGCTTGTGTTTCTTGGCCCAAGCATTGTCTCTTCTTCTTATTGGTGTCCTTTAGTAGTGTTTTTTGTTGTTGCAGCAATTCGACCATGAAGGCCTGATTCACGCAGTCTCCTCTGAACAGTTGATGTTGAGATGTGTCTGTTACTTGAACTCTGTGAAGCAGTTATTTGGGACACCGATCACATCCCGCAGGATGACAGTGACTGCAGCGCCAACCTGCAAGGCGACGAGATGGTCATCGAGCCGACTAAGGTCCTGTCCATTTCACGCAGCTTCCTCAACAGCACGTGGGTCCCAGACGAGCACTACCTTGAGCTGACCCAGGACTATCAGAGGTTCAGGTCTACGCGCAAGTTACTGGAGTACCCACTGAGTTGTGAGGAAGAATACTTCCCCCTGGCCTTCTCGCTGGTTGTCCACCACAAGGTTGAGAACTTTGAGAGGCTGCTTAGAGCCATCTACGCCCCCCAAAACTATTACTGCGTCCACGTGGATATAAAGGCCAAAGCGTCGTTCCTTGCTTCCATCAAAGCCATCACATCCTGCTTTGAAAATGTGTTCTTGGCCAGCCATCCGGTCAGTGTGGTGTATGCGAGCTGGAGCCATGTCCAGGCTGACATCAACTGTATAAGTGATCTGTACAGGGCTAGTTCACACTGGAAGTATTTCATTAACCTCTGTGGCCAGGACTTCCCCATCAAGACCAACCTGGAGATGGTGCGCAGCCTGTGGGCACTGGCGGGGGACAACAGAATGGAGTCGGAGGCCAGGCCCAGAGGTAAGAAGTCGCACTGGAAGAAAGTGCATCAGGTTGTTGATGGCAAACTTCAAAGAACAGAGCAGAACAAAGCTCCTCCGCCCTTTGGTATACCCATCTTGTCAGGTGGGGCATACATTGTGGTGAATAGGGGCTTTGTGCGTGCTGTGCTGGAGGACAGCAATGTGTTGGCTCTTATTCGGTGGGATAATGAGACTTGGAGTCCTGATGAGTTCCTGTGGGCCACCATCCAGAGGCTTCCTGGCGTTCCCGGCTCCATGCGCCCCAAGTTAGACATGACGGACATGCACGCCGTTGCCAGGCTGGTGAAGTGGCCGTGGTATAAAGGGGTATCTATGTTAAAGTGATGTGTGTATATGGGGCCGGAGACCTGCAGTGGATGCTGCAGCAGCACCACCTCTTTGCCAACAAGTTTGACACGGACCCCATTGCTATCAGATGTCTGGAGGAGCACCTTAAGCATAAGGCCCTGGCAGAAATATACTAACGCAAATGACTTTGTGTGCTCAAAGTTTCTAACCTGTATTTGTGATCTCTGGGATCCAACTCAAATTGAACTTTTATGGCACCATCTCTGTCTTATCCATCTAAAGATCATCCTAGAAAGAGGTGGTTTTATTGGGATAAATAACCAAACTTATCAAACTTTTAAAATGTCCTGGTGATTTATGTCCTAATGATTATTTACATCAGTGGTCTTACCTTCATATTCCGATTGCTGATTTAATATCGAAACTGAAAGTACAGTGTGATTTGTAAATATGGAGGGGGTATTGATAGTGTTTTGACTGATAATAATATATTCAAGTTTATATCATCTGTCTCTCATACAGAAACTGTTGTGAAAAATCCAGTCCATGTTTTTATTACCAATTGATGTTAGAATTCCAGTATTCCATATTCTACTAAATAAATAGTTGCGCTACAGAGCTAGTGAACAACAATGTAGAGTCGCTAATGAAATTCCTCACACCCCTTGCATGTCACATGCTGCTGCCTTAAAATTCTATCTAAAAAAGGGACTAAATTGTATTGTTTCCCTATCTATCTACACAACCTATTTTACATTTTGAGTGAAAGAAAAGTTATAGAAAATGTTACAAGTTACTCCAAAATACAAATGGAGGATGTATTGATTGCATGTCTTCACACCCAAGTTAATACCTGGTGGAAGCACCTTTGGCAGCCATTACAGCTGTGAATCATTTTGAATAAGATTCAACCAACATTGCAAGACTGGAAAATTCAGGAACACAACACATCGAGTCATTCTGGTGAGTCTTTGGCATAAAAAGGTGTCTAATTGTTCTGCCGAAAAATGTACCTTTATCCCAGGGTTAGGTTTTCAGAAGACTGAGGCGGGTTTCCCTCGGCTTTGCTCCTTTACTTTTTATTTTGATCTCAAGTCCCTGCCGGTGACAAGCATACTCATAACATGATGCAGCCACCACAATACTTGTATCCCTGCAATGTTTTAAGTAAAGTTTTACAAACAATATCAGACCATAAGACAGGGATCATCAACTAGATTCAGCCGCGGGTCGATTTTTTTGTTGTTGTTGAGAGGATGGTCGGGGGGCTAGAACATAATTACAAATCATTAGTAGACTGCAATTTGTCCGCAAGAATCCCAAACAGATATCATATTTCACTAAAACATAATCATTTCAAACCTTGCTTACATTTGTATTGATCACATGTATCATGCTTGGGAACAGATTTCTAAAATTAAAATCACTTGGAGCTGATTCTGGTTTTCACAGTCCAACAATAATAATAATATTTTTTTTTTCTCAGAAAACTTGGGGGGCCAAATAAAAGCACCCGAGGGCCAATCCCTGCCATAAGATAATATAACATAAAGAGGGACATTACAATACACTTGACCAACACTCGCAGAGAAAGGACACAATGTAGACATCAGGGCTGAAGGTAACAGATATTTACTTTTACATATGTAAATGTACAGTACGTGAATGCACAGTGGCCAACTTGAGTCACACACACACGCATGCACGCACTGCAAGTGTATGTACTTGTACAGTTGGGGGCATTCTAAAATGAACCTGTACTGCAGAGCAAGAAAAACAATGATAGAACTGCATTGTCAGAGGCATATTTGAGAAACCTATTTCATTACATGGGTTATTGGTAGATGATTGCTAATAAAATTGGAGCTTGCAGTCACCCTGCAAGTGTGTCACATTAATGATGTATCATTGCTACAACAAAATCATTTAGAATAAGTACCTTTTTAATGCCCCTAACTGTACTGTATGTGGAGACAACCTTATGATCCTGGAAAATAACATAGTAATTGAGTGTGACAGGTTTTAAACAATGGATTACATTTCGAAAACATGTTTGCTTACAAAAACTCTCATAATCCCCAATATGTCCCAAAATATGTGTTTAACACTGCCTGGATTCTTGCTGTGCCTCTGTCTTGCATGGCAGAGTAATACGGTATGGTAGAATAGCCTTTCCTCTTCACCACAGGTGTGTGCAGGCAGGAAGAGTGTGGTCTACTCTTGACCACAGCGTCATATGGCCAAACGGGTAGCCTGTCATCAAGGAATGATCAAACACCAGAGTTTATTCTTTTATCAACTCTGTGGGAAAGAGAAAGGCATAATGGAAAGACAGTATCTTCATTAAACTATAGTATGGGCATACTGTTTTGTACAAGTATGAGAATGTAGACCTACGATGAGAGATTTAGAAATGTCTAGAGGGATATGTCATCATTGGTTATAAAGAGGGACCGTAAAAGGGATCAGAGATTGTGCCTTAAAGGAATCCCTCACATGCAAATGATTTAGTTATTTCCTTGTTCCTTGTTCCCATTCAGCTCTAAATCTGCCTATAATGTTTCATAACATTGAAATTAGCGCTCGTCTCGTGAGCCAGACTCAAAGTATGACTGGCTGAGGGGATATTATATTAGTGCTCCAACCCGAGATGGAAAAGGTCTTTGACCAGAATACGGCTCAGAGCAAAACATATTATATTTGACTAATGGTTGTTGTCATCATACACAAATCTCATAACACAGATGCTTGGCGATTAATATGAAACAAACCAAAAAGTTTGGAACCCTATTATGCTCCTAATATCACCTTTTAATAGTGACAATGTTTTGATCCGTTGTGGATTGAAAACATTGTCACTTTTAAAAGCTTTTATTACATAACGACTGTGTTCTTATGCAAATGCAATGTATCAGGTGCTGTGAAGTTTATAGTCAGTTCACAGTTTCCTAAACTAAGTGGTGGAACGCCCTTCCATTCTCATTCCATGTGGGTGTATATGTCATGCTCACTCACTTGATAATGCTCTCAGGGATGTTCACATACTCCAATGGAATTATATCTTGTAGCTCCGCCAGGCTGTTCACATACTTTATCTTATTGCTGAACTACAGAGAGAGAGGGTGAGAGAAGGGTAGGGAGAGGGGGAGATGGGGCAGTGGTGAGAAAGGAGGAGAGGTGGCAGAGAATGGGGAGAGGGGCAAGACAAAGGCATGATAGTATAACTTTTTGTGACACTTAACTTAAAGCTGACAGGTTGATGCATTTTTACTTGTTATAAGCATAAAGCTCAGACACACCGGTAGAATTGTCAAACGTTTAGCTGTCAACAATACTTAGCACCTCTGAGTGTTGGCAGTCAATCTCTTTTGTGTTCAGCCTTGTTAAAATACTCCAAACCAGAAGGTGGCAGTAGCGTTATTTGGCAATACATATCTGTGTGTATTGCTTATAGTCTAGATTCCAAGCTATCTGCGCTAACGTTGCAATTTCGTAGAAAGCACTTGTTGATACAAGCCAGATGGCCACAGCTAGATAACTACCTAGCAAGATGATGAAGAAATAATTTAATTCACTTTCCATAAACCATTACTGTCAGTGCCAGCCCATAGCCAAATGATTAGCTAGCTATAGTGCCTTCAGAAAGTATTCATACCCCTTGACTTATTCCACATTTTGTTCTGTTATAGCCTGAATTCAAAATGGATTTAAAAAAAAATTCCCCTCACCCATCTACACGCAATACCCCATAATGACAAAGTGAAAACATGTTTTTAGAAATCTTTGCAAATTTATTGAAAATGAAATACAGAAATATCTAATTTACATAAGTATTCACAACCCTGAGTCAATACTTTGTAGAAGCACCTATCAAATCATAGACTTAATTATAACATGAAAACACACATAAATACGAGCCGTAGGTCATTAATATGGTCAAATCCGGAAACTATAATTTTGAAAATAAAACATTTAATCTTTCAGTGAAATACGGAACCGTTCCGTATTTTATCTAACGGATGGCATCCCTAAGTCTAAATATTGCTGTTACATTGCACAACCTTCAATGTTATGTCATAATTATGTCCAATTCTGGCAAATTAATTAAGGTCTTTGTTAGGAAGAAATGGTCTTCACATAGTTCACAACGAGCCAGGTGGCCCAAACTGCTGCATATACCTTGATTCTGCTTGCACAGAATGCAAGAGACGTGACACAATTCTCTAGTTAAAAAAATATCACGTTAGCAGGCAATATTAACTAAATATGCAGGTTTAAAAATATATACTTGCGTATTAATTTTAAAGAAAGGCATTTATGTTTATGGTTAGGTACACATTGGTGCAACCTCAGTGCTTTTTTCGCGAATGCTCTTTTGTAAAATCATCACCCGTTTGGCGAAGTAGGCTGTGATTCGATGAGAAATTAACAGGCACCGCATCGATTATATGCAACGCAGGACAAGCTAGATAAACTAGTAATATCATCAACCATGTGTAGTTAACTAGTGATTATGTTAAGATTGATTGTTTTTTGATAAGAGAAGTTTAATGCTAGCTAGCAATTTACCTTGGCTTCTTGTTGCACTCTCGTAACAGGTGGTCAGCCTGCCACGCAGTCTCCTCGTGGAGTGCAATGTAATCGGCCACAATCGGTGTCCAAAAATGCCGAATACCGATTGTTATGGAAACTTGAAATCGGCACTAATTAAATCGTCCATTCCGATTAATCGGTCGACCTCTACTACTTTCCCATCACATCTGAAATCAAGGTTGAAGTTTAACACCCACACAGCAGTCAATACAAAGTGAAATCCATAAATAAACAAATACATATTTATAAATTGACAATGGGATACATGCCATGTAGGAACCTTGGAAGAACTTTGTCATATATGCAGGCATCAGTGAGCTGCTACTAACACACACATTCACACACGCACGTCCACACACACACACATGGAGAGACCTCATGCAATGGGATTCAAATAAATGTAACTGATCTATTACTGGTCCTGCATCATAGAGAAACAATAGAACACCAACATGTCAAACACAGTCTCACAAACACATACTTGTTAACACAGTCTCACAAACACATACTTGTTAACACAGTCTCAAACACATACTTGTTAACACAGTCTCACAAACACATACTTGTTAACACAGTCTCACAAACACATACTTGTTAACATAGTTCCAAACACACACCTTGACTCTGGACCAACTTGCCACCACCACACATTTATCCTGTAGGATCTGTACTGCACTCCTGTGGTCATACATCATACTGCAGCTCAATGTCACAGCCACTCACCTCCCTTGCTAAGCACCAGTCTATTCTAGTCTAGTCAATAAAGGTTCAAAAAGGTATTAGATATTGATCCACTAATGGAATTTTAATAACCTGGTCCTAGATCTGTTTATGTGGTCTTGCCAACTCCTATGGTAATTGTCATGTCAAACTTGCCAACCAAGACAGCACAAACAGATCTGGGTCCGGGCTGGTAAAGAACTTACCTGGAGAGTAGAAAGTGGGCATAACCATCAGGAACATACGGGGTCTGCTCTTCAGTCTCCTAATGGGCATGCTCTTCAAGAAGATACTGAGCGTTGCCTGTGGGGTCGTATGGCTCTTCTGGAGTGGACTTTACGTTCAGCCTCCCAGTGGGCCTGGCCGTCACTCTCATAATGGCTATACTCATCAGATTGGTCTTTGTCATTGCCTTCAGTATGGTAGTAGTAGGAAGTAGTAGTATGTCCTTCATTTTCATAATGTTGGCTGAGGCCAGCATCTCTCATATCTGCAGCATGGTTGTGGGTTTGGTAGTAGGCATGGCCTTCAGTCTCATGGAGGTTGTGTGTGGGGTGGTCAGCGTAGTCATATCCATACTGGGTGTCAGTTTTGTCGGCTTGGTCCTGACTCGCTGTCCACTGGTGATGAACACCAGGTTTGCTGGCTCCAAGAATGGGATGTAACATCTTCAAGTCTGGAGGTGGGGAAAATGACTAAATGGGTGACAAATACATAGCAAACACGTAATAATCACTGACTATCAGTCATTCTCAGTAATGTCCACTAAAGACTGCAAAATCTCAGTTTAGAAATCAGAGTCATATTCACACACACACCTTGTGTGAGACAGAGGGGAGCTGACTCCATTAGCTGTGGTGGGGATACAGCTGTAATGAGACAGGTAATGCATATTTAATGAGGCGTAAACAGATTTATAAACACACACACACACACAGTGCTGAGATCAAAGCCTTCCACAACACACACACACAAAGTGATCCCTTGTATCCTCTCCAAAAAGCTTGGTTCATTCTGGACAGGGGTATGAGGCCACACGGGTCAATATCCTCTCTCTACCCTGTTCACCCACCTCATTCTTCCCTCACATAGAACACACGATCTTACTCTCTTGATAGCTTTTAACTCTGCTTCCACAGTCCGTGCTACTTTACAAATACACAGCAGCTGTTTAAAGGCCCATACACACTCCATAGAAAAGACATGATGACCTCAGGGCAAACACAAAGAAGAATAAGTTGGGCAGTTAAGCCTGGCTCGCAGTCAGCAGCCCAATTCATCCCAAAGGTAATCGATGGGGTTGAGTTCAGGGCTCTGTGCAGGCCAGTCAAGTTCTTCCACACCGATCTCGACAAACCATTTCTGTATGGACCTAGCTTTGTGCACGGGGGCATTGTCATGCTGAAACAGGAAAGGGCCTTCCCCAAACTGTTGCCACACAGTTGGAAACAAAGATTCGTCTACAATGTCATTGTATGCTATAGCGTTAAGATTTCCCTTCACTGGAACTAAGGGGCCGAGCCCGAACCATGAAAACAACCCCAGACCATTATTTATCCACCAATCTTTACAGTTGGCACTATGCATTTGGGCAGGTAGTGTTTTCCTGGCATCCGCCAAACCCAGATGGTGAAGAGTGATACATCACTCCAGAAAACGTGTTTCCACTGCTCCAAAGACCAATTGGTGTGAGCTTTACACCATTCCAGCCGACGCTTGGCATTGCGCATGGTGATCTTAGGCTTGTGTGCAGCAGCTTGGCCATAAAACCCATTTAATAAAACTCCCGACAAACATTTATTGTGCTGACGTTGCTTCCAGAGACAGTTTGGAATGAGTGTTGCAACCAAGGACAGCCGATTTCTACGCGACCAGGCAGGTCCCGTTCTGTGAGCTTACCACTTCAGGGCTGAGCCATTGTTGCTCCTAGACGTTTCCACTTCAAAATAATGGCACTTCCAGTTGACTGGGGCAGCTCTCGCAAGGCAGAAATTTGACGAACTGACTTGTTGGAAAGGTGGCATCCTATCATGGTGCCACGTTGAAAGTCACTGAGCTCTTCAGTAAGACCATTCCACTGTCAATGTTTGTCTATGAAGATTACATGGCTGTGTTCCTCGATTTTATACACCTGTCAGCAATGGGTGTGGCTGAAATAGCCAAATCCACAAATTTGAAAGGGTGTCCACGTACTTTTGTATATACATTGTATTTCCTAGGTGATCTGTGTATACCGCTCTTCTAGGTGATGTCTATATAACTCTGGGCTAGGTGATGTGTGTGTATCTATGTAGGTCTGCAAAATAACACATACCTGGTTGAGAATGTAAGAGTTGTCTGAGTACACTGCCACCTGCTGGCGTGGATGGCGAGGGTCACTGGTGAGACTACGACTAGACTCTCATAACCATGGTGGTGACAGAATGACTGGAGCTCCCCAACCAGGCCATGACGAGCATTCCAGTACTAGGTGGTCATATGAAAGTAGGAAATATGTGTGTTAGATTTAAAGACTCTCTCCATCCTCCCTAGCGCAAAACTTTTTTAATATTAGTATCTCAAATGGTGTAGCACAACAAAGTCACATAGATAATTTGCACATAATGCACCAAAAATGCTAATATAAAGTACCAGTCAAAAGTTTGAACACACCTACTTAGTCAAGGGTTTCTTTATTTTTACTATTTTCTACATTGTAGAATAATAGTGAAGACATCAAAACTATGAAATAATACATGGAATCATGTAGTGACCAAAGAAATGTTAAACAAATCCAAATATATTTTATCTTTTAGATTGTTCGAAGTAGACACCCTTTGGCTTGATGATAGCTTTGTTCACTCTTGGCATTCTCTCAACCAGTTTCATGAGGAATGATTTTCCAACAGTCTTGAAGGATTTCCCACATATGCTGAGCACTTGTTGGCTGCTTTTCCTTCACTCTGCGGTCCAACTCATCCCAAACCATCTCAATTGGTTTGAGGTCGGGTGATTGTGGAGGCCAGGTCAACTGATGCAGCACTCACCACTCTCCTTCTTGGTCAAACAGCCCTTACACAGCCTGGATGTGTGTTTTGGGTCATTGTCCTGTTGAAAAACAAATGATAATCCCACCAAGTGCAAACCATATGGGATGGCGTATCACTGCAGAATGCTGTGGTAGCCATGCTGGTTAAGTGTGCCTTGAATTCTAAATATCACTGACAGTGTCACCAGCAAAGCACCCCCACACCATCACACCTCCTCCTCCATGCTTCACGGTGGGAACCACACTTGCTGAGATCATCCGTTCACCTACTCTGCGTCTCACAAAGACTCGGAGGATGGAACAAAAATCTAAAATTTGGACTCATCAGACCAAAGGACATATTTCCACCGGTCTAATGTTCATTGCTCGGGTTTCTTGGCCCAAACAAGTCTCTTATTCTTATGGGTGTCCTTTAGTAGTGGTTTCTTTGCAGCAATTTGACCACGAAGGCCTGATTCACACAGTCTCCTCTGACCAGTTGATGTTGAGATGTGTTTGTTACTTGAACTCTGTGAAGCATTTATTTGGGCTGCAATCTGAGATGCAGTTAACTCTAAGGAACTTATCCTCTGCAGCAGAGGTAACTCTGGGTCTTCCTTTCCTGTGGCGGTCCTCATGAGAGCCAGTTTCATCATAGTGCTTGATGGTTTTTGCAACTGTACTTGAAAAAGTGTCAAAGTTCTTGACATTTTCTGGATTGATTGACCTTGACGGTCTTAAAGTAATGATGGACTGTTGTTTCTTGTTTATTTGTGCTGTTCTTGCCAGAATATGGACTTGGTCTTTTACCAAATAGGGCGATCTTCTGTATACCACCCCTAGCTTGTCACAACACAACTGATTGGCTCAAACGCATTGAGGAAAGAAATTCCACAAATTAACTTTTAACACACCTGTTAATTGAAATGCATTCCAGGTGACTACCTCATGAAGCTGGTTGAGAGAATGCCAAGAGTGTGCAAAGCTGTCATCAAGGCAAAGAGTGACTACTTTGAAGAGTCTAAAATATACATTTTTATTTGTTTAACACTTTTTTGGTTACTACCTGATTCCATGTGTTATTTCATACATTTGATGTCTTCACTATTAGTCTACAACGTAGAAAATCGTAAATATAAAGAAAAACCCTGAAATTAATAGGTGTGTCCAAACTTTTGACTGCTACTGTAGGTACCATGACTTCCATGGGATTTGTGCCACAAATGCTAAAACGTTAGTATTTGGAAACAGTGTCATTGAAACTAAACCAAAGCATGTATTGAGGTTATACCTTGTTCATAGACTGCTTACAGGGTAAGTAAACAAATTTGTAATTTGGGTGAGCTATCCCTTTAATATTCGTAAATTCTTTATCTAAACCTTTTTATGCCACTTACAAAACTCCACTTAAACCGATATAAAAACTTTTTGGTCCCCGGTCAAATTGTTTGTATCGAGTCAAAAGTGTTTTTAAAGAATGTTTTTGTCTATTTTGATGAGAGACGAAGCTGTCAGGGCACAGAGAGGGGTAAAGAGACATTTGATGATATATCGTTTGGAAATTAACTGTTTGCTCTTAACACATCAAATATTCCAAGATTATGGTAATTCTCTGACAGCTCCATTGATTGATGGAGAGAAAGTTGCATTAATTAATGGATTTGTTTGTCAAGGGAGCTTGTTTTTTTTCATCTAGGTTATTTCTCTCTTCAATGATTAACAATGATGCTGTGGCATCCCTAATTTGCAAGACAATGAAAAAATGAAAAAAGTGTGTAAGTGTTACATTTTAAAACAAATAGAGAAATGATTCACTACATTTGTTGTATGATGGTTGTTTGTTTTTTCAATGGTGCACAAGTTAACATACTTGTATGCTTTTAAATTAACACCCTTCATTTTTTAAAGAAACCTATATGTCATTATAACTTAGAATAATACAGGGAAATTGTCAACACATTAAAACACAACTTTATATCAAATATAAACAAAAAGATAACATGAAACGAATAGACTTAGAAAATTAACAAATCTTGTTTAAATAAGTACTGTGTGTACAAGTACATTGTAATTGCATGAAAGATATGGGTAAAGAAACTTCTCTCCATCTCCTCCCCTGGCGTTTCCAGATCAATGAAGGAAAATTCTGGCATTAAGGCTGGTATAATGTGTCCTGTGACAGGAAGCAGTTTATGAGCTATTGTAACGAAGTATAGGAAGTGAATAGCTACTGCACATGTGCAGAGTGGATATCTATAAGAGGTTGACATACTATGTCTCGGGAATTTTCAATCACTCCTCTCTTTGCATATTCTGCAACCTTGTTATACACCATTCCAGGCTATATGCCCTGTGCTATGTCTGTGTAGGTGCGTACGATACACCTGAGTGTGTGTGTGTATGCGGAGTGCATTGTGAGTTGTGTGATCCGTGTCTGTGGTGTGTGAAGGCCCAGTAGAAGGGATGGATGGAAGGATGTTGTAGAGAATGTTGTTCACAGAGATGTGAAGGATGAGTTCATATTAACCTACGTGGATGAGGGCCGCACGGCTTCTCTCTCAACTCTACTCCTGCAGAATATGGCTGCTGTCAGGGAGAGCCCCATCAATCTGCTGACACACAACTGTCACCCCCGGCGACACAGTCATTTTTCACCAGCGATATCCTGATAAGTGCTATGAGGCCTCCGAAGCCTTGTTAAAAACAAACATATTCACACGATGTATATAATATGTCAACTCATGAATGCAATTATACAACCAGTGATGTGCACAAACCTTGACTCCCCCACGCACGCACACACAAGCTGGAAAACACAGAGAAAGTAAAGCGCAAATCAGATGACACGCAGAGCCACAGTCTGTCTGCCATTTGTTTGTAACGCGAGTAAATTACAAGCCACACCCCCCCCCCCCCATGCTCACCCCCAACATCCCCAAATCATCAGCTAAAATTTCACTTACTAACCTCATGATACCAACGATACCAAACACATTGCCTAAAAGCACAGAACCCATGTTCTACACTTTAAAACACTATCTCAGTCGGAGTAATTTCTAAAGAGTTTTTCCTCCACGAAGATTCCCTCCCCAGTCATTCCACCCATTCCAACTGAGCCTCTCACGTTCCTCTCCTTAAGCCACCCCATGGTTTTGTATCTCTCATGTAGAGAATCTAACAATGTAAGTCTATACAAACGCACTGGAATAAGATATAAATCTATGTAAGTCTTTACAAATGTACTGGGGTAGTGTAAAGGTTGCTGGATGGAATCCCTGAGCTGACAAGGTCAAATTTGTCGTTGGGCTCCTGAGCAACGCAGTTAATCCACTGTTCCCTGGGCGCCGAAGACACATTTCAGTTGAATACATTCAGTTGTACAACTGACTAGGTATCCCAAATCAAATCAAATTTTATTGGTCACATACACATGCTTAGCAGATGATAATGTGAGTGTAGCGAAATGCTTGTGCTTCTAGTTCTGACAAAACAGTAATAAATAACAAGTAATCTAACAAATTCACAACAACTACCTTATACACACAAATGTAAAGGGATGAATGAGAATATGTACATATAAATATATGGATGAGCGATGGCCATGCGGCATAGGCAAGATGCAATAGATGGCATAGGATACAGTATGAGTAATGTAGGATATGTAAACATTATTAAAGTGGCATTATTTAAAGTGACTAGTGATACCTTTATTAAATCAATATATTAAAGTGGCCAGAGATTTGAGTCAGTATGTTAGCAGCAGCCTCTCTGTGTTAGTGGTGGCTGTTTTACAGTCTGATGGCCTTGAGATAGAAGCTGTTTTTCAGTCTCTCGGTCCCAGCTTTGATGCACCTGGACTGATCTCGCCTTCTGGATGATAGCGGGGTGAACAGGCAGTGGCTCAGGTGGTTGTTGTCCTTGATGATCTTTTCGGCCTTCCTGTGACATTGGGTGCTGTAGAGTGTCCTGGAGGGCAGGTAGTTTGCCCCCCGGTGATGCGTTTTGCAGACCGTTTTGCAGACCGCACTACCCTCTGGAGAGCCTTGCAGTTGAGGGCTATGCATTTGCTGTACCAGGCGGTTATACAGCCCGACAGGATGCTCTCGATTGTTCTTCTGTAAAAGTTTGTGAGTATTTTAGGTGACAAGCCAAATTTCTTCAGCCTACTGAGGTTGAAGAGGCGCTGTTGCGCCTTCTTCACAACTCTGTCTGTGTGGGTGGACCATTTCAGTTTGTCCGTGATGTGTACGTTCCTCGGCCTACACATCAGTTCCTTAATAAATGACTGGAAATAATATACATTTTGGTCAATATAACTAGATGAATGAGATGAACATGGGAGGTAAAGCCATAAACAGCTGATGCCTTTCTTTGTCTCTCGATACTTTGTTGCTTCATGTTTTACTTGCTCCCTTCCTATTCATCTCAGTCTGCCTGTCTCTATGCTTCCCTCTATCTATGCTCTATTCTATCTATCCCCCTTCTCACTCTTCCTTTTTTCACTCTCCCTCCCCTCCTCTCTCTCCCTCCTCTCTCTCTCTCCCCTCCCCTTCTTTCCCCCCCCCCCCTAGTTCTGTTTGCTCCACAGGTAGTGAGTCTTTAGTGTCTCCTCCAACCTGCCGTCATTATGCAGAATAATAGCCTTAGGTATAAACTGGTGCTCCATAACTCACACCCCGCGCGCAAATTCCCATGCAAACACAGTCAAAGCAAAAACACATTTCCTGCTGTCGACAACATCTCAGGCAAAGAATTAATCAACCATTCATCCATTTAGGCTCTTTGCATACCCTTTCTGTCAAAAACACAATGCTCAGAGAGCTCCGGCGCTCTTCTGAGGCGATCGTTTCGTCGCCCTGATGAATCCATCAAGCTAGGTTTGATTTATACATCTGTCTGTGATCACAGCAGTACAGCTTCTGCAAATGGAGTGGCAAGGAGCGAGCTGACACCATCCGCTCTGTGCACAACTCTGTGGAACTTTGGGAGACAGACTGGATGGGGGTAAGGGGCGGTAAGGGGAGGAGGTGGAGGAGGTAAGTTTGTCACACAACATACGCACAAATGTAACTTGGATATTCTGCCCATGTGCTTGATTCACCCAACAACATGGTAAAGATTTGGGGCTAGAATCTATCAATGCATTGTTTTTTTGCCTACTTACCTACCATTGATCTTTTTGCCCAAATCAACTCAAAGGGGGGGATATGTCCCAAACAACGGCAGAATGAGTCCAGTGAGCAATATGTAAACATATACAAAAACTAAAAGTATAGCCATTGGCCATATCAAATCTCTAAAGAAGCCATGGGATGCTTACGAAATTCACCTCACTTCTTTTGTCTTTTCAAAAATGGATATGACTGGTGTCCTGGTCAGGCTTCATGTAATCTCTCGTGACAGACTGTCAAACAGTAGTTAGCTACCAGGAGATTTGGTTATGGGTTCCAACATTAGGGGGGAGGCCCACTCTTTAATCTTAGTCCCTGGGAGGGCCGCCCTGCACCTGCTATCCCAGAGCCCGTCTCAACAGAAAAGCATTTGGAGCGCTGTGACTGCAGGCCCATAATTAGCACAGATAATTATTTGCAAGGGGTGCTGGGTAAAACTGTCCTGGCATAAATAAATAATAAGGAAGGCTCGGAGACGAATAAACAAAATTAACATACCCTCTAACACAGACAAACACAATGAGACACAAACACTTGCATGCTCAGAAACACAAACATTGTAAACACTCTTTGCATCTAGCTAAAATGGCAGGTAAAACAACAACAAAAGAAAAACAGGCATAAAAAACATCTCTAACTCTGGCACAAAGACATAGAACCCCCCCCACCCACCCACCTCACACAAACTCACTCTCATGAATATGGTAACGTCTCTATGCACGTGGCTCCAGGCTTCTATGTCTCCTACAGTTCATCAACTCCTCAGCATGCCGACACCAACCAACACTTCAACTGCCGCGGCTAATTACCAGGCTTGCCGATAGCTTAGCAGAAAACACCAAGACTCTGCATCTCCTAACATTTGTCAGCATTTCATTTATTCTGTTTGGGAATATTCTTTTACAATTTTAACCCAATGAAATATAAATACGTTATTGACAATGAAAAACTATGTGGCTCCTCTTGGAGATAAGATACATATTAAGATTGTGTTAAAATGTCCCCCAAAAAATTCCTTTAAGTATTACTTGTTAGGATGCTGGAAGCTACTTTTTGGGGGTATTTGTGTAAAGAAAGAAAGTGTAGGCACTTTCTACTGTACGAAACTTGGAACTGAGATGTGAATGGGGTTTGAGGTAGGTTTTTAAACCGAAATGTAATTTGTACAAGTAACTTCATTACTGCAGAGATAAAGAGGAAAGAGAGAGAGAGAGATACAAAGAGAGAGACAGAGAGACAGACAGACAGACAGAGAGAGAGAGAGAGAGAGACAGACAGAGAGAGACAGACGGAGAGAGAGACAGACAGAGAGAGAGAGAGACAGACAGAGAGAGAGAGAGAGACAGTGAGAGAGAGAGAGAGAGAGACAGACAGAGAGAGACAGACGGAGAGAGAGACAGACAGAGAGAGAGACAGACAGAGAGAGAGAGAGACAGACACAGAGAGAGAGAGAGACAGCGAGAGAGAGACAGAGAGAGAGAGTGCTCCAGATGGCTCAATCACTCCGAAGAGTTGAAGAAATCGCTTTGTTTTACCAACAAGTAAATTTTCTAAATAATAAATAAATGCTCCCATTTTGGAAAATGTGTTTTTGTGAAAGTTAGATGCACTTACGGCTGATTATCTCGCTTTGCTTAAACCGAGTCAGAGGAGCACAGATACTACATGCACAGAGACAAACATCTAGTCACAGCAACACAGACATACACATTAACACTTTATTTGGTAGTCCCAAATAGATGGTTTGTAGAAGTTCTGCAGATGTTAAACTAACTGTCAACAACATTTCCATTAACTATACACTAACCCCATACATACAGTGCCTTCATGAAGTATTCATACCCCTTATTATTCCAAATGTTGAAGTGTTACAGCCTGAATTCAAAATTGATTTTAAATATATATATATATGTGTGTGTGTGCCCCAATCTACACACAATACCACATAATAACAAAGCAAAAACATGTTTTTAGAATTTTTTGCCAATTGACTGAAAATGAATACAGAAAGATCTCATTTACACCCTTGTGTCAATACTTTGTAGAAGCACCTTTGGCAGTGGTTACAGCTGTGAGTCTTTCTGGGTAAGTCTCTAAGAGCTTTCCACACCTGGATTGTGCAACATTTGTCCATTACTCTTTTCAAAAGTCTTCAAGTTCTGTCAAATGTGTGTTAAATCATTACTAGACAAATATTTTCAGGTCTTGCCAAAGATTTTCAAGTAGATTTTAGTCTAAACTGTAACTCGGCCACTCAGGAACATTCCCTGTCTTCTTGGTAAGCAACTCCAGTGTAGATTTGGCCTTGTGTTTTAGGTTATTGACCTGCTGAAAGGTTAATTAATCCCCCAGTGTTTGTTGGAAAGCAGACTGAACCAGGTTTTCCTGGTTGCATATCAATAGAGTTGCCATTGATGTTTTTTTTTAAATAGTTTAGCATCAGATTATAGGGAAATATCCTGATAAAGTGTGGCCTACTGATCCACTTGTACAGTTCTACAGACAGAAACAGTGACAGGTGTACAGATGTCTGAATGATGGAAATAATTGATTAGTAATGTTGATCCACCAGACAGTGACATTGGATTGTAACGGTCTTCCTTATATGGATTGATTTCAGTCTTTCTAGTCCCTCCTCCTTTTTTATTTTACTTAATTTTACCTTTATTTAACCAGGCAAGTCAGTTAAGAACACATTCTTATTTTCAATGACGGCCTAGGAACAGTGGGTTAACTGCCTGTTCAGGGGTAGAACGACAGATTTGTACCTTGTCAGCTCAGGGGTTTGAACTCGCAACCTTCCGGTTACTAGTCCAACGCTCTAACCACTAGGCTACCCTGCCGCCTCACTCTGTTCTATCCATACTGCATCAGTACAGGCAGACTGATGTATATTTGTCCAGACTGATGTATCTATCCACATAAGTACTTACACCCAACACACTCAGGGGCTTATTCTTGTGCTAACAAGACAATCAGCGCTACAAATCGCTTCTACAGCACTAGTAAAAATCTCCAATTCCTCTCTCTTTACCCACACCCACAAAGATAATCACACACACACACACTAGAGAACACGCACACACGCACACACACTCCATTACGGGCTAATTGAATCTAATTTATTTTGTTTTTGAAAAGCATTTAAGGCAAACCTAAATGATGTGCTTAGCGTTTTGTTCTTCTCAAACACAATTAAAAAATAATATATAAATATATACATACGGCATATAACGGATTCATTTGGAGCCCTCGCAGATCATTAGTAACCCACCATGATGCTGCTGAGTCGCGCGTCCGCTGGCTCCACTGACGCCCCTGGCCATTTATTCTATATTAAGTCCCTAATGGGCCCTCTCCTTGGGCTGGTAAAATATGCACAGAAGTCCAGCGCACAAAGCCATTCAAATGAATAGTTATTTATTCGCTAAACGAGGATCTGATGTTTAATGTTCCTTGGACGTAGGTAGTTCCGGGGGAGCAAGCGCTACCCCTACAGCTATAGACATCATTTATTTTACACATACCCTAATATCTCACGCCAGGCGGCAGGGGAGAAAAATGACTTGGGAAAAGCAAAAGATATTTAAAAAATTATAAATGAATTGGAGAAACACATTAGAAGTTGCAGCAGAGAGAGCAGGGAGGAATACAAAAGCACAAGCACGCAGGTGTCTGTAAGCACCCTCTGAGTGTGTGTGTGTGTGTGTGTGTGTGTGTGTGTGTGTGTGTGTGTGTCTCGAGCCTTGCTCCCTTGTGGCCCTCAGTTTCCACAGTGAGAAGTGGAGTGGCTAGGCCAAGTAGAGGTTTATAATGCAGAGCCCAGGTTTGACAGGTAGAGGTTTATAATGCAGAGCCCAGGGTGGACAGGTAGAGGTTTATAATGCAGAGCCCAGGGTGGACAGGTAGAGGTTTATAATGCAGAGCCCAGGATGGACAGGTAGGGATTTATAATTCAAATCAAATCAAATCAAATTTATTTATATAGCCCTTCGTACATCAGCTGATATCTCAAAGTGCTGTACAGAAACCCAGCCTAAAACCCCAAACAGCAAGCAATGCAGGTGTAGAAGCACGGTGGCTAGGAAAAACTCCCTAGAAAGGCCAAAACCTAGGAAGAAACCTAGAGAGGAACCAGGCTATGTGGGGTGGCCAGTCCTCTTCTGGCTGTGCCGGGTGGAGATTATAACAGAACATGGCCAAGATGTTCAAATGTTCATAAATGACCAGCATGGTCATATAATAATAAGGCAGAACAGTTGAAACTGGAGCAGCAGCACGGTCAGGTGGACTGGGGACAGCAAGGAGTCATGTCAGGTAGTCCTGGGGCATGGTCCTAGGGCTCAGGTCCTCCGAGAGAGAGAAAGAAAGAGAGAATTAGAGAGAGCATATGTGGGGTGGCCAGTCCTCTTCTGGCTGTGCCGGGTGGAGATTATAACAGAACATGGCCAAGATGTTCAAATGTTCATAAATGACCAGCATGGTCGAATAATAATAAGGCAGAACAGTTGAAACTGGAGCAGCAGCACGGCCAGGTGGAAGTTGAAACTGGAGCAGCAGCACGGCCAGGTGGACTGGGGACAGCAAGGAGTCATCATGTCAGGTAGTCCTGGGGCATGGTCCTAGGGCTCAGGTCCTCCGAGAGAGAGAAAGAAAGAGAAAAGGAGAGAATTAGAGAACGCACACTTAGATTCACACAGGACACCGAATAGGACAGGAGAAGTACTCCAGATATAACAAACTGACCCTAGCCCCCGACACATAAACTACTGCAGCATGAATACTGGAGGCTGAGACAGGAGGGGTCAGGAGACACTGTGGCCCCATCCGAGGACACCCCCGGACAGGGCCAAACAGGAAGGATATAACCCCACCCACGTTGCCAAAGCACAGCCCCCAGAGCCCAGGGTAGAGCCCAGGGTGGACAGGTAGGGGTTTATAATGCAGAGCCCATGGTGGACAGGTAGGGGTTTATAATTCAGAGCCCAGGTTTGACAGGTAGGGTTTTATAGCCCATGTAAGCCCATGTATTTCAGAGCCCAGGGTGGACAGGTAGAGGTTTATAATGCAGAGCCCAGGGTGGACAGGTAGAGGTTTATAATGCAGAGCCCAGGGTGGACAGGTAGAGGTTTATAATGCAGAGCCCAGGGTGGACAGGTAGGGGGTTATAATGCAGAGCCCATGGTGGACAGGTAGGGGTTTATAATTCAGAGCCCAGGTTTGAAAGGTAGGGTTTTATAATGCAGAGCCCAGGTTTGACAGGTAGGGGTTTATAGTTCAGAGCCCAGGTTTGACAGGTAGGGGTTTATAATGCAGAGCCCAGGGTGGACAGATAGGGGTTTATAATGCAGAGCCCAGGGTGGACAGGTAGGGGTTTATAATGCAGAGCCCAGGGTGGACAGATAGGGGTTTATAATTCAGAGCCCAGGGTGGACAGGTAGGGGTTTATAATTCAGAGCCCAGGGTGGACAGGTAGGGGTTTATAATGCAGAGCCCAGGGTGGACAGGTAGAGGTTTATAGTTCAGAGCCCAGGGTGGACAGGTAGGGGTTTATAGTTCAGAGCCCAGGGTGGACAGGTAGAGGTTTATAATGCAGAGCCCATGGTGGACAGGTAGATATTTATAATTCAGAGCCCAGGATGGACAGGTATAGGTTTATAATGCAGAGCCCAGGGTGGACAGGTAGGGGTTTATAATGCAGAGCCCAGGGTGGACAGGTAGGGGTTTATAATGCAGAGCCCATGGTGGACAGGTAGGGGTTTATAATGCAGAGCCCATGGTGGACAGGTAGGGGTTTATAATTCAGAGCCCAGGATGGACAGGTAGAGGTTTATAATGCAGAGCCCATGGTGGACAGGTAGTGGTTTATAATGCAGAGCCCAGGGTGGACAGGTAGGGGTTTATAATGCAGATCCCATGGTGGACAGGTAGGGGTTTATAATGCAGAGCCCATGGTGGACAGGTAGATGTTTATAATTCAGAGCCCAGGATGGACAGGTATAGGTTT
The DNA here is from genome assembly GCF_034236695.1 of Oncorhynchus nerka. Taxonomy (NCBI): domain Eukaryota; kingdom Metazoa; phylum Chordata; class Actinopteri; order Salmoniformes; family Salmonidae; genus Oncorhynchus; species Oncorhynchus nerka. Next base: position 21,937,580 of record NC_088422.1, on the reverse strand, counting down.
ATAATGCAGAGCCCAGGGTGGACAGGTAGGGGTTTATAATGCAGAGCCCAGGGTGGACAGATAGGGGTTTATAATGCAGAGCCCAGGGTGGACAGGTAGAGGTTTATAGTTCAGAGCCCAGGGTGGACATGTAGGGGTTTATAGTTCAGAGCCCAGGGTGGACAGGTAGAGGTTTATAGTTCAGAGCCCAGGGTGGACAAGTAGGGGTTTATAATTCAGAGCCCAGGGTGGACAGGTAGAGGTTTATAATGCAGAGCCCATGGTGGACAGGTAGATGTTTATAATTCAGAGCCCAGGATGGACAGGTATAGGTTTATAATGCAGAGCCCAGGGTGGACAGGTAGGGGTTTATAATTCAGAGCCCAGGGTGGACAGGTAGAGGTTTATAATGCAGAGCCCATGGTGGACAGGTAGATGTTTATAATTCAGAGCCCAGGATGGACAGGTATAGGTTTATAATGCAGAGCCCAGGGTGGACAGGTAGGGGTTTATAATGCAGAGCCCATGGTGGACAGGTAGGGTTTTTAATGCAGAGCCCATGGTGGACAGGTAGATGTTTATAATTCAGAGCCCAGGATGGACAGGTATAGGTTTATAATGCAGAGCCCAGGGTGGACAGGTAGGGGTTTATAATGCAGAGCCCAGGGTGGACAGGTAGGGGTTTATAATGCAGAGCCCATGGTGGACAGGTAGGGGTTTATAATGCAGAGCCCATGGTGGACAGGTAGGGGTTTATAATTCAGAGCCCAGGATGGACAGGTAGAGGTTTATAATCCAGAGCCCATGGTGGACAGGTAGTGGTTTATAATGCAGAGCCCAGGGTGGACAGGTAGGGGTTTATAATGCAGAGCCCAGGGTGGACAGGTAGGGGTTTATAATGCAGAGCCCATGGTGGACAGGTAGAGGTTTATAATGCAGAGCCCAGGATGGACAGGTAGGGGTTTATAATGCAGAGCCCATGGTGGACAGGTAGGGGTTTATAATGCAGAACCCATGGTGGACAGGTAGGGGTTTATAATGCAGAGCCCAGGGTGGACAGGTAGGGGTTTATAATTCAGAGCCCAGGGTGGACAGATAGGGGTTTATAATGCAGAGCCCAGGGTGGACAGGTAGAGGTTTATAGTTCAGATCCCAGGGTGGACAGGTAGGGGTTTATAGTTCAGAGCCCAGGGTGGACAGGTAGAGGTTTATAGTTCAGAGCCCAGGGTGGACAAGTAGGGGTTTATAATTCAGAGCCCAGGGTGGACAGGTAGGGGTTTATAATGCAGAGCCCATGGTGGACAGGTAGGGGTTTATAATGCAGAGCCCAGGGTGGACAGGTAGGGGTTTATAATGCAGAGCCCATGGTGGACAGGTAGAGGTTTATAATGCAGAGCCCAGGATGGACAGGTAGGGGTTTATAATGCAGAGCCCATGGTGGACAGGTAGGGGTTTATAATGCAGAGCCCATGGTGGACAGGTAGGGGTTTATAATGCAGAGCCCAGGGTGGACAGGTAGGGGTTTATATTTCAGAGCCCAGGGTGGACAGATAGGGGTTTATAATGCAGAGTCCAGGGTGGACAGGTAGAGGTTTATAGTTCAGATCCCAGGGTGGACAGGTAGGGGTTTATAGTTCAGAGCCCAGGGTGGACAGGTAGAGGTTTATAGTTCAGAGCCCAGGGTGGACAAGTAGGGGTTTATAATTCAGAGCCCAGGGTGGACAGGTAGGGGTTTATAATGCAGAGCCCATGGTGGACAGGTAGGGGTTTATAATGCAGAGCCCAGGGTGGACAGGTAGGGGTTTATAATGCAGAACCCAGGGTGGACAGGTAGGGGTTTATAATGCAGAGCCCATGGTGGACAGGTATAGGTTTATAATGCAGAGCCCAGGATGGACAGGTAGGGGTTTATAATGCAGAGCCCATGGTGGACAGGTAGGGGTTTATAATTCAGAGCCCAGGGTGGACAGGTAGAGGTTTATAATTCAGAGCCCATGGTGGACAAGTAGGGTTTTATAATTCAGAGCCCAGGATGGACAGGTAGAGGTTTATAATTCTGGAGCCCAGGATGGACAGGTAGAGGTTTATAATTCAGAGCCCAGGGTGGACAGTTAGAGGTTTGTAATTCAGAGCCCAGGGTGGACAGGTAGGGGTTTATAATGCAGAGCCCAGGGTGGACAGGTAGAGGCTTATAATTCAGCGCCCAGGGTGGACAGATAGGGGTTTATAATGCAGAGCCCAGGGTGGACAGGTAGAGGTTTATAGTTCAGATCCCAGGGTGGACAGGTAGGGGTTTATAGTTCAGAGCCCAGGGTGGACAGGTAGAGGTTTATAGTTCAGAGCCCAGGGTGGACAAGTAGGGGTTTATAATTCAGAGCCCAGGGTGGACAGGTAGGGGTTTATAATGCAGAGCCCATGGTGGACAGGTAGGGGTTTATAATGCAGAGCCCAGGGTGGACAGGTAGGGGTTTATAATGCAGAGCCCAGGGTGGACAGGTAGGGGTTTATAATGCAGAGCCCATGGTGGACAGGTATAGGTTTATAATGCAGAGCCCAGGATGGACAGGTAGGGGTTTATAATGCAGAGCCCATGGTGGACAGGTAGGGGTTTATAATTCAGAGCCCAGGGTGGACAGGTAGAGGTTTATAATTCAGAGCCCATGGTGGACAAGTAGGGTTTTATAATTCAGAGCCCAGGATGGACAGGTAGAGGTTTATAATTCTGGAGCCCAGGATGGACAGGTAGAGGTTTATAATTCAGAGCCCAGGGTGGACAGGTAGAGGTTTGTAATTCAGAGCCCAGGGTGGACAGGTAGGGTTTATAATGCAGAGCCCAGGGTGGACAGGTAGAGGCTTATAATTCAGCGCCCAGGATGGACAGGTAGAGTTTTATAATTCAGAGCCCATGGTGGACAGGTAGGGGTTTATAATTCAGAGCCCAGGATGGACAGGTAGAGGTTTATAATTCTGGAGCCCAGGATGGACAGGTAGAGGTTTATAATTCAGAGCCCAGGGTGGACAGGTAGAGGTTTGTAATTCAGAGCCCAGGGTGGACAGGTAGGGGTTTATAATGCAGAGCCCAGGGTGGACAGGTAGAGGCTTATAATTCAGCGCCCAGGATGGACAGGTAGAGTTTTATAATTCAGAGCCCATGGTGGACAGGTAGGGGTTTATAATTCAGAGCCCAGGATGGACAGGTAGAGGTTTATAATTCAGAGCCCATGGTGGACAGGTAGGGGTTTATAATTCAGAGCCCAAAATGGACAGGTAGAGGCTTATAATTCAGAGCCCAGGGTGGACAGGTAGAGGTTTGTAATTCAGAGCCCAGGGTGGACAGGTAGGGGTTTATAATGCAGAGCCCAGGGTGGACAGGTAGAGGCTTATAATTCAGCGCCCAGGATGGACAGGTAGAGTTTTATAATTCAGAGCCCATGGTGGACAGGTAGGGGTTTATAATTCAGATCCCAGGATGGACAGGTAGAGGTTTATAATTCAGAGCCCATGGTGGACAGGTAGGGGTTTATAATTCAGAGCCCAGGATGGACAGGTAGAGGTTTATAATTCAGAGCCCATGGTGGACAGGTAGGGGTTTATAATGCAGAGCCCAGGGTGGACAGGTAGAGGTTTATAATGCAGAGCCCAGGGTGGACAGGTAGGGGGTTATAATGCAGAGCCCAGGGTGGACAGGTAGGGGTTTATAATGCAGAGCCCATGGTGGACAGGTAGGGGTTTATAATGCAGAGCCCATGGTGGACAGGTAGATGTTTATAATTCAGAGCACAGGATGGACAGGTATAGGTTTATAATGCAGAGCCCAGGGTGGACAGGTAGGGGTTTATAATGCAGAGCCCAGGGTGGACAGATAGGGGTTTATAATGTAGAGCCCAGGGTGGACAGGTAGAGGTTTATAGTTCAGAGCCCAGGGTGGACATGTAGGGGTTTATAGTTCAGAGCCCAGGGTGGACAGGTAGAGGTTTATAGTTCAGAGCCCAGGGTGGACAAGTAGGGGTTTATAATTCAGAGCCCAGGGTGGACAGGTAGAGGTTTATAATGCAGAGCCCATGGTGGACAGGTAGATGTTTATAATTCAGAGCCCAGGATGGACAGGTATAGGTTTATAATGCAGAGCCCAGGGTGGACAGGTAGGGGTTTATAATTCAGAGCCCAGGGTGGACAGGTAGAGGTTTATAATGCAGAGCCCATGGTGGACAGGTAGATGTTTATAATTCAGAGCCCAGGATGGACAGGTATAGGTTTATAATGCAGAGCCCAGGGTGGACAGGTAGGGGTTTATAATGCAGAGCCCAGGGTGGACAGGTAGGGGTTTATAATGCAGAGCCCATGGTGGACAGGTAGGGGTTTATAATGCAGAGCCCAGGATGGACAGGTAGGGATTTATAATTCAAATCAAATCAAATCAAATTTATTTATATAGCCCTTCGTACATCAGCTGATATCTCAAAGTGCTGTACAGAAACCCAGCCTAAAACCCCAAACAGCAAGCAATGCAGGTGTAGAAGCACGGTGGCTAGGAAAAACTCCCTAGAAAGGCCAAAACCTAGGAAGAAACCTAGAGAGGAACCAGGCTATGTGGGGTGGCCAGTCCTCTTCTGGCTGTGCCGGGTGGAGATTATAACAGAACATGGCCAAGATGTTCAAATGTTCATAAATGACCAGCATGGTCATATAATAATAAGGCAGAACAGTTGAAACTGGAGCAGCAGCACGGTCAGGTGGACTGGGGACAGCAAGGAGTCATGTCAGGTAGTCCTGGGGCATGGTCCTAGGGCTCAGGTCCTCCGAGAGAGAGAAAGAAAGAGAGAATTAGAGAGAGCATATGTGGGGTGGCCAGTCCTCTTCTGGCTGTGCCGGGTGGAGATTATAACAGAACATGGCCAAGATGTTCAAATGTTCATAAATGACCAGCATGGTCGAATAATAATAAGGCAGAACAGTTGAAACTGGAGCAGCAGCACGGCCAGGTGGAAGTTGAAACTGGAGCAGCAGCACGGCCAGGTGGACTGGGGACAGCAAGGAGTCATCATGTCAGGTAGTCCTGGGGCATGGTCCTAGGGCTCAGGTCCTCCGAGAGAGAGAAAGAAAGAGAAAAGGAGAGAATTAGAGAACGCACACTTAGATTCACACAGGACACCGAATAGGACAGGAGAAGTACTCCAGATATAACAAACTGACCCTAGCCCCCCGACACATAAACTACTGCAGCATGAATACTGGAGGCTGAGACAGGAGGGGTCAGGAGACACTGTGGCCCCATCCGAGGACACCCCCGGACAGGGCCAAACAGGAAGGATATAACCCCACCCACGTTGCCAAAGCACAGCCCCCAGAGCCCAGGGTGGAGCCCAGGGTGGACAGGTAGGGGTTTATAATGCAGAGCCCATGGTGGACAGGTAGGGGTTTATAATTCAGAGCCCAGGTTTGACAGGTAGGGTTTTATAGCCCATGTAAGCCCATGTATTTCAGAGCCCAGGGTGGACAGGTAGAGGTTTATAATGCAGAGCCCAGGGTGGACAGGTAGAGGTTTATAATGCAGAGCCCAGGGTGGACAGGTAGAGGTTTATAATGCAGAGCCCAGGGTGGACAGGTAGGGGGTTATAATGCAGAGCCCATGGTGGACAGGTAGGGGTTTATAATTCAGAGCCCAGGTTTGACAGGTAGGGTTTTATAATGCAGAGCCCAGGTTTGACAGGTAGGGGTTTATAGTTCAGAGCCCAGGTTTGACAGGTAGGGGTTTATAATGCAGAGCCCAGGGTGGACAGATAGGGGTTTATAATGCAGAGCCCAGGGTGGACAGGTAGGGGTTTATAATGCAGAGCCCAGGGTGGACAGATAGGGGTTTATAATTCAGAGCCCAGGGTGGACAGGTAGGGGTTTATAATTCAGAGCCCAGGGTGGACAGGTAGGGGTTTATAATGCAGAGCCCAGGGTGGACAGGTAGAGGTTTATAGTTCAGAGCCCAGGGTGGACAGGTAGGGGTTTATAGTTCAGAGCCCAGGGTGGACAGGTAGAGGTTTATAGTTCAGAGCCCAGGGTGGACAAGTAGGGGTTTATAATTCAGAGCCCAGGGTGGACAAGTAGGGGTTTATAATTCAGAGCCAAGGGTGGACAGGTAGAGGTTTATAATGCAGAGCCCAGGGTGGACAGGTAGGGGTTTATAATGCAGAGCCCAGGGTAGACAGGTAGGGGTTTATAATGCAGAGCCCATGGTGGACAGGTAGGGGTTTTTAATGCAGAGCCCATGGTGGACAGGTAGATGTTTATAATTCAGAGCCCAGGATGGACAGGTATAGGTTTATAATGCAGAGCCCAGGGTGGACAGGTAGGGGTTTATAATGCAGAGCCCAGGGTGGACAGGTAGGGGTTTATAATGCAGAGCCCATGGTGGACAGGTAGGGGTTTATAATGCAGAGCCCATGGTGGACAGGTAGGGGTTTATAATTCAGAGCCCAGGATGGACAGGTAGAGGTTTATAGTTCAGAGCCCAGGGTGGACAAGTAGGGGTTTATAGTTCAGAGCCCAGGGTGGACAGGTAGGGGTTTATAGTTCAGAGCCCAGGGTGGACACGTAGAGGTTTATAGTTCAGAGCCCAGGGTGGACAAGTAGGGGTTTATAATTCAGAGCCCAGGGTGGACAGGTAGAGGTTTATAATGCAGAGCCCATGGTGGACAGGTAGATATTTATAATTCAGAGCCCAGGATGGACAGGTATAGGTTTATAATGCAGAGCCCAGGGTGGACAGGTAGGGGTTTATAATGCAGAGCCCAGGGTGGACAGGTAGGGGTTTATAATGCAGAGCCCATGGTGGACAGGTAGGGGTTTATAATGCAGAGCCCATGGTGGACAGGTAGATGTTTATAATTCAGAGCCCAGGATGGACAGGTATAGGTTTATAATGCAGAGCCCAGGGTGGACAGGTAGGGGTTTATAATGCAGAGCCCAGGGTGGACAGATAGGGGTTTATAATGCAGAGCCCAGGGTGGACAGGTAGAGGTTTATAGTTCAGAGCCCAGGGTGGACATGTAGGGGTTTATAGTTCAGAGCCCAGGGTGGACAGGTAGAGGTTTATAGTTCAGAGCCCAGGGTGGACAAGTAGGGGTTTATAATTCAGAGCCAAGGGTGGACAGGTAGAGGTTTATAATGCAGAGCCCAGGGTGGACAGGTAGGGGTTTATAATGCAGAGCCCAGGGTGGACAGGTAGGGGTTTATAATGCAGAGCCCATGGTGGACAGGTAGGGGTTTTTAATGCAGAGCCCATGGTGGACAGGTAGATGTTTATAATTCAGAGCCCAGGATGGACAGGTATAGGTTTATAATGCAGAGCCCAGGGTGGACAGGTAGGGGTTTATAATGCAGAGCCCAGGGTGGACAGGTAGGGGTTTATAATGCAGAGCCCATGGTGGACAGGTAGGGGTTTATAATGCAGAGCCCATGGTGGACAGGTAGGGGTTTATAATTCAGAGCCCAGGATGGACAGGTAGAGGTTTATAATGCAGAGCCCATGGTGGACAGGTAGTGGTTTATAATGCAGAGCCCAGGGTGGACAGGTAGGGGTTTATAATGCAGAGTCCATGGTGGACAGGTAGGGGTTTATAATGCAGAGCCCATGGTGGACAGGTAGATGTTTATAATTCAGAGCCCAGGATGGACAGGTATAGGTTTATAATGCAGAGCCCAGGGTGGACAGGTAGGGGTTTATAATGCAGAGCCCAGGGTGGACAGGTAGGGGTTTATAATGCAGAGCCCATGGTGGACAGGTAGATGTTTATAATTCAGAGCCCAGGATGGACAGGTATAGGTTTATAATGCAGAGCCCAGGGTGGACAGGTAGGGGTTTATAATGCAGAGCCCAGGTGGACAGATAGGGGTTTATAATGCAGAGCCCAGGTGGACAGGTAGAGGTTTATAGTTCAGAGCCCAGGGTGGACATGTAGGGGTTTATAGTTCAGAGCCCAGGGTGGACAGGTAGAGGTTTATAGTTCAGAGCCCAGGGTGGACAAGTAGGGGTTTATAATTCAGAGCCCAGGGTGGACAGGTAGAGGTTTATAATGCAGAGCCCATGGTGGACAGGTAGATGTTTATAATTCAGAGCCCAGGATGGACAGGTATAGGTTTATAATGCAGAGCCCAGGGTGGACAGGTAGGGGTTTATAATTCAGAGCCCAGGGTGGACAGGTAGAGGTTTATAATGCAGAGCCCATGGTGGACAGGTAGATGTTTATAATTCAGAGCCCAGGATGGACAGGTATAGGTTTATAATGCAGAGCCCAGGGTGGACAGGTAGGGGTTTATAATGCAGAGCCCAGGGTGGACAGGTAGGGGTTTATAATGCAGAGCCCATGGTGGACAGGTAGGGTTTTTTAATGCAGAGCCCATGGTGGACAGGTAGATGTTTATAATTCAGAGCCCAGGATGGACAGGTATAGGTTTATAATGCAGAGCCCAGGGTGGACAGGTAGGGGTTTATAATGCAGAGCCCAGGGTGGACAGGTAGGGGTTTATAATGCAGAGCCCATGGTGGACAGGTAGGGGTTTATAATGCAGAGCCCATGGTGGACAGGTAGGGGTTTATAATTCAGAGCCCAGGATGGACAGGTAGAGGTTTATAATCCAGAGCCCATGGTGGACAGGTAGTGGTTTATAATGCAGAGCCCAGGGTGGACAGGTAGGGGTTTATAATGCAGAGCCCAGGGTGGACAGGTAGGGGTTTATAATGCAGAGCCCATGGTGGACAGGTAGAGGTTTATAATGCAGAGCCCAGGATGGACAGGTAAGGGTTTATAATGCAGAGCCCATGGTGGACAGGTAGGGGTTTATAATGCAGAGCCCATGGTGGACAGGTAGGGGTTTATAATGCAGAGCCCAGGGTGGACAGGTAGGGGTTTATAATTCAGAGCCCAGGGTGGACAGATAGGGGTTTATAATGCAGAGCCCAGGGTGGACAGGTAGAGGTTTATAGTTCAGATCCCAGGGTGGACAGGTAGGGGTTTATAATTCAGAGCCCAGGGTGGACAGGTAGGGGTTTATAATGCAGAGCCCATGGTGGACAGGTAGGGGTTTATAATGCAGAGCCAAGGGTGGACAGGTAGGGGTTTATAATGCAGAACCCAGGGTGGACAGGTAGGGGTTTATAATGCAGAGCCCATGGTGGACAGGTATAGGTTTATAATGCAGAGCCCAGGATGGACAGGTAGGGGTTTATAATGCAGAGCCCATGGTGGACAGGTAGGGGTTTATAATTCAGAGCCCAGGGTGGACAGGTAGAGGTTTATAATTCAGAGCCCATGTTGGACAAGTAGGGTTTTATAATTCAGAGCCCAGGATGGACAGGTAGAGGTTTATAATTCTGGAGCCCAGGATGGACAGGTAGAGGTTTATAATTCAGAGCCCAGGGTGGACAGGTAGAGGTTTGTAATTCAGAGCCCAGGGTGGACAGGTAGGGGTTTATAATGCAGAGCCCAGGGTGGACAGGTAGAGGCTTATAATTCAGCGCCCAGGGTGGACAGATAGGGGTTTATAATGCAGAGCCCAGGGTGGACAGGTAGAGGTTTATAGTTCAGATCCCAGGGTGGACAGGTAGGGGTTTATAGTTCAGAGCCCAGGGTGGACAGGTAGAGGTTTATAGTTCAGAGCCCAGGGTGGACAAGTAGGGGTTTATAATTCAGAGCCCAGGTGGACAGGTAGGGGTTTATAATGCAGAGCCCATGGTGGACAGGTAGGGGTTTATAATGCAGAGCCCAGGGTGGACAGGTAGGGGTTTATAATTCAGAGCCCAGGGTGGACAGGTAGAGGTTTGTAATTCAGAGCCCAGGGTGGATAGGTAGGGTTTATAATGCAGAGCCCAGGGTGGACAGGTAGAGGTTTATAGTTCAGATCCCAGGGTGGACAGGTAGGGGTTTATAGTTCAGAGCCCAGGGTGGACAGGTAGAGGTTTATAGTTCAGAGCCCAGGGTGGACAAGTAGGGGTTTATAATTCAGAGCCCAGGGTGGACAGGTAGGGGTTTATAATGCAGAGCCCATGGTGGACAGGTAGGGGTTTATAATGCAGAGCCCAGGGTGGACAGGTAGGGGTTTATAATGCAGAGCCCAGGGTGGACAGGTAGGGGTTTATAATGCAGAGCCCATGGTGGACAGGTATAGGTTTATAATGCAGAGCCCAGGATGGACAGGTAGGGGTTTATAATGCAGAGCCCATGGTGGACAGGTAGGGGTTTATAATTCAGAGCCCAGGGTGGACAGGTAGAGGTTTATAATTCAGAGCCCATGGTGGACAAGTAGGGTTTATAATTCAGAGCCCAGGATGGACAGGTAGAGGTTTATAATTCTGGAGCCCAGGATGGACAGGTAGAGGTTTATAATTCAGAGCCCAGGGTGGACAGGTAGAGGTTTGTAATTCAGAGCCCAGGGTGGACAGGTAGGGGTTTATAATGCAGAGCCCAGGGTGGACAGGTAGAGGCTTATAATTCAGCGCCCAGGATGGACAGGTAGAGTTTTATAATTCAGAGCCCATGGTGGACAGGTAGGGGTTTATAATTCAGAGCCCAGGATGGACAGGTAGAGGTTTATAATTCTGGAGCCCAGGATGGACAGGTAGAGGTTTATAATTCAGAGCCCAGGGTGGACAGGTAGAGGTTTGTAATTCAGAGCCCAGGGTGGACAGGTAGGGGTTTATAATGCAGAGCCCAGGGTGGACAGGTAGAGGCTTATAATTCAGCGCCCAGGATGGACAGGTAGAGTTTTATAATTCAGAGCCCATGGTGGACAGGTAGGGGTTTATAATTCAGAGCCCAGGATGGACAGGTAGAGGTTTATAATTCAGAGCCCATGGTGGACAGGTAGGGGTTTATAATTCAGAGCCCAGGATGGACAGGTAGAGGTTTATAATTCAGAGCCCAAAATGGACAGGTAGAGGCTTATAATTCAGAGCCGGGTGGACAGGTAGAGGTTTGTAATTCAGAGCCCAGGGTGGACAGGTAGGGGTTTATAATGCAGAGCCCAGGGTGGACAGGTAGAGGCTTATAATTCAGCGCCCAGGATGGACAGGTAGAGTTTTATAATTCAGAGCCCATGGTGGACAGGTAGGGGTTTATAATTCAGATCCCAGGATGGACAGGTAGAGGTTTATAATTCAGAGCCCATGGTGGACAGGTAGGGGTTTATAATTCAGAGCCCAGGATGGACAGGTAGAGGTTTATAATTCAGAGCCCATGGTGGACAGGTAGGGGTTTATAATGCAGAGCCCAGGGTGGACAGGTAGAGGTTTATAATGCAGAGCCCAGGGTGGACAGGTAGGGGGTTATAATGCAGAGCCCAGGGTGGACAGGTAGGGGTTTATAATGCAGAGCCCAGGGTGGACAGGTAGGGGTTTATAATGCAGAGCCCATGGTGGACAGGTAGGGGTTTATAATGCAGAGCCCATGGTGGACAGGTAGATGTTTATAATTCAGAGCACAGGATGGACAGGTATAGGTTTATAATGCAGAGCCCAGGGTGGACAGGTAGGGGTTTATAATGCAGAGCCCAGGGTGGACAGATAGGGGTTTATAATGTAGAGCCCAGGGTGGACAGGTAGAGGTTTATAGTTCAGAGCCCAGGGTGGACATGTAGGGGTTTATAGTTCAGAGCCCAGGGTGGACAGGTAGAGGTTTATAATTCTGGAGCCCAGGATGGACAGGTAGAGGTTTATAATTCAGAGCCCAGGGTGGACAGGTAGAGGTTTGTAATTCAGAGCCCAGGGTGGACAGGTAGGGGTTTATAATGCAGAGCCCAGGGTGGACAGGTAGAGGCTTATAATTCAGCGCCCAGGATGGACAGGTAGAGTTTTATAATTCAGAGCCCATGGTGGACAGGTAGGGGTTTATAATTCAGAGCCCAGGATGGACAGGTAGAGGTTTATAATTCAGAGCCCATGGTGGACAGGTAGGGGTTTATAATTCAGAGCCCAGGATGGACAGGTAGAGGTTTATAATTCAGAGCCCAAAATGGACAGGTAGAGGCTTATAATTCAGAGCCCAGGGTGGACAGGTAGAGGTTTGTAATTCAGAGCCCAGGGTGGACAGGTAGGGGTTTATAATGCAGAGCCCAGGGTGGACAGGTAGAGGCTTATAATTCAGCGCCCAGGATGGACAGGTAGAGTTTTATAATTCAGAGCCCATGGTGGACAGGTAGGGGTTTATAATTCAGATCCCAGGATGGACAGGTAGAGGTTTATAATTCAGAGCCCATGGTGGACAGGTAGGGGTTTATAATTCAGAGCCCAGGATGGACAGGTAGAGGTTTATAATTCAGAGCCCATGGTGGACAGGTAGGGGTTTATAATGCAGAGCCCAGGGTGGACAGGTAGAGGTTTATAATGCAGAGCCCAGGGTGGACAGGTAGGGGGTTATAATGCAGAGCCCAGGGTGGACAGGTAGGGGTTTATAATGCAGAGCCCAGGGTGGACAGGTAGGGGTTTATAATGCAGAGCCCATGGTGGACAGGTAGGGGTTTATAATGCAGAGCCCATGGTGGACAGGTAGATGTTTATAATTCAGAGCACAGGATGGACAGGTATAGGTTTATAATGCAGAGCCCAGGGTGGACAGGTAGGGGTTTATAATGCAGAGCCCAGGGTGGACAGATAGGGGTTTATAATGTAGAGCCCAGGGTGGACAGGTAGAGGTTTATAGTTCAGAGCCCAGGGTGGACATGTAGGGGTTTATAGTTCAGAGCCCAGGGTGGACAGGTAGAGGTTTATAGTTCAGAGCCCAGGGTGGACAAGTAGGGGTTTATAATTCAGAGCACAGGATGGACAGGTATAGGTTTATAATGCAGAGCCCAGGGTGGACAGGTAGGGGTTTATAATGCAGAGCCCAGGGTGGACAGATAGGTGTTTATAATGTAGAGCCCAGGGTGGACAGGTAGAGGTTTATAGTTCAGAGCCCAGGGTGGACATGTAGGGGTTTATAGTTCAGAGCCCAGGGTGGACAGGTAGAGGTTTATAGTTCAGAGCCCAGGGTGGACAAGTAGGGGTTTATAATTCAGAGCCCAGGGTGGACAGGTAGAGGTTTATAATGCAGAGCCCATGGTGGACAGGTAGATGTTTATAATTCAGAGCCCAGGATGGACAGGTATAGGTTTATAATGCAGAGCCCAGGGTGGACAGGTAGGGGTTTATAATTCAGAGCCCAGGGTGGACAGGTAGAGGTTTATAATGCAGAGCCCATGGTGGACAGGTAGATGTTTATAATTCAGAGCCCAGGATGGACAGGTATAGGTTTATAATGCAGAGCCCAGGGTGGACAGGTAGGGGTTTATAATGCAGAGCCCAGGGTGGACAGATAGGGGTTTATAATGCAGAGCCCATGGTGGACAGGTAGGGGTTTATAATGCAGAGCCCAGGATGGACAGGTAGGGATTTATAATTCAAATCAAATCAAATCAAATTTATTTATATAGCCCTTCGTACATCAGCTGATATCTCAAAGTGCTGTACAGAAACCCAGCCTAAAACCCCAAACAGCAAGCAATGCAGGTGTAGAAGCACGGTGGCTAGGAAAAACTCCCTAGAAAGGCCAAAACCTAGGAAGAAACCTAGAGAGGAACCAGGCTATGTGGGGTGGCCAGTCCTCTTCTGGCTGTGCCGGGTGGAGATTATAACAGAACATGGCCAAGATGTTCAAATGTTCATAAATGACCAGCATGGTCATATAATAATAAGGCAGAACAGTTGAAACTGGAGCAGCAGCACGGTCAGGTGGACTGGGGACAGCAAGGAGTCATGTCAGGTAGTCCTGGGGCATGGTCCTAGGGCTCAGGTCCTCCGAGAGAGAGAAAGAAAGAGAGAATTAGAGAGAGCATATGTGGGGTGGCCAGTCCTCTTCTGGCTGTGCCGGGTGGAGATTATAACAGAACATGGCCAAGATGTTCAAATGTTCATAAATGACCAGCATGGTCGAATAATAATAAGGCAGAACAGTTGAAACTGGAGCAGCAGCACGGCCAGGTGGAAGTTGAAACTGGAGCAGCAGCACGGCCAGGTGGACTGGGGACAACAAGGAGTCATCATGTCAGGTAGTCCTGGGGCATGGTCCTAGGGCTCAGGTCCTCCGAGAGAGAGAAAGAAAGAGAAAAGGAGAGAATTAGAGAACGCACACTTAGATTCACACAGGACACCGAATAGGACAGGAGAAGTACTCCAGATATAACAAACTGACCCTAGCCCCCCGACACATAAACTACTGCAGCATGAATACTGGAGGCTGAGACAGGAGGGGTCAGGAGACACTGTGGCCCCATCCGAGGACACCCCCGGACAGGGCCAAACAGGAAGGATATAACCCCACCCACGTTGCCAAAGCACAGCCCCCAGAGCCCAGGGTGGAGCCCAGGGTGGACAGGTAGGGGTTTATAATGCAGAGCCCATGGTGGACAGGTAGGGGTTTATAATTCAGAGCCCAGGTTTGACAGGTAGGGTTTTATAGCCCATGTAAGCCCATGTATTTCAGAGCCCAGGGTGGACAGGTAGAGGTTTATAATGCAGAGCCCAGGGTGGACAGGTAGAGGTTTATAATGCAGAGCCCAGGGTGGACAGGTAGAGGTTTATAATGCAGAGCCCAGGGTGGACAGGTAGGGGGTTATAATGCAGAGCCCATGGTGGACAGGTAGGGGTTTATAATTCAGAGCCCAGGTTTGACAGGTAGGGTTTTATAATGCAGAGCCCAGGTTTGACAGGTAGGGGTTTATAGTTCAGAGCCCAGGTTTGACAGGTAGGGGTTTATAATGCAGAGCCCAGGGTGGACAGATAGGGTTTATAATGCAGAGCCCAGGGTGGACAGGTAGGGGTTTATAATGCAGAGCCCAGGGTGGACAGATAGGGGTTTATAATTCAGAGCCCAGGGTGGACAGGTAGGGGTTTATAATTCAGAGCCCAGGGTGGACAGGTAGGGGTTTATAATGCAGAGCCCAGGGTGGACAGGTAGAGGTTTATAGTTCAGAGCCCAGGGTGGACAGGTAGGGGTTTATAGTTCAGAGCCCAGGGTGGACAGGTAGAGGTTTATAGTTCAGAGCCCAGGGTGGACAAGTAGGGGTTTATAATTCAGAGCCCAGGGTGGACAGGTAGAGGTTTATAATGCAGAGCCCATGGTGGACAGGTAGATATTTATAATTCAGAGCCCAGGATGGACAGGTATAGGTTTATAATGCAGAGCCCAGGGTGGACAGGTAGGGGTTTATAATGCAGAGCCCAGGGTGGACAGGTAGGGGTTTATAATGCAGAGCCCATGGTGGACAGGTAGGGGTTTATAATGCAGAGCCCATGGTGGACAGGTAGATGTTTATAATTCAGAGCCCAGGATGGACAGGTATAGGTTTATAATGCAGAGCCCAGGGTGGACAGGTAGGGGTTTATAATGCAGAGCCCAGGGTGGACAGATAGGGTTTATAATGCAGAGCCCAGGGTGGACAGGTAGAGGTTTATAGTTCAGAGCCCAGGGTGGACATGTAGGGGTTTATAGTTCAGAGCCCAGGGTGGACAGGTAGAGGTTTATAGTTCAGAGCCCAGGGTGGACAAGTAGGGGTTTATAATTCAGAGCCAGGGTGGACAGGTAGAGGTTTATAATGCAGAGCCCAGGGTGGACAGGTAGGGGTTTATAATGCAGAGCCCAGGGTGGACAGGTAGGGGTTTATAATGCAGAGCCCATGGTGGACAGGTAGGGGTTTTAATGCAGAGCCCATGGTGGACAGGTAGATGTTTATAATTCAGAGCCCAGGATGGACAGGTATAGGTTTATAATGCAGAGCCCAGGGTGGACAGGTAGGGGTTTATAATGCAGAGCCCAGGGTGGACAGGTAGGGGTTTATAATGCAGAGCCCATGGTGGACAGGTAGGGGTTTATAATGCAGAGCCCATGGTGGACAGGTAGGGGTTTATAATTCAGAGCCCAGGAGCCCAGTGGACAGGTAGAGGTTTATAATGCAGAGCCCATGGTGGACAGGTAGTGGTTTATAATGCAGAGCCCAGGGTGGACAGGTAGGGGTTTATAATGCAGAGCCCATGGTGGACAGGTAGGGGTTTATAATGCAGAGCCCATGGTGGACAGGTAGATGTTTATAATTCAGAGCCCAGGATGGACAGGTATAGGTTTATAATGCAGAGCCCAGGGTGGACAGGTAGGGGTTTATAATGCAGAGCCCAGGGTGGATAGGTAGGGGTTTATAATGCAGAGCCCATGGTGGACAGGTAGATGTTTATAATTCAGAGCCCAGGATGGACAGGTATAGGTTTATAATGCAGAGCCCAGGGTGGACAGGTAGGGGTTTATAATGCAGAGCCCAGGGTGGACAGATAGGGGTTTATAATGCAGAGCCCAGGGTGGACAGGTAGAGGTTTATAGTTCAGAGCCCAGGGTGGACATGTAGGGGTTTATAGTTCAGAGCCCAGGGTGGACAGGTAGAGGTTTATAGTTCAGAGCCCAGGGTGGACAAGTAGGGGTTTATAATTCAGAGCCCAGGGTGGACAGGTAGAGGTTTATAATGCAGAGCCCATGGTGGACAGGTAGATGTTTATAATTCAGAGCCCAGGATGGACAGGTATAGGTTTATAATGCAGAGCCCAGGGTGGACAGGTAGGGGTTTATAATGCAGAGCCCATGGTGGACAGGTAGGGGTTTATAATTCAGAGCCCAGGTTTGACAGGTAGGGTTTTATAGCCCATGTAAGCCCATGTATTTCAGAGCCCAGGGTGGACAGGTAGAGGTTTATAATGCAGAGCCCAGGGTGGACAGGTAGAGGTTTATAATGCAGAGCCCAGGGTGGACAGGTAGAGGTTTATAATGCAGAGCCCAGGGTGGACAGGTAGGGGGTTATAATGCAGAGCCCATGGTGGACAGGTAGGGGTTTATAATTCAGAGCCCAGGTTTGACAGGTAGGGTTTTATAATGCAGAGCCCAGGTTTGACAGGTAGGGGTTTATAGTTCAGAGCCCAGGTTTGACAGGTAGGGGTTTATAATGCAGAGCCCAGGGTGGACAGATAGGGGTTTATAATGCAGAGCCCAGGGTGGACAGGTAGGGGTTTATAATGCAGAGCCCAGGGTGGACAGATAGGGGTTTATAATTCAGAGCCCAGGGTGGACAGGTAGGGGTTTATAATTCAGAGCCCAGGGTGGACAGGTAGGGGTTTATAATGCAGAGCCCAGGGTGGACAGGTAGAGGTTTATAGTTCAGAGCCCAGGGTGGACAGGTAGGGGTTTATAGTTCAGAGCCCAGGGTGGACAGGTAGAGGTTTATAGTTCAGAGCCCAGGGTGGACAAGTAGGGGTTTATAATTCAGAGCCCAGGGTGGACAGGTAGAGGTTTATAATGCAGAGCCCATGGTGGACAGGTAGATATTTATAATTCAGAGCCCAGGATGGACAGGTATAGGTTTATAATGCAGAGCCCAGGGTGGACAGGTAGGGGTTTATAATGCAGAGCCCAGGGTGGACAGGTAGGGGTTTATAATGCAGAGCCCATGGTGGACAGGTAGGGGTTTATAATGCAGAGCCCATGGTGGACAGGTAGATGTTTATAATTCAGAGCCCAGGATGGACAGGTATAGGTTTATAATGCAGAGCCCAGGGTGGACAGGTAGGGGTTTATAATGCAGAGCCCAGGGTGGACAGATAGGGGTTTATAATGCAGAGCCCAGGGTGGACAGGTAGAGGTTTATAGTTCAGAGCCCAGGGTGGACATGTAGGGGTTTATAGTTCAGAGCCCAGGGTGGACAGGTAGAGGTTTATAGTTCAGAGCCCAGGGTGGACAAGTAGGGGTTTATAATTCAGAGCCAAGGGTGGACAGGTAGAGGTTTATAATGCAGAGCCCAGGGTGGACAGGTAGGGGTTTATAATGCAGAGCCCAGGGTGGACAGGTAGGGGTTTATAATGCAGAGCCCATGGTGGACAGGTAGGGGTTTTTAATGCAGAGCCCATGGTGGACAGGTAGATGTTTATAATTCAGAGCCCAGGATGGACAGGTATAGGTTTATAATGCAGAGCCCAGGGTGGACAGGTAGGGGTTTATAATGCAGAGCCCAGGGTGGACAGGTAGGGGTTTATAATGCAGAGCCCATGGTGGACAGGTAGGGGTTTATAATGCAGAGCCCATGGTGGACAGGTAGGGGTTTATAATTCAGAGCCCAGGATGGACAGGTAGAGGTTTATAATGCAGAGCCCATGGTGGACAGGTAGTGGTTTATAATGCAGAGCCCAGGATGGACAGGTATAGGTTTATAATGCAGAGCCCAGGGTGGACAGGTAGGGGTTTATAATGCAGAGCCCATGGTGGACAGGTAGATGTTTATAATTCAGAGCCCAGGATGGACAGGTATAGGTTTATAATGCAGAGCCCAGGGTGGACAGGTAGGGGTTTATAATGCAGAGCCCAGGGTGGATAGGTAGGGGTTTATAATGCAGAGCCCATGGTGGACAGGTAGATGTTTATAATTCAGAGCCCAGGATGGACAGGTAGGGTTTATAATGCAGAGCCCAGGGTGGACAGGTAGGGGTTTATAATGCAGAGCCCAGGGTGGATAGGTAGGGGTTTATAATGCAGAGCCCATGGTGGACAGGTAGATGTTTATAATTCAGAGCCCAGGATGGACAGGTATAGGTTTATAATGCAGAGCCCAGGGTGGACAGGTAGGGGTTTATAATGCAGAGCCCAGGGTGGACAGATAGGGGTTTATAATGCAGAGCCCAGGGTGGACAGGTAGAGGTTTATAGTTCAGAGCCCAGGGTGGACATGTAGGGGTTTATAGTTCAGAGCCCAGGGTGGACAGGTAGAGGTTTATAGTTCAGAGCCCAGGGTGGACAAGTAGGGGTTTATAATTCAGAGCCCAGGGTGGACAGGTAGAGGTGTATAATGCAGAGCCCATGGTGGACAGGTAGATGTTTATAATTCAGAGCCCAGGATGGACAGGTATAGGTTTATAATGCAGAGCCCAGGGTGGACAGGTAGGGGTTTATAATGCAGAGCCCAGGGTGGACAGGTAGGGGTTTATAATTCAGAGCCCAGGTTTGACAGGTAGGGTTTATATAGCCCATGTAAGCCCATGTATTTCAGAGCCCAGGGTGGACAGGTAGAGGTTTATAATGCAGAGCCCAGGGTGGACAGGTAGAGGTTTATAATGCAGAGCCCAGGGTGGACAGGTAGAGGTTTATAATGCAGAGCCCAGGGTGGACAGGTAGGGGTTATAATGCAGAGCCCATGGTGGACAGGTAGGGGTTTATAATTCAGAGCCCAGGTTTGACAGGTAGGGTTTTATAATGCAGAGCCCAGGTTTGACAGGTAGGGTTTATAGTTCAGAGCCCAGGTTTGACAGGTAGGGGTTTATAATGCAGAGCCCAGGGTGGACAGATAGGGGTTTATAATGCAGAGCCCAGGGTGGACAGGTAGGGGTTTATAATGCAGAGCCCAGGGTGGACAGATAGGGTTTATAATTCAGAGCCCAGGGTGGACAGGTAGGGTTTATAATTCAGAGCCCAGGGTGGACAGGTAGGGGTTTATAATGCAGAGCCCAGGGTGGACAGGTAGAGGTTTATAGTTCAGAGCCCAGGGTGGACAGGTAGGGGTTTATAGTTCAGAGCCCAGGGTGGACAGGTAGAGGTTTATAGTTCAGAGCCCAGGGTGGACAAGTAGGGGTTTATAATTCAGAGCCCAGGGTGGACAGGTAGAGGTTTATAATGCAGAGCCCATGGTGGACAGGTAGATATTTATAATTCAGAGCCCAGGATGGACAGGTATAGGTTTATAATGCAGAGCCCAGGGTGGACAGGTAGGGGTTTATAATGCAGAGCCCAGGGTGGACAGGTAGGGGTTTATAATGCAGAGCCCATGGTGGACAGGTAGGGGTTTATAATGCAGAGCCCATGGTGGACAGGTAGATGTTTATAATTCAGAGCCCAGGATGGACAGGTATTTTATAATGCAGAGCCCAGGGTGGACAGGTAGGGGTTTATAATGCAGAGCCCAGGGTGGACAGATAGGGGTTTATAATGCAGAGCCCAGGGTGGACAGGTAGAGGTTTATAGTTCAGAGCCCAGGGTGGACATGTAGGGGTTTATAGTTCAGAGCCCAGGGTGGACAGGTAGAGGTTTATAGTTCAGAGCCCAGGGTGGACAAGGTAGGGGTTTATAATTCAGAGCCAAGGGTGGACAGGTAGAGGTTTATAATGCAGAGCCCAGGGTGGACAGGTAGGGGTTTATAATGCAGAGCCCAGGGTGGACAGGTAGGGGTTTATAATGCAGAGCCCATGGTGGACAGGTAGGGTTTTTAATGCAGAGCCCATGGTAGACAGGTAGATGGGTTTATAATTCAGAGCCCAGGATGGACAGGTATAGGTTTATAATGCAGAGCCCAGGGTGGACAGGTAGGGGTTTATAATGCAGAGCCCAGGGTGGACAGGTAGGGTTTATAATGCAGAGCCCAGGTGGACAGGTAGGGGTTTATAATGCAGAGCCCATGGTGGACAGGTAGGGTTTATAATTCAGAGCCCAGGATGGACAGGTAGAGGTTTATAATGCAGAGCCCATGGTGGACAGGTAGTGGTTTATAATGCAGAGCCCAGGGTGGACAGGTAGGGTTTATAATGCAGAGCCCAGGTGGACAGGTAGGGGTTTATAATGCAGAGCCCATGGTGGACAGGTAGATGTTTATAATTCAGAGCCCAGGATGGACAGGTATAGGTTTATAATGCAGAGCCCAGGGTGGACAGGTAGGGGTTTATAATGCAGAGCCCAGGGTGGACAGGTAGGGTTTATAATGCAGAGCCCATGGTGGACAGGTAGATGTTTATAATTCAGAGCCCAGGATGGACAGGTAGAGGTTTATAATGCAGAGCCCAGGGTGGACAGGTAGGGGTTTATAATGCAGAGCCCAGGTGGACAGATAGGGGTTTATAATGCAGAGCCCAGGGTGGACAGGTAGAGGTTTATAGTTCAGAGCCCAGGGTGGACATGTAGGGGTTTATAGTTCAGAGCCCAGGGTGGACAGGTAGAGGTTTATAGTTCAGAGCCCAGGGTGGACAAGTAGGGGTTTATAATTCAGAGCCCAGGGTGGACAGGTAGAGGTTTATAATGCAGAGCCCATGGTGGACAGGTAGATGTTTATAATTCAGAGCCCAGGATGGACAGGTAGAGGGTTTATAATGCAGAGCCCAGGGTGGACAGGTAGGGGTTTATAATGCAGAGCCCAGGGTGGACAGGTAGGGGTTTATAATGCAGAGCCCATGGTGGACAGGTAGGGGTTTATAATGCAGAGCCCATGGTGGACAGGTAGATGTTTATAATTCAGAGCCCAGGATGGACAGGTATAGGTTTATAATGCAGAGCCCAGGTGGACAGGTAGGGGTTTATAATGCAGAGCCCAGGGTGGACAGGTAGGGGTTTATAATGCAGAGCCCATGGTGGACAGGTAGGGGTTTATAATGCAGAGCCCATGGTGGACAGGTAGGGGTTTATAATTCAGAGCCCAGGATGGACAGGTAGAGGTTTATAATCCAGAGCCCATGGTGGACAGGTAGTGGTTTATAATGCAGAGCCCAGGGTGGACAGGTAGGGGTTTATAATGCAGAGCCCAGGGTGGACAGGTAGGGGTTTATAATGCAGAGCCCAGGTGGACAGGTAGAGGTTTATAATGCAGAGCCCAGGATGGACAGGTAGGGGTTTATAATGCAGAGCCCAGGTGGACAGGTAGGGTTTATAATGCAGAGCCCAGGTGGACAGGTAGAGGTTTATAATTCAGAGCCCAGGGTGGACAGGTAGGGGTTTATAATTCAGAGCCCAGGGTGGACAGATAGGGGTTATAATGCAGAGCCCAGGGTGGACAGGTAGAGGTTTATAATTCAGATCCCAGGGTGGACAGGTAGGGGTTTATAATTCAGAGCCCAGGGTGGACAGGTAGGGGTTTATAATCCGATGCAGAGCCCATGGTGGACAGGTAGGGGTTTATAATGCAGAGCCCAGGGTGGACAGGTAGGGGTTTATAATGCAGAGCCCAGGGTGGACAGGTAGGGGTTTATAATGCAGAGCCCAGGTGGACAGGTAGAGGTTTATAATGCAGAGCCCAGGATGGACAGGTAGGGGTTTATAATGCAGAGCCCATGGTGGACAGGTAGGGGTTTATAATGCAGAGCCCAGGGTGGACAGGTAGGGGTTTATAATTCAGAGCCCAGGGTGGACAGGTAGAGGTTTATAATTCAGAGCCCAGGGTGGACAGGTAGGGGTTTATAATGCAGAGCCCAGGGTGGACAGGTAGAGGTTTATAATTCAGAGCCCAGGGTGGACAGGTAGGGGTTTATAGTTCAGAGCCCAGGGTGGACAGGTAGGGGTTTATAGTTCAGAGCCCAGGGTGGACAGGTAGAGGTTTATAATTCAGAGCCCAGGGTGGACAAGTAGGGGTTTATAATTCAGAGCCCAGGGTGGACAGGTAGGGGTTTATAATGCAGAGCCCATGGTGGACAGGTAGGGGTTTATAATGCAGAGCCCAGGGTGGACAGGTAGGGGTTTATAATTCTGGAGCCCAGGATGGACAGGTAGAGGTTTATAATTCAGAGCCCAGGGTGGACAGGTAGAGGTTTGTAATTCAGAGCCCAGGGTGGACAGGTAGGGGTTTATAATGCAGAGCCCAGGGTGGACAGGTAGAGGTTTGTAATTCAGAGCCCAGGGTGGACAGGTAGAGGTTTATAATTCTGGAGCCCAGGATGGACAGGTAGGGTTTATAATGCAGAGCCCAGGGTGGACAGGTAGGGCTTATAATTCAGAGCCCAGGATGGACAGGTAGAGTTTTATAATTCAGAGCCCATGGTGGACAGGTAGGGGTTTATAATTCAGAGCCCAGGATGGACAGGTAGAGGTTTATAATTCTGGAGCCCAGGATGGACAGGTAGAGGTTTATAATTCAGAGCCCAGGGTGGACAGGTAGAGGTTTGTAATTCAGAGCCCAGGGTGGACAGGTAGGGGTTTATAATGCAGAGCCCAGGGTGGACAGGTAGAGGCTTATAATTCAGCGCCCAGGATGGACAGGTAGAGTTTTATAATTCAGAGCCCATGGTGGACAGGTAGGGGTTTATAATTCAGAGCCCAGGATGGACAGGTAGAGGTTTATAATTCAGAGCCCATGGTGGACAGGTAGGGGTTTATAATTCAGAGCCCAGGATGGACAGGTAGAGGTTTATAATTCAGAGCCCAAAATGGACAGGTAGAGGCTTATAATTCAGAGCCCAGGGTGGACAGGTAGAGGTTTGTAATTCAGAGCCCAAAATGGACAGGTTTATAATTCAGAGCCCAGGGTGGACAGGTAGGGGTTTATAATTCAGAGCCCAGGGTGGACAGGTAGGGGTTTATAATGCAGAGCCCAGGGTGGACAGGTAGAGGCTTATAATTCAGCGCCCAGGATGGACAGGTAGAGTTTTATAATTCAGAGCCCATGGTGGACAGGTAGGGGTTTATAATTCAGATCCCAGGATGGACAGGTAGAGGTTTATAATTCAGAGCCCATGGTGGACAGGTAGGGTTTATAATTCAGAGCCCAGGATGGACAGGTAGAGGTTTATAATTCAGAGCCCATGGTGGACAGGTAGGGGTTTATAATTCAGAGCCCAGGATGGACAGGTAGAGGTTTATAATTCAGAGCCCAAAATGGACAGGTAGAGGCTTATAATTCAGAGCCCAGGGTGGACAGGTAGGGGTTTATAATGCAGAGCCCATGGTGGACAGGTAGGGGTTTATAATTCAGAGCCCAGGGTGGACAGGTAGAGGTTTATAATTCAGAGCCCATGGTGGACAAGTAGGGTTTTATAATTCAGAGCCCAGGATGGACAGGTAGAGGTTTATAATTCTGGAGCCCAGGATGGACAGGTAGAGGTTTGTAATTCAGAGCCCAGGGTGGACAGGTAGGGGTTTATAATGCAGAGCCCAGGGTGGACAGGTAGAGGTTTGTAATTCAGAGCCCAGGGTGGACAGGTAGGGGTTTATAATGCAGAGCCCAGGGTGGACAGGTAGAGGCTTATAATTCAGCGCCCAGGATGGACAGGTAGAGTTTTATAATTCAGAGCCCATGGTGGACAGGTAGGGGTTTATAATTCAGAGCCCAGGATGGACAGGTAGAGGTTTATAATTCAGAGCCCATGGTGGACAGGTAGGGGTTTATAATTCAGAGCCCAGGATGGACAGGTAGAGGTTTATAATTCAGAGCCCAAAATGGACAGGTAGAGGCTTATAATTCAGAGCCCAGGGTGGACAGGTAGAGGTTTGTAATTCAGAGCCCAGGGTGGACAGGTAGGGGTTTATAATGCAGAGCCCAGGGTGGACAGGTAGAGGCTTATAATTCAGCGCCCAGGATGGACAGGTAGAGTTTTATAATTCAGAGCCCATGGTGGACAGGTAGGGGTTTATAATTCAGATCCCAGGATGGACAGGTAGAGGTTTATAATTCAGAGCCCATGGTGGACAGGTAGGGGTTTATAATTCAGAGCCCAGGATGGACAGGTAGAGGTTTATAATTCAGAGCTCATGGTGGACAGGTAGGGGTTTATAATTCAGAGCCCAGGATGGACAGGTAGAGGTTTATAATTCAGAGCCCAAAATGGACAGGTAGAGGCTTATAATTCAGAGCCCAGGTGGACAGGTAGGGGTTTATAATGCAGAGCCCATGGTGGACAGGTAGGGGTTTATAATTCAGAGCCCAGGGTGGACAGGTAGAGGTTTATAATTCAGAGCCCATGGTGGACAAGTAGGGTTTTATAATTCAGAGCCCAGGATGGACAGGTAGAGGTTTATAATTCTGGAGCCCAGGATGGACAGGTAGAGGTTTATAATTCAGAGCCCAGGGTGGACAGGTAGAGGTTTGTAATTCAGAGCCCAGGGTGGACAGGTAGGGGTTTATAATGCAGAGCCCAGGGTGGACAGGTAGAGGCTTATAATTCAGCGCCCAGGGTGGACAGATAGGGGTTTATAATGCAGAGCCCAGGGTGGACAGGTAGAGGTTTATAGTTCAGATCCCAGGGTGGACAGGTAGGGGTTTATAGTTCAGAGCCCAGGGTGGACAAGTAGGGGTTTATAATTCAGAGCCCAGGGTGGACAGGTAGGGGTTTATAATGCAGAGCCCATGGTGGACAGGTAGGGGTTTATAATGCAGAGCCCAGGGTGGACAGGTAGGGGTTTATAATTCAGAGCCCAGGGTGGACAGGTAGAGGTTTGTAATTCAGAGCCCAGGGTGGATAGGTAGGGGTTTATAATGCAGAGCCCAGGGTGGACAGGTAGAGGTTTATAGTTCAGATCCCAGGGTGGACAGGTAGGGATTTATAGTTCAGAGCCCAGGGTGGACAGGTAGAGGTTTATAGTTCAGAGCCCAGGGTGGACAAGTAGGGGTTTATAATTCAGAGCCCAGGGTGGACAGGTAGGGGTTTATAATGCAGAGCCCATGGTGGACAGGTAGGGGTTTATAATGCAGAGCCCAGGGTGGACAGGTAGGGGTTTATAATGCAGAGCCCAGGATGGACAGGTAGAGGTTTATAATTCAGAGCCCAAAATGGACAGGTAGAGGCTTATAATTCAGAGCCCAGGGTGGACAGGTAGGGGTTTATAATGCAGAGCCCATGGTGGACAGGTAGGGGTTTATAATTCAGAGCCCAGGGTGGACAGATAGGGGTTTATAATGCAGAGCCCAGGGTGGACAGGTAGAGGTTTATAGTTCAGATCCCAGGGTGGACAGGTAGGGGTTTATAGTTCAGAGCCCAGGGTGGACAAGTAGGGGTTTATAATTCAGAGCCCAGGGTGGACAGGTAGGGGTTTATAATGCAGAGCCCAGGGTGGACAGGTAGGGGTTTATAATTCAGAGCCCAGGGTGGACAGGTAGAGGTTTGTAATTCAGAGCCCAGGGTGGATAGGTAGGGGTTTATAATGCAGAGCCCAGGGTGGACAGGTAGAGGTTTATAGTTCAGATCCCAGGGTGGACAGGTAGGGGTTTATAGTTCAGAGCCCAGGGTGGACAGGTAGAGGTTTATAGTTCAGAGCCCAGGGTGGACAAGTAGGGGTTTATAATTCAGAGCCCAGGGTGGACAGGTAGGGGTTTATAATGCAGAGCCCATGGTGGACAGGTAGGGGTTTATAATGCAGAGCCCAGGGTGGACAGGTAGGGGTTTATAATGCAGAGCCCAGGATGGACAGGTAGAGGTTTATAATTCAGAGCCCAAAATGGACAGGTAGAGGCTTATAATTCAGAGCCCAGGGTGGACAGGTAGGGGTTTATAATGCAGAGCCCATGGTGGACAGGTAGGGGTTTATAATTCAGAGCCCAGGGTGGACAGGTAGAGGTTTATAATTCAGAGCCCATGGTGGACAAGTAGGGTTTTATAATTCAGAGCCCAGGATGGACAGGTAGAGGTTTATAATTCTGGAGCCCAGGATGGACAGGTAGAGGTTTATAATTCAGAGCCCAGGGTGGACAGGTAGAGGTTTGTAATTCAGAGCCCAGGGTGGACAGGTAGGGGTTTATAATGCAGAGCCCAGGGTGGACAGGTAGAGGCTTATAATTCAGCGCCCAGGATGGACAGGTAGAGTTTTATAATTCAGAGCCCATGGTGGACAGGTAGGGGTTTATAATTCAGAGCCCAGGATGGACAGGTAGAGGTTTATAATTCTGGAGCCCAGGATGGACAGGTAGAGGTTTATAATTCAGAGCCCAGGGTGGACAGGTAGAGGTTTGTAATTCAGAGCCCAGGGTGGACAGGTAGGGGTTTATAATGCAGAGCCCAGGGTGGACAGGTAGAGGCTTATAATTCAGCGCCCAGGATGGACAGGTAGAGTTTTATAATTCAGAGCCCATGGTGGACAGGTAGGGGTTTATAATTCAGAGCCCAGGATGGACAGGTAGAGGTTTATAATTCAGAGCCCATGGTGGACAGGTAGGGGTTTATAATTCAGAGCCCAGGATGGACAGGTAGAGGTTTATAATTCAGAGCCCAAAATGGACAGGTAGAGGCTTATAATTCAGAGCCCAGGGTGGACAGGTAGAGGTTTGTAATTCAGAGCCCAAAATGGACAGGTAGAGGCTTATAATTCAGAGCCCAGGGTGGACAGGTAGAGGTTTGTAATTCAGAGCCCAGGGTGGACAGGTAGGGGTTTATAATGCAGAGCCCAGGGTGGACAGGTAGAGGCTTATAATTCAGCGCCCAGGATGGACAGGTAGAGTTTTATAATTCAGAGCCCATGGTGGACAGGTAGGGGTTTATAATTCAGATCCCAGGATGGACAGGTAGAGGTTTATAATTCAGAGCCCATGGTGGACAGGTAGGGGTTTATAATTCAGAGCCCAGGATGGACAGGTAGAGGTTTATAATTCAGAGCCCATGGTGGACAGGTAGGGGTTTATAATTCAGAGCCCAGGATGGACAGGTAGAGGTTTATAATTCAGAGCCCAAAATGGACAGGTAGAGGCTTATAATTCAGAGCCCAGGGTGGACAGGTAGGGGTTTATAATGCAGAGCCCATGGTGGACAGGTAGGGGTTTATAATTCAGAGCCCAGGGTGGACAGGTAGAGGTTTATAATTCAGAGCCCATGGTGGACAAGTAGGGTTTTATAATTCAGAGCCCAGGATGGACAGGTAGTTTATAATTCTGGAGCCCAGGATGGACAGGTAGAGGTTTATAATTCAGAGCCCAGGGTGGACAGGTAGAGGTTTGTAATTCAGAGCCCAGGGTGGACAGGTAGGGGTTTATAATGCAGAGCCCAGGGTGGACAGGTAGAGGCTTATAATTCAGCGCCCAGGGTGGACAGATAGGGGTTTATAATGCAGAGCCCAGGGTGGACAGGTAGAGGTTTATAGTTCAGATCCCAGGGTGGACAGGTAGGGTTTATAGTTCAGAGCCCAGGGTGGACAGGTAGGGTTTATAGTTCAGAGCCCAGGGTGGACAAGTAGGGGTTTATAATTCAGAGCCCAGGGTGGACAGGTAGGGGTTTATAATGCAGAGCCCATGGTGGACAGGTAGGGGTTTATAATTCAGAGCCCAGGGTGGACAGGTAGGGGTTTATAATTCAGAGCCCAGGGTGGACAGGTAGGGTTTATAATTCAGAGCCCAGGGTGGATAGGTAGGGGTTTATAATGCAGAGCCCAGGGTGGACAGGTAGAGGTTTATAGTTCAGAGCCCAGGTGGACAGGTAGGGGTTTATAGTTCAGAGCCCAGGGTGGACAGGTAGAGGTTTATAATTCAGAGCCCAGGGTGGACAAGTTTTATAATTCAGAGCCCAGGGTGGACAGGTAGGGGTTTATAATGCAGAGCCCATGGTGGACAGGTAGGGGTTTATAATGCAGAGCCCAGGGTGGACAGGTAGGGGTTTATAATGCAGAGCCCAGGGTGGACAGGTAGGGGTTTATAATGCAGAGCCCATGGTGGACAGGTATAGGTTTATAATGCAGAGCCCAGGATGGACAGGTAGATGTTTATAATTCAGAGCCCAGGATGGACAGGTATAGGTTTATAATGCAGAGCCCAGGGTGGACAGGTAGGGGTTTATAATGCAGAGCCCAGGGTGGACAGGTAGGGGTTTATAATGCAGAGCCCATGGTGGACAGGTAGAGGTTTATAATTCAGAGCCCATGGTGGACAAGTAGGGTTTTATAATTCAGAGCCCAGGATGGACAGGTAGAGGTTTATAATTCTGGAGCCCAGGATGGACAGGTAGAGGTTTATAATTCAGAGCCCAGGGTGGACAGGTAGAGGTTTGTAATTCAGAGCCCAGGGTGGACAGGTAGGGGTTTATAATGCAGAGCCCAGGGTGGACAGGTAGAGGCTTATAATTCAGCGCCCAGGATGGACAGGTAGAGTTTTATAATTCAGAGCCCATGGTGGACAGGTAGGGGTTTATAATTCAGAGCCCAGGATGGACAGGTAGAGGTTTATAATTCTGGAGCCCAGGATGGACAGGTAGAGGTTTATAATTCAGAGCCCAGGGTGGACAGGTAGAGGTTTGTAATTCAGAGCCCAGGGTGGACAGGTAGGGGTTTATAATGCAGAGCCCAGGGTGGACAGGTAGAGGCTTATAATTCAGCGCCCAGGATGGACAGGTAGAGTTTTATAATTCAGAGCCCATGGTGGACAGGTAGGGGTTTATAATTCAGAGCCCAGGATGGACAGGTAGAGGTTTATAATTCAGAGCCCATGGTGGACAGGTAGGGGTTTATAATTCAGAGCCCAGGATGGACAGGTAGAGGTTTATAATTCAGAGCCCAAAATGGACAGGTAGAGGCTTATAATTCAGAGCCCAGGGTGGACAGGTAGAGGTTTGTAATTCAGAGCCCAGGGTGGACAGGTAGGGGTTTATAATGCAGAGCCCAGGGTGGACAGGTAGAGGCTTATAATTCAGCGCCCAGGATGGACAGGTAGAGTTTTATAATTCAGAGCCCATGGTGGACAGGTAGGGGTTTATAATTCAGATCCTAGGATGGACAGGTAGAGGTTTATAATTCAGAGCCCATGGTGGACAGGTAGGGGTTTATAATTCAGAGCCCAGGATGGACAGGTAGAGGTTTATAATTCAGAGCCCATGGTGGACAGGTAGGGGTTTATAATTCAGAGCCCAGGATGGACAGGTAGAGGTTTATAATTCAGAGCCCAAAATGGACAGGTAGAGGCTTATAATTCAGAGCCCAGGGTGGACAGGTAGAGGTTTATAATTCAGAGCCCAGGGTGGACAGGTAGGGGTTTATAATGCAGAGCCCAGGGTGGACAGGTAGAGGTTTATAATGCAGAGCCCAGGGTGGACAGGTAGGGGGTTATAATGCAGAGCCCATGGTGGACAGGTAGGGGTTTATAATTCAGAGCCCAGGTTTGACAGGTAGGGTTTTATAATGCAGAGCCCAGGGTGGACAGGTAGAGGCTTATAATTCAGCGCCCAGGATGGACAGGTAGAGGTTTATAATTCAGAGCCCATGGTGGACAGGTAGGGGTTTATAATTCAGAGCCCAGGATGGACAGGTAGAGGTTTATAATTCAGAGCCCAAAATGGACAGGTAGAGGCTTATAATTCAGAGCCCAGGGTGGACAGGTAGGGGTTTATAATGCAGAGCCCATGGTGGACAGGTAGGGGTTTATAATTCAGAGCCCAGGGTGGACAGGTAGAGGTTTATAATTCAGAGCTCATGGTGGACAAGTAGGGTTTTATAATTCAGAGCCCAGGATGGACAGGTAGAGGTTTATAATTCTGGAGCCCAGGATGGACAGGTAGAGGTTTATAATTCAGAGCCCAGGGTGGACAGGTAGAGGTTTGTAATTCAGAGCCCAGGGTGGACAGGTAGGGGTTTATAATGCAGAGCCCAGGGTGGACAGGTAGAGGCTTATAATTCAGCGCCCAGGGTGGACAGATAGGGGTTTATAATGCAGAGCCCAGGGTGGACAGGTAGAGGTTTATAGTTCAGATCCCAGGGTGGACAGGTAGGGGTTTATAGTTCAGAGCCCAGGGTGGACAGGTAGAGGTTTATAGTTCAGAGCCCAGGGTGGACAAGTAGGGGTTTATAATTCAGAGCCCAGGGTGGACAGGTAGGGGTTTATAATGCAGAGCCCATGGTGGACAGGTAGGGGTTTATAATGCAGAGCCCAGGGTGGACAGGTAGGGGTTTATAATTCAGAGCCCAGGGTGGACAGGTAGAGGTTTGTAATTCAGAGCCCAGGGTGGATAGGTAGGGGTTTATAATGCAGAGCCCAGGGTGGACAGGTAGAGGTTTATAGTTCAGATCCCAGGGTGGACAGGTAGGGGTTTATAGTTCAGAGCCCAGGGTGGACAGGTAGAGGTTTATAGTTCAGAGCCCAGGGTGGACAAGTAGGGTTTATAATTCAGAGCCCAGGGTGGACAGGTAGGGGTTTATAATGCAGAGCCCATGGTGGACAGGTAGGGGTTTATAATGCAGAGCCCAGGGTGGACAGGTAGGGGTTTATAATGCAGAGCCCAGGGTGGACAGGTAGGGGTTTATAATGCAGAGCCCATGGTGGACAGGTATAGGTTTATAATGCAGAGCCCAGGATGGACAGGTAGGGGTTTATAATGCAGAGCCCATGGTGGACAGGTAGGGGTTTATAATTCAGAGCCCAGGGTGGACAGGTAGAGGTTTATAATTCAGAGCCCATGGTGGACAAGTAGGGTTTTATAATTCAGAGCCCAGGATGGACAGGTAGAGGTTTATAATTCTGGAGCCCAGGATGGACAGGTAGAGGTTTATAATGCAGAGCCCAGGGTGGACAGGTAGAGGTTTGTAATTCAGAGCCCAGGGTGGACAGGTAGGGGTTTATAATGCAGAGCCCAGGGTGGACAGGTAGAGGCTTATAATTCAGCGCCCAGGATGGACAGGTAGAGTTTTATAATTCAGAGCCCATGGTGGACAGGTAGGGGTTTATAATTCAGAGCCCAGGATGGACAGGTAGAGGTTTATAATTCAGAGCCCATGGTGGACAGGTAGGGGTTTATAATTCAGAGCCCAGGATGGACAGGTAGAGGTTTATAATTCAGAGCCCAAAATGGACAGGTAGAGGCTTATAATTCAGAGCCCAGGGTGGACAGGTAGAGGTTTGTAATTCAGAGCCCAGGGTGGACAGGTAGGGGTTTATAATGCAGAGCCCAGGGTGGACAGGTAGAGGCTTATAATTCAGCGCCCAGGGTGGACAGATAGGGGTTTATAATGCAGAGCCCAGGGTGGACAGGTAGGGGTTTATAGTTCAGATCCCAGGGTGGACAGGTAGGGGTTTATAGTTCAGAGCCCAGGGTGGACAGGTAGAGGTTTATAGTTCAGAGCCCAGGGTGGACAAGTAGGGGTTTATAATTCAGAGCCCAGGGTGGACAGGTAGGGGTTTATAATGCAGAGCCCAGGGTGGACAGGTAGAGGTTTATAATGCAGAGCCCAGGGTGGACAGGTAGGGGGTTATAATGCAGAGCCCAGGGTGGACAGGTAGGGGTTTATAATGCAGAGCCCAGGGTGGACAGGTAGGGGTTTATAATGCAGAGCCCATGGTGGACAGGTAGGGGTTTATAATGCAGAGCCCATGGTGGACAGGTAGATGTTTATAATTCAGAGCACAGGATGGACAGGTATAGGTTTATAATGCAGAGCCCAGGGTAGACAGGTAGGGGTTTATAATGCAGAGCCCAGGGTGGACAGATAGGGGTTTATAATGCAGAGCCCAGGGTGGACAGGTAGAGGTTTATAGTTCAGAGCCCAGGGTGGACATGTAGGGGTTTATAGTTCAGAGCCCAGGGTGGACAGGTAGAGGTTTATAGTTCAGAGCCCAGGGTGGACAAGTAGGGGTTTATAATTCAGAGCCCAGGGTGGACAGGTAGAGGTTTATAATGCAGAGCCCATGGTGTACAGGTAGATGTTTATAATTCAGAGCCCAGGATGGACAGGTATAGGTTTATAATGCAGAGCCCAGGGTGGACAGGTAGGGGTTTATAATTCAGAGCCCAGGGTGGACAGGTAGAGGTTTATAATGCAGAGCCCATGGTGGACAGGTAGATGTTTATAATTCAGAGCCCAGGATGGACAGGTATAGGTTTATAATGCAGAGCCCAGGGTGGACAGGTAGGGGTTTATAATGCAGAGCCCAGGGTGGACAGGTAGGGGTTTATAATGCAGAGCCCATGGTGGACAGGTAGGGGTTTTTAATGCAGAGCCCATGGTGGACAGGTAGATGTTTATAATTCAGAGCCCAGGATGGACAGGTATAGGTTTATAATGCAGAGCCCAGGGTGGACAGGTAGGGGTTTATAATGCAGAGCCCAGGGTGGACAGGTAGGGGTTTATAATGCAGAGCCCATGGTGGACAGGTAGGGGTTTATAATGCAGAGCCCATGGTGGACAGGTAGGGGTTTATAATTCAGAGCCCAGGATGGACAGGTAGAGGTTTATAATGCAGAGCCCATGGTGGACAGGTAGTGGTTTATAATGCAGAGCCCAGGGTGGACAGGTAGGGGTTTATAATGCAGAGCCCAGGGTGGACAGGTAGGGGTTTATAATGCAGAGCCCATGGTGGACAGGTAGAGGTTTATAATGCAGAGCCCAGGATGGACAGGTAGGGGTTTATAATGCAGAGCCCATGGTGGACAGGTAGGGGTTTATAATGCAGAGCCCATGGTGGACAGGTAGGGGTTTATAATGCAGAGCCCAGGGTGGACAGGTAGGGGTTTATAATTCAGAGCCCAGGGTGGACAGATAGGGGTTTATAATGCAGAGCCCAGGGTGGACAGGTAGAGGTTTATAGTTCAGATCCCAGGGTGGACAGGTAGGGGTTTATAGTTCAGAGCCCAGGGTGGACAGGTAGAGGTTTATAGTTCAGAGCCCAGGGTGGACAAGTAGGGGTTTATAATTCAGAGCCCAGGGTGGACAGGTAGGGGTTTATAATGCAGAGCCCATGGTGGACAGGTAGGGGTTTATAATGCAGAGCCCAGGGTGGACAGGTAGGGGTTTATAATGCAGAGCCCAGGGTGGACAGGTAGGGGTTTATAATGCAGAGCCCATGGTGGACAGGTATAGGTTTATAATGCAGAGCCCAGGGTGGACAGGTAGAGGCTTATAATTCAGCGCCCAGGGTGGACAGATAGGGGTTTATAATGCAGAGCCCAGGATGGACAGGTAGAGGTTTATAATTCTGGAGCCCAGGATGGACAGGTAGAGGTTTATAATTCAGAGCCCAGGGTGGACAGGTAGAGGTTTGTAATTCAGAGCCCAGGGTGGACAGGTAGGGGTTTATAATGCAGAGCCCAGGGTGGACAGGTAGAGGCTTATAATTCAGCGCCCAGGATGGACAGGTAGAGTTTTATAATTCAGAGCCCATGGTGGACAGGTAGGGGTTTATAATTCAGAGCCCAGGATGGACAGGTAGAGGTTTATAATTCAGAGCCCATGGTGGACAGGTAGGGGTTTATAATTCAGAGCCCAGGATGGACAGGTAGAGGTTTATAATTCAGAGCCCAAAATGGACAGGTAGAGGCTTATAATTCAGAGCCCAGGGTGGACAGGTAGAGGTTTGTAATTCAGAGCCCAAAATGGACAGGTAGAGGCTTATAATTCAGAGCCCAGGGTGGACAGGTAGAGGTTTATAATAGAGCCCAGGGTGGACAGGTAGGGGTTTATAATGCAGAGCCAGGGTGGACAGGTAGAGGCTTTATAATTCAGAGCCCAGGATGGACAGGTAGGGTTTATAATTCAGAGCCCATGGTGGACAGGTAGGGGTTTATAATTCAGAGCCCAGGATGGACAGGTAGAGGTTTATAATTCAGAGCCCAAAATGGACAGGTAGAGGCTTATAATTCAGAGCCCAGGGTGGACAGGTAGGGGTTTATAATGCAGAGCCCATGGTGGACAGGTAGGGGTTTATAATTCAGAGCCCAGGGTGGACAGGTAGAGGTTTATAATTCAGAGCCCATGGTGGACAGGTAGGGTTTTATAATTCAGAGCCCAGGATGGACAGGTAGAGGTTTATAATTCAGGAGCCCAGGATGGACAGGTAGAGGTTTATAATTCAGAGCCCAGGTGGACAGGTAGAGGTTTGTAATTCAGAGCCCAGGGTGGACAGGTAGGGGTTTATAATGCAGAGCCCAGGGTGGACAGGTAGAGGTTTATAATTCAGAGCCCAGGGTGGACAGATAGGGGTTTATAATGCAGAGCCCAGGGTGGACAGGTAGAGGTTTATAGTTCAGATCCCAGGGTGGACAGGTAGGGGTTTATAGTTCAGAGCCCAGGGTGGACAGGTAGGGTTTATAGTTCAGAGCCCAGGGTGGACAAGGGGGTTTATAATTCAGAGCCCAGGGTGGACAGGTAGGGGTTTATAATGCAGAGCCCATGGTGGACAGGTAGGGGTTTATAATGCAGAGCCCAGGGTGGACAGGTAGGGGTTTATAGTTCAGAGCCACAGGGTGGACAGGTAGAGGTTTATAATTCAGAGCCCAGGGTGGACAGGTAGGGGTTTATAATTCAGAGCCCAGGGTGGACAGGTAGGGGTTTATAATTCAGAGCCCAGGTGGACAGGTAGGGGTTTATAATGCAGAGCCCATGGTGGACAGGTAGGGTTTATAATGCAGAGCCCAGGGTGGACAGGTAGGGGTTTATAATGCAGAGCCCAGGTGGACAGGTAGGGGTTTATAATGCAGAGCCCAGGTGGACAGGTATAGGTTTATAATGCAGAGCCCAGGATGGACAGGTAGGGGTTTATAATGCAGAGCCCATGGTGGACAGGTAGGGGTTTATAATTCAGAGCCCAGGGTGGACAGGTAGAGGTTTATAATTCAGAGCCCAGGTGGACAAGTAGGGTTTTATAATTCAGAGCCCAGGATGGACAGGTAGAGGTTTATAATTCAGGAGCCCAGGATGGACAGGTAGAGGTTTATAATTCAGAGCCCAGGGTGG
Source organism: Oncorhynchus nerka (assembly GCF_034236695.1). NCBI lineage: Eukaryota > Metazoa > Chordata > Actinopteri > Salmoniformes > Salmonidae > Oncorhynchus > Oncorhynchus nerka. The sequence goes on along the minus strand of NC_088422.1, from coordinate 21,902,182 downwards.
ACAGGTAGAGGTTTATAATTCAGAGCCCAGGGTGGACAGGTAGGGGTTTATAATGCAGAGCCCAGGGTGGACAGGTAGAGGCTTATAATTCAGAGCCCAGGATGGACAGGTAGAGTTTTATAATTCAGAGCCCATGGTGGACAGGTAGGGTTTATAATTCAGAGCCCAGGATGGACAGGTAGAGGTTTATAATTCTGGAGCCCAGGATGGACAGGTAGAGGTTTATAATTCAGAGCCCAGGGTGGACAGGTAGAGGTTTGTAATTCAGAGCCCAGGGTGGACAGGTAGGGGTTTATAATGCAGAGCCCAGGGTGGACAGGTAGAGGCTTATAATTCAGCGCCCAGGATGGACAGGTAGAGTTTTATAATTCAGAGCCTATGGTGGACAGGTAGGGGTTTATAATTCAGAGCCCAGGATGGACAGCTAGAGGTTTATAATTCAGAGCCCATGGTGGACAGGTAGGGGTTTATAATTCAGAGCCCAGGATGGACAGGTAGAGGTTTATAATTCAGAGCCCAAAATGGACAGGTAGAGGTTTATAATTCAGAGCCCAGGGTGGACAGGTAGAGGTTTGTAATTCAGAGCCCAGGGTGGACAGGTAGGGGTTTATAATGCAGAGCCCAGGGTGGACAGGTAGAGGCTTATAATTCAGCGCCCAGGATGGACAGGTAGAGTTTTATAATTCAGAGCCCATGGTGGACAGGTAGGGTTTATAATTCAGAGCCCAGGATGGACAGGTAGAGGTTTATAATTCAGAGCCCATGGTGGACAGGTAGGGGTTTATAATTCAGAGCCCAGGATGGACAGGTAGAGGTTTATAATTCAGAGCCCAAAATGGACAGGTAGAGGCTTATAATTCAGAGCCCAGGGTGGACAGGTAGAGGTTTATAATTCAGAGCCCAGGGTGGACAGGTAGGGGTTTATAATGCAGAGCCCAGGGTGGACAGGTAGAGGTTTATAATGCAGAGCCCAGGGTGGACAGGTAGGGGTTATAATGCAGAGCCCATGGTGGACAGGTAGGGTTTATAATTCAGAGCCCAGGTTTGACAGGTAGGGTTTTATAATGCAGAGCCCAGGGTGGACAGGTAGAGGCTTATAATTCAGCGCCCAGGATGGACAGGTAGAGTTTTATAATTCAGAGCCCATGGTGGACAGGTAGGGGTTTATAATTCAGAGCCCAGGATGGACAGGTAGAGGTTTATAATTCTGGAGCCCAGGATGGACAGGTAGAGGTTTATAATGCAGAGCCCAGGGTGGACAGGTAGAGGTTTGTAATTCAGAGCCCAGGGTGGACAGGTAGGGGTTTATAATGCAGAGCCCAGGGTGGACAGGTAGAGGCTTATAATTCAGCGCCCAGGATGGACAGGTAGAGTTTTATAATTCAGAGCCCATGGTGGACAGGTAGGGGTTTATAATTCAGAGCCCAGGATGGACAGGTAGAGGTTTATAATTCAGAGCCCATGGTGGACAGGTAGGGGTTTATAATTCAGAGCCCAGGATGGACAGGTAGAGGTTTATAATTCAGAGCCCAAAATGGACAGGTAGAGGCTTATAATTCAGAGCCCAGGGTGGACAGGTAGAGGTTTATAATTCAGAGCCCAGGTGGACAGGTAGGGTTTATAATGCAGAGCCCAGGGTGGACAGGTAGAGGTTTATAATGCAGAGCCCAGGGTGGACAGGTAGGGGTTTATAATGCAGAGCCCAGGGTGGAGAGCCAGGTGGACAGGTAGGGTTTATAATGCAGAGCCCAGGTGGACAGGTAGGGGTTTATAATGCAGAGCCCATGGTGGACAGGTAGGGGTTTATAATTCAGAGCCCAGGATGGACAGGTAGAGGTTTATAATTCAGAGCCCAGGGTGGACAGGTAGGGGTTTATAATGCAGAGCCCAGGGTGGACAGATAGGGGTTTATAATGCAGAGCCCAGGGTGGACAGGTAGAGGTTTATAGTTCAGAGCCCAGGGTGGACATGTAGGGGTTTATAGTTCAGAGCCCAGGGTGGACAGGTAGAGGTTTATAGTTCAGAGCCCAGGGTGGACAGGTAGAGGTTTATAATGCAGAGCCCATGGTGGACAGGTAGAGTTTTATAATTCAGAGCCCATGGTGGACAGGTAGGGGTTTATAATTCAGATCCCAGGATGGACAGGTAGAGGTTTATAATTCAGAGCCCATGGTGGACAGGTAGGGGTTTATAATTCAGAGCCCAGGATGGACAGGTAGAGGTTTATAATTCAGAGCCCATGGTGGACAGGTAGGGGTTTATAATTCAGAGCCCAGGATGGACAGGTAGAGGTTTATAATTCAGAGCCCAAAATGGACAGGTAGAGGCTTATAATTCAGAGCCCAGGGTGGACAGGTAGGGGTTTATAATGCAGAGCCCATGGTGGACAGGTAGGGGTTTATAATTCAGAGCCCAGGGTGGACAGGTAGAGGTTTATAATTCAGAGCCCATGGTGGACAAGTAGGGTTTTATAATTCAGAGCCCAGGATGGACAGGTAGAGGTTTATAATTCTGGAGCCCAGGATGGACAGGTAGAGGTTTATAATTCAGAGCCCAGGGTGGACAGGTAGAGGTTTGTAATTCAGAGCCCAGGGTGGACAGGTAGGGGTTTATAATGCAGAGCCCAGGGTGGACAGGTAGAGGCTTATAATTCAGCGCCCAGGGTGGACAGATAGGGGTTTATAATGCAGAGCCCAGGGTGGACAGGTAGAGGTTTATAGTTCAGATCCCAGGGTGGACAGGTAGGGGTTTATAGTTCAGAGCCCAGGGTGGACAGGTAGAGGTTTATAGTTCAGAGCCCAGGGTGGACAAGTAGGGGTTTATAATTCAGAGCCCAGGGTGGACAGGTAGGGGTTTATAATGCAGAGCCCATGGTGGACAGGTAGGGGTTTATAATGCAGAGCCCAGGGTGGACAGGTAGGGGTTTATAGTTCAGAGCCCAGGGTGGACAGGTAGAGGTTTATAGTTCAGAGCCCAGGGTGGACAAGTAGGGGTTTATAATTCAGAGCCCAGGGTGGACAAGTAGGGGTTTATAATTCAGAGCCCAGGGTGGACAGGTAGGGGTTTATAATGCAGAGCCCATGGTGGACAGGTAGGGGTTTATAATGCAGAGCCCAGGGTGGACAGGTAGGGGTTTATAATGCAGAGCCCAGGGTGGACAGGTAGGGGTTTATAATGCAGAGCCCATGGTGGACAGGTATAGGTTTATAATGCAGAGCCCAGGATGGACAGGTAGGGGTTTATAATGCAGAGCCCATGGTGGACAGGTAGGGGTTTATAATTCAGAGCCCAGGGTGGACAGGTAGAGGTTTATAATTCAGAGCCCATGGTGGACAAGTAGGGTTTTATAATTCAGAGCCCAGGATGGACAGGTAGAGGTTTATAATTCTGGAGCCCAGGATGGACAGGTAGAGGTTTATAATTCAGAGCCCAGGGTGGACAGGTAGAGGTTTGTAATTCAGAGCCCAGGGTGGACAGGTAGGGGTTTATAATGCAGAGCCCAGGGTGGACAGGTAGAGGCTTATAATTCAGCGCCCAGGATGGACAGGTAGAGTTTTATAATTCAGAGCCCATGGTGGACAGGTAGGGGTTTATAATTCAGAGCCCAGGATGGACAGGTAGAGGTTTATAATTCTGGAGCCCAGGATGGACAGGTAGAGGTTTATAATTCAGAGCCCAGGGTGGACAGGTAGAGGTTTGTAATTCAGAGCCCAGGGTGGACAGGTAGGGGTTTATAATGCAGAGCCCAGGGTGGACAGGTAGAGGCTTATAATTCAGCGCCCAGGATGGACAGGTAGAGTTTTATAATTCAGAGCCCATGGTGGACAGGTAGGGGTTTATAATTCAGAGCCCAGGATGGACAGCTAGAGGTTTATAATTCAGAGCCCATGGTGGACAGGTAGGGGTTTATAATTCAGAGCCCAGGATGGACAGGTAGAGGTTTATAATTCAGAGCCCAAAATGGACAGGTAGAGGCTTATAATTCAGAGCCCAGGGTGGACAGGTAGAGGTTTGTAATTCAGAGCCCAGGGTGGACAGGTAGGGGTTTATAATGCAGAGCCCAGGGTGGACAGGTAGAGGCTTATAATTCAGCGCCCAGGATGGACAGGTAGAGTTTTATAATTCAGAGCCCATGGTGGACAGGTAGGGGTTTATAATTCAGATCCCAGGATGGACAGGTAGAGGTTTATAATTCAGAGCCCATGGTGGACAGGTAGGGTTTATAATTCAGAGCCCAGGATGGACAGGTAGAGGTTTATAATTCAGAGCCCATGGTGGACAGGTAGGGGTTTATAATTCAGAGCCCAGGATGGACAGGTAGAGGTTTATAATTCAGAGCCCAAAATGGACAGGTAGAGGCTTATAATTCAGAGCCCAGGGTGGACAGGTAGAGGTTTATAATTCAGAGCCCAGGGTGGACAGGTAGGGGTTTATAATGCAGAGCCCAGGGTGGACAGGTAGAGGTTTATAATGCAGAGCCCAGGGTGGACAGGTAGGGGTTATAATGCAGAGCCCATGGTGGACAGGTAGGGGTTTATAATTCAGAGCCCAGGTTTGACAGGTAGGGTTTTATAATGCAGAGCCCAGGGTGGACAGGTAGAGGCTTATAATTCAGCGCCCAGGATGGACAGGTAGAGTTTTATAATTCAGAGCCCATGGTGGACAGGTAGGGGTTTATAATTCAGAGCCCAGGATGGACAGGTAGAGGTTTATAATTCTGGAGCCCAGGATGGACAGGTAGAGGTTTATAATGCAGAGCCCAGGGTGGACAGGTAGAGGTTTGTAATTCAGAGCCCAGGGTGGACAGGTAGGGGTTTATAATGCAGAGCCCAGGGTGGACAGGTAGAGGCTTATAATTCAGCGCCCAGGATGGACAGGTAGAGTTTTATAATTCAGAGCCCATGGTGGACAGGTAGGGGTTTATAATTCAGAGCCCAGGATGGACAGGTAGAGGTTTATAATTCAGAGCCCAAAATGGACAGGTAGAGGTTTATAATTCAGAGCCCAGGGTGGACAGGTAGAGGTTTATAATTCAGAGCCCAGGGTGGACAGGTAGGGTTTATAATGCAGAGCCCAGGGTGGACAGGTAGAGGTTTATAATGCAGAGCCCAGGGTGGACAGGTAGGGGTTATAATGCAGAGCCCAGGGTGGACAGGTAGGGGTTTATAATGCAGAGCCCAGGGTGGACAGGTAGGGGTTTATAATGCAGAGCCCATGGTGGACAGGTAGGGGTTTATAATGCAGAGCCCATGGTGGACAGGTAGATGTTTATAATTCAGAGCACAGGATGGACAGGTATAGGTTTATAATGCAGAGCCCAGGGTAGACAGGTAGGGGTTTATAATGCAGAGCCCAGGGTGGACAGGTAGGGTTTATAATGCAGAGCCCAGGGTGGACAGGTAGAGGTTTATAGTTCAGAGCCCAGGGTGGACATGTAGGGGTTTATAGTTCAGAGCCCAGGGTGGACAGGTAGAGGTTTATAGTTCAGAGCCCAGGGTGGACAGGTAGAGGTTTATAATGCAGAGCCCATGGTGGACAGGTAGATGTTTATAATTCAGAGCCCAGGATGGACAGGTATAGGTTTATAATGCAGAGCCCAGGGTGGACAGGTAGGGGTTTATAATTCAGAGCCCAGGGTGGACAGGTAGAGGTTTATAATGCAGAGCCCATGGTGGACAGGTAGATGTTTATAATTCAGAGCCCAGGATGGACAGGTATAGGTTTATAATGCAGAGCCCAGGGTGGACAGGTAGGGGTTTATAATGCAGAGCCCAGGGTGGACAGGTAGGGGTTTATAATGCAGAGCCCATGGTGGACAGGTAGGGGTTTTAATGCAGAGCCCAGGTGGACAGGTAGATGTTTATAATTCAGAGCCCAGGATGGACAGGTATAGGTTTATAATTCAGAGCCCAGGGTGGACAGGTAGGGGTTTATAATGCAGAGCCCAGGGTGGACAGGTAGGGGTTTATAATGCAGAGCCCATGGTGGACAGGTAGGGGTTTATAATGCAGAGCCCATGGTGGACAGGTAGGGGTTTATAATTCAGAGCCCAGGATGGACAGGTAGGGGTTTATAATGCAGAGCCCATGGTGGACAGGTAGTGGTTTATAATGCAGAGCCCAGGGTGGACAGGTAGGGGTTTATAATTCAGAGCCCAGGGTGGACAGGTAGGGGTTTATAATGCAGAGCCCATGGTGGACAGGTAGAGGTTTATAATTCAGAGCCCAGGATGGACAGGTAGGGGTTTATAATGCAGAGCCCATGGTGGACAGGTAGGGGTTTATAATGCAGAGCCCATGGTGGACAGGTAGGGGTTTATAATGCAGAGCCCAGGGTGGACAGGTAGGGGTTTATAATTCAGAGCCCAGGGTGGACAGATAGGGTTTATAATGCAGAGCCCAGGGTGGACAGGTAGAGGTTTATAGTTCAGATCCCAGGGTGGACAGGTAGGGTTTATAGTTCAGAGCCCAGGGTGGACAGGTAGAGGTTTATAGTTCAGAGCCCAGGGTGGACAAGTAGGGGTTTATAATTCAGAGCCCAGGGTGGACAGGTAGGGGTTTATAATGCAGAGCCCATGGTGGACAGGTAGGGGTTTATAATGCAGAGCCCAGGGTGGACAGGTAGGGGTTTATAATGCAGAGCCCAGGGTGGACAGGTAGGGGTTTATAATGCAGAGCCCATGGTGGACAGGTATAGGTTTATAATGCAGAGCCCAGGGTGGACAGGTAGAGGCTTATAATTCAGCGCCCAGGTGGACAGATAGGGGTTTATAATGCAGAGCCCAGGTGGACAGGTAGAGGTTTATAATTCAGATCCCAGGGTGGCCAGGTAGGGGTTTATAGTTCAGACAGGTGGACAGGTAGAGGTTTATAGTTCAGAGCCCAGGGTGGACAAGTAGGGGTTTATAATTCAGAGCCCAGGGTGGACAGGTAGGGTTTATAATGCAGAGCCCATGGTGGACAGGTAGGGGTTTATAATGCAGAGCCCAGGGTGGACAGGTAGGGGTTTATAATGCAGAGCCCAGGGTGGACAGGTAGGGGTTTATAATGCAGAGCCCATGGTGGACAGGTATAGGTTTATAATGCAGAGCCCAGGATGGACAGGTAGGGGTTTATAATGCAGAGCCCATGGTGGACAGGTAGGGGTTTATAATTCAGAGCCCAGGGTGGACAGGTAGAGGTTTATAATTCAGAGCCCATGGTGGACAAGTAGGGTTTTATAATTCAGAGCCCAGGATGGACAGGTAGAGGTTTATAATGCAGAGCCCATGGTGGACAGGTAGGGGTTTTTAATGCAGAGCCCATGGTGGACAGGTAGATGTTTATAATTCAGAGCCCAGGATGGACAGGTATAGGTTTATAATGCAGAGCCCAGGGTGGACAGGTAGGGGTTTATAATGCAGAGCCCAGGGTGGACAGGTAGGGGTTTATAATGCAGAGCCCAGGGTGGACAGGTAGAGGTTTATAATGCAGAGCCCAGGGTGGACAGGTAGGGGGTTATAATGCAGAGCCCATGGTGGACAGGTAGGGGTTTATAATTCAGAGCCCAGGTTTGACAGGTAGGGTTTTATAATGCAGAGCCCAGGGTGGACAGGTAGAGGCTTATAATTCAGCGCCCAGGATGGACAGGTAGAGTTTTATAATTCAGAGCCCATGGTGGACAGGTAGGGGTTTATAATTCAGAGCCCAGGATGGACAGGTAGAGGTTTATAATTCTGGAGCCCAGGATGGACAGGTAGAGGTTTATAATGCAGAGCCCAGGGTGGACAGGTAGAGGTTTGTAATTCAGAGCCCAGGGTGGACAGGTAGGGGTTTATAATGCAGAGCCCAGGGTGGACAGGTAGAGGCTTATAATTCAGCGCCCAGGATGGACAGGTAGAGTTTTATAATTCAGAGCCCATGGTGGACAGGTAGGGGTTTATAATTCAGAGCCCAGGATGGACAGGTAGAGGTTTATAATTCAGAGCCCATGGTGGACAGGTAGGGGTTTATAATTCAGAGCCCAGGATGGACAGGTAGAGGTTTATAATTCAGAGCCCAAAATGGACAGGTAGAGGCTTATAATTCAGAGCCCAGGGTGGACAGGTAGAGGTTTATAATTCAGAGCCCAGGGTGGACAGGTAGGGGTTTATAATGCAGAGCCCAGGGTGGACAGGTAGAGGTTTATAATGCAGAGCCCAGGGTGGACAGGTAGGGGGTTATAATGCAGAGCCCAGGGTGGACAGGTAGGGGTTTATAATGCAGAGCCCAGGGTGGACAGGTAGGGGTTTATAATGCAGAGCCCATGGTGGACAGGTAGGAGTTTATAATGCAGAGCCCATGGTGGACAGGTAGATGTTTATAATTCAGAGCACAGGATGGACAGGTATAGGTTTATAATGCAGAGCCCAGGGTAGACAGGTAGGGGTTTATAATGCAGAGCCCAGGGTGGACAGATAGGGGTTTATAATGCAGAGCCCAGGGTGGACAGGTAGAGGTTTATAGTTCAGAGCCCAGGGTGGACATGTAGGGGTTTATAGTTCAGAGCCCAGGGTGGACAGGTAGAGGTTTATAGTTCAGAGCCCAGGGTGGACAGGTAGAGGTTTATAATGCAGAGCCCATGGTGGACAGGTAGATGTTTATAATTCAGAGCCCAGGATGGACAGGTATAGGTTTATAATGCAGAGCCCAGGGTGGACAGGTAGGGGTTTATAATTCAGAGCCCAGGGTGGACAGGTAGAGGTTTATAATGCAGAGCCCATGGTGGACAGGTAGATGTTTATAATTCAGAGCCCAGGATGGACAGGTATAGGTTTATAATGCAGAGCCCAGGGTGGACAGGTAGGGGTTTATAATGCAGAGCCCAGGGTGGACAGGTAGGGGTTTATAATGCAGAGCCCATGGTGGACAGGTAGGGGTTTTTAATGCAGAGCCCATGGTGGACAGGTAGATGTTTATAATTCAGAGCCCAGGATGGACAGGTATAGGTTTATAATGCAGAGCCCAGGGTGGACAGGTAGGGGTTTATAATGCAGAGCCCAGGGTGGACAGGTAGGGGTTTATAATGCAGAGCCCATGGTGGACAGGTAGGGGTTTATAATGCAGAGCCCATGGTGGACAGGTAGGGGTTTATAATTCAGAGCCCAGGATGGACAGGTAGAGGTTTATAATGCAGAGCCCATGGTGGACAGGTAGTGGTTTATAATGCAGAGCCCAGGGTGGACAGGTAGGGGTTTATAATGCAGAGCCCAGGGTGGACAGGTAGGGGTTTATAATGCAGAGCCCATGGTGGACAGGTAGAGGTTTATAATGCAGAGCCCAGGATGGACAGGTAGGGGTTTATAATGCAGAGCCCATGGTGGACAGGTAGGGGTTTATAATGCAGAGCCCATGGTGGACAGGTAGGGTTTATAATGCAGAGCCCAGGGTGGACAGGTAGGGGTTTATAATTCAGAGCCCAGGGTGGACAGATAGGGGTTTATAATGCAGAGCCCAGGGTGGACAGGTAGAGGTTTATAGTTCAGATCCCAGGGTGGACAGGTAGGGGTTTATAGTTCAGAGCCCAGGGTGGACAGGTAGAGGTTTATAGTTCAGAGCCCAGGGTGGACAAGTAGGGGTTTATAATTCAGAGCCCAGGGTGGACAGGTAGGGGTTTATAATGCAGAGCCCATGGTGGACAGGTAGGGGTTTATAATGCAGAGCCCAGGGTGGACAGGTAGGGGTTTATAATGCAGAGCCCAGGGTGGACAGGTAGGGGTTTATAATGCAGAGCCCATGGTGGACAGGTATAGGTTTATAATGCAGAGCCCAGGGTGGACAGGTAGAGGCTTATAATTCAGCGCCCAGGGTGGACAGATAGGGGTTTATAATGCAGAGCCCAGGGTGGACAGGTAGAGGTTTATAGTTCAGATCCCAGGGTGGACAGGTAGGGGTTTATAGTTCAGAGCCCAGGGTGGACAGGTAGAGGTTTATAGTTCAGAGCCCAGGGTGGACAAGTAGGGGTTTATAATTCAGAGCCCAGGGTGGACAGGTAGGGGTTTATAATGCAGAGCCCATGGTGGACAGGTAGGGGTTTATAATGCAGAGCCCAGGGTGGACAGGTAGGGGTTTATAATGCAGAGCCCAGGGTGGACAGGTAGGGGTTTATAATGCAGAGCCCATGGTGGACAGGTATAGGTTTATAATGCAGAGCCCAGGATGGACAGGTAGGGGTTTATAATGCAGAGCCCATGGTGGACAGGTAGGGGTTTATAATTCAGAGCCCAGGGTGGACAGGTAGAGGTTTATAATTCAGAGCCCATGGTGGACAAGTAGGGTTTTATAATTCAGAGCCCAGGATGGACAGGTAGAGGTTTATAATTCTGGAGCCCAGGATGGACAGGTAGAAGTTTATAATTCAGAGCCCAGGGTGGACAGGTAGAGGTTTGTAATTCAGAGCCCAGGGTGGACAGGTAGGGGTTTATAATGCAGAGCCCAGGGTGGACAGGTAGAGGCTTATAATTCAGCGCCCAGGATGGACAGGTAGAGTTTTATAATTCAGAGCCCATGGTGGACAGGTAGGGGTTTATAATTCAGAGCCCAGGATGGACAGGTAGAGGTTTATAATTCTGGAGCCCAGGATGGACAGGTAGAGGTTTATAATTCAGAGCCCAGGGTGGACAGGTAGAGGTTTGTAATTCAGAGCCCAGGGTGGACAGGTAGGGGTTTATAATGCAGAGCCCAGGGTGGACAGGTAGAGGCTTATAATTCAGCGCCCAGGATGGACAGGTAGAGTTTTATAATTCAGAGCCCATGGTGGACAGGTAGGGGTTTATAATTCAGAGCCCAGGATGGACAGGTAGAGGTTTATAATTCAGAGCCCATGGTGGACAGGTAGGGGTTTATAATTCAGAGCCCAGGATGGACAGGTAGAGGTTTATAATTCAGAGCCCAAAATGGACGGGTAGAGGCTTATAATTCAGAGCCCAGGGTGGACAGGTAGAGGTTTGTAATTCAGAGCCCAGGGTGGACAGGTAGGGGTTTATAATGCAGAGCCCAGGGTGGACAGGTAGAGGCTTATAATTCAGCGCCCAGGATGGACAGGTAGAGTTTTATAATTCAGAGCCCATGGTGGACAGGTAGGGGTTTATAATTCAGATCCCAGGATGGACAGGTAGAGGTTTATAATTCAGAGCCCATGGTGGACAGGTATGGGTTTATAATTCAGAGCCCAGGATGGACAGGTAGAGGTTTATAATTCAGAGCCCATGGTGGACAGGTAGGGGTTTATAATTCAGAGCCCAGGATGGAGAGGTAGAGGTTTATAATTCAGAGCCCAAAATGGACAGGTAGAGGCTTATAATTCAGAGCCCAGGGTGGACAGGTAGAGGTTTATAATTCAGAGCCCAGGGTGGACAGGTAGGGGTTTATAATGCAGAGCCCAGGGTGGACAGGTAGAGGTTTATAATGCAGAGCCCAGGGTGGACAGGTAGGGGTTATAATGCAGAGCCCATGGTGGACAGGTAGGGGTTTATAATTCAGAGCCCAGGTTTGACAGGTAGGGTTTTATAATGCAGAGCCCAGGGTGGACAGGTAGAGGCTTATAATTCAGCGCCCAGGATGGACAGGTAGAGTTTTATAATTCAGAGCCCATGGTGGACAGGTAGGGGTTTATAATTCAGAGCCCAGGATGGACAGGTAGAGGTTTATAATTCTGGAGCCCAGGATGGACAGGTAGAGGTTTATAATGCAGAGCCCAGGGTGGACAGGTAGAGGTTTGTAATTCAGAGCCCAGGGTGGACAGGTAGGGGTTTATAATGCAGAGCCCAGGGTGGACAGGTAGAGGCTTATAATTCAGCGCCCAGGATGGACAGGTAGAGTTTTATAATTCAGAGCCCATGGTGGACAGGTAGGGTTTATAATTCAGAGCCCAGGATGGACAGGTAGAGGTTTATAATTCAGAGCCCATGGTGGACAGGTAGGGGTTTATAATTCAGAGCCCAGGATGGACAGGTAGAGGTTTATAATTCAGAGCCCAAAATGGACAGGTAGAGGCTTATAATTCAGAGCCCAGGGTGGACAGGTAGAGGTTTATAATTCAGAGCCCAGGGTGGACAGGTAGGGGTTTATAATGCAGAGCCCAGGGTGGACAGGTAGAGGTTTATAATGCAGAGCCCAGGGTGGACAGGTAGGGGGTTATAATGCAGAGCCCATGGTGGACAGGTAGGGGTTTATAATTCAGAGCCCAGGTTTGACAGGTAGGGGTTTATAATGCAGAGCCCATGGTGGACAGGTAGGGGTTTATAATTCAGAGCCCAGGTTTGACAGGTAGGGTTTTATAATGCAGAGCCCAGGGTGGACAGGTAGAGGCTTATAATTCAGCGCCCAGGATGGACAGGTAGAGTTTTATAATTCAGAGCCCATGGTGGACAGGTAGGGGTTTATAATTCAGAGCCCAGGATGGACAGGTAGAGGTTTATAATTCTGGAGCCCAGGATGGACAGGTAGAGGTTTATAATTCAGAGCCCAGGGTGGACAGGTAGAGGTTTGTAATTCAGAGCCCAGGGTGGACAGGTAGGGGTTTATAATGCAGAGCCCAGGGTGGACAGGTAGAGGCTTATAATTCAGCGCCCAGGATGGACAGGTAGAGTTTTATAATTCAGAGCCCGTGGTGGACAGGTAGGGGTTTATAATTCAGAGCCCAGGATGGACAGGTAGAGGTTTATAATTCGGAGCCCATGGTGGACAGGTAGGGGTTTATAATTCAGAGCCCAGGATGGACAGGTAGAGGTTTATAATTCAGAGCCCAAAATGGACAGGTAGAGGCTTATAATTCAGAGCCCAGGGTGGACAGGTAGAGGTTTGTAATTCAGAGCCCAGGGTGGACAGGTAGGGGTTTATAATGCAGAGCCCAGGGTGGACAGGTAGAGGCTTATAATTCAGCGCCCAGGATGGACAGGTAGAGTTTTATAATTCAGAGCCCATGGTGGACAGGTAGGGGTTTATAATTCAGATCCCAGGATGGACAGGTAGAGGTTTATAATTCAGAGCCCATGGTGGACAGGTAGGGGTTTATAATTCAGAGCCCAGGATGGACAGGTAGAGGTTTATAATTCAGAGCCCATGGTGGACAGGTAGGGGTTTATAATTCAGAGCCCAGGATGGACAGGTAGTGGTTTATAATTCAGAGCCCAAATGGACAGGTAGAGGCTTATAATTCAGAGCCCAGGGTGGACAGGTAGAGGTTTATAATTCAGAGCCCAGGGTGGACAGGTAGGGGTTTATAATGCAGAGCCCAGGGTGGACAGGTAGAGGTTTATAATGCAGAGCCCAGGGTGGACAGGTAGGGGTTATAATGCAGAGCCCATGGTGGACAGGTAGGGGTTTATAATTCAGAGCCCAGGTTTGACAGGTAGGGTTTTATAATGCAGAGCCCAGGGTGGACAGGTAGAGGCTTATAATTCAGCGCCCAGGATGGACAGGTAGAGTTTTATAATTCAGAGCCCATGGTGGACAGGTAGGGGTTTATAATTCAGAGCCCAGGATGGACAGGTAGAGGTTTATAATTCAGAGCCCATGGTGGACAGGTAGGGGTTTATAATTCAGAGCCCAGGATGGACAGGTAGAGGTTTATAATTCAGAGCCCAAAATGGACAGGTAGAGGCTTATAATTCAGAGCCCAGGGTGGACAGGTAGAGGTTTATAATTCAGAGCCCAGGGTGGACAGGTAGGGGTTTATAATGCAGAGCCCAGGGTGGACAGGTAGATGTTTATAATGCAGAGCCCAGGGTGGACAGGTAGGGGGTTATAATGCAGAGCCCATGGTGGACAGGTAGGGGTTTATAATTCAGAGCCCAGGTTTGACAGGTAGGGGTTTATAATGCAGAGCCCATGGTGGACAGGTAGGGGTTTATAATTCAGAGCCCAGGTTTGACAGGTAGGGTTTTATAATGCAGAGCCCAGGGTGGACAGGTAGAGGCTTATAATTCAGCGCCCAGGATGGACAGGTAGAGTTTTATAATTCAGAGCCCATGGTGGACAGGTAGGGGTTTATAATTCAGAGCCCAGGATGGACAGGTAGAGGTTTATAATTCTGGAGCCCAGGATGGACAGGTAGAGGTTTATAATTCAGAGCCCAGGGTGGACAGGTAGAGGTTTGTAATTCAGAGCCCAGGGTGGACAGGTAGGGGTTTATAATGCAGAGCCCAGGGTGGACAGGTAGAGGCTTATAATTCAGCGCCCAGGATGGACAGGTAGAGTTTTATAATTCAGAGCCCGTGGTGGACAGGTAGGGGTTTATAATTCAGAGCCCAGGATGGACAGGTAGAGGTTTATAATTCAGAGCCCATGGTGGACAGGTAGGGGTTTATAATTCAGAGCCCAGGATGGACAGGTAGAGGTTTATAATTCAGAGCCCAAAATGGACAGGTAGAGGCTTATAATTCAGAGCCCAGGGTGGACAGGTAGAGGTTTGTAATTCAGAGCCCAGGGTGGACAGGTAGGGGTTTATAATGCAGAGCCCAGGGTGGACAGGTAGAGGCTTATAATTCAGCGCCCAGGATGGACAGGTAGAGTTTTATAATTCAGAGCCCATGGTGGACAGGTAGGGTTTATAATTCAGATCCCAGGATGGACAGGTAGAGGTTTATAATTCAGAGCCCAGGATGGACAGGTAGAGGTTTATAATTCAGAGCCCAGGGTGGACAGGTAGAGGTTTGTAATTCAGAGCCCAGGGTGGACAGGTAGGGGTTTATAATGCAGAGCCCAGGGTGGACAGGTAGAGGTTTATAATGCAGAGCCCAGGGTGGACAGGTAGGGGGTTATAATGCAGAGCCCATGGTGGACAGGTAGATGTTTATAATTCAGAGCCCAGGATGGACAGGTATAGGTTTATAATGCAGAGCCCAGGGTGGACAGGTAGGGGTTTATAATGCAGAGCCCAGGGTGGACAGGTAGGGGTTTATAATGCAGAGCCCATGGTGGACAGGTAGGGGTTTTTAATGCAGAGCCCATGGTGGACAGGTAGATGTTTATAATTCAGAGCCCAGGATGGACAGGTATAGGTTTATAATGCAGAGCCCAGGGTGGACAGGTAGGGGTTTATAATGCAGAGCCCAGGGTGGACAGGTAGGGGTTTATAATGCAGAGCCCAGGTGGACAGGTAGGGGTTTATAATGCAGAGCCCATGGTGGACAGGTAGGGTTTATAATTCAGAGCCCAGGATGGACAGGTAGAGGTTTATAATGCAGAGCCCATGGTGGACAGGTAGTGGTTTATAATGCAGAGCCCAGGGTGGACAGGTAGGGGTTTATAATGGAGCCCAGGTGGACAGGTAGGGGTTTATAATGCAGAGCCCATGGTGGACAGGTAGAGGTTTATAATGCAGAGCCCAGGATGGACAGGTAGGGGTTTATAATGCAGAGCCCATGGTGGACAGGTAGGGGTTTATAATGCAGAGCCCATGGTGGACAGGTAGGGGTTTATAATGCAGAGCCCAGGGTGGACAGGTAGGGGTTTATAATTCAGAGCCCAGGGTGGACAGATAGGGGTTTATAATGCAGAGCCCAGGGTGGACAGGTAGAGGTTTATAGTTCAGATCCCAGGGTGGACAGGTAGGGGTTTATAGTTCAGAGCCCAGGGTGGACAGGTAGAGGTTTATAGTTCAGAGCCCAGGGTGGACAAGTAGGGGTTTATAATTCAGAGCCCAGGGTGGACAGGTAGGGGTTTATAATGCAGAGCCCATGGTGGACAGGTAGGGGTTTATAATGCAGAGCCCAGGGTGGACAGGTAGGGGTTTATAATGCAGAGCCCAGGGTGGACAGGTAGGGGTTTATAATGCAGAGCCCATGGTGGACAGGTATAGGTTTATAATGCAGAGCCCAGGGTGGACAGGTAGAGGCTTATAATTCAGCGCCCAGGGTGGACAGATAGGGGTTTATAATGCAGAGCCCAGGGTGGACAGGTAGAGGTTTATAGTTCAGATCCCAGGGTGGACAGGTAGGGGTTTATAGTTCAGAGCCCAGGGTGGACAGGTAGAGGTTTATAATTCAGAGCCCAGGGTGGACAAGTAGGGGTTTATAATTCAGAGCCCAGGGTGGACAGGTAGGGGTTTATAATGCAGAGCCCATGGTGGACAGGTAGGGGTTTATAATGCAGAGCCCAGGGTGGACAGGTAGGGGTTTATAATGCAGAGCCCAGGGTGGACAGGTAGGGGTTTATAATGCAGAGCCCATGGTGGACAGGTATAGGTTTATAATCAGAGCCCAGGATGGACAGGTAGGGGTTTATAATGCAGAGCCCATGGTGGACAGGTAGGGGTTTATAATTCAGAGCCCAGGATGGACAGGTAGAGGTTTATAATTCAGAGCCCATGGTGGACAAGTAGGGTTTTATAATTCAGAGCCCAGGATGGACAGGTAGAGGTTTATAATTCTGGAGCCCAGGATGGACAGGTAGAAGTTTATAATTCAGAGCCCAGGGTGGACAGGTAGAGGTTTGTAATTCAGAGCCCAGGGTGGACAGGTAGGGGTTTATAATGCAGAGCCCAGGGTGGACAGGTAGAGGCTTATAATTCAGCGCCCAGGATGGACAGGTAGAGTTTTATAATTCAGAGCCCATGGTGGACAGGTAGGGGTTTATAATTCAGAGCCCAGGATGGACAGGTAGAGGTTTATAATTCTGGAGCCCAGGATGGACAGGTAGAGGTTTATAATTCAGAGCCCAGGGTGGACAGGTAGAGGTTTGTAATTCAGAGCCCAGGGTGGACAGGTAGGGGTTTATAATGCAGAGCCCAGGGTGGACAGGTAGAGGCTTATAATTCAGCGCCCAGGATGGACAGGTAGAGTTTTATAATTCAGAGCCCATGGTGGACAGGTAGGGGTTTATAATTCAGAGCCCAGGATGGACAGGTAGAGGTTTATAATTCAGAGCCCATGGTGGACAGGTAGGGGTTTATAATTCAGAGCCCAGGATGGACAGGTAGAGGTTTATAATTCAGAGCCCAAAATGGACGGGTAGAGGCTTATAATTCAGAGCCCAGGGTGGACAGGTAGAGGTTTGTAATTCAGAGCCCAGGGTGGACAGGTAGGGGTTTATAATGCAGAGCCCAGGGTGGACAGGTAGAGGCTTATAATTCAGCGCCCAGGATGGACAGGTAGAGTTTTATAATTCAGAGCCCATGGTGGACAGGTAGGGGTTTATAATTCAGATCCCAGGATGGACAGGTAGAGGTTTATAATTCAGAGCCCATGGTGGACAGGTATGGGTTTATAATTCAGAGCCCAGGATGGACAGGTAGAGGTTTATAATTCAGAGCCCATGGTGGACAGGTAGGGGTTTATAATTCAGAGCCCAGGATGGAGAGGTAGAGGTTTATAATTCAGAGCCCAAAATGGACAGGTAGAGGCTTATAATTCAGAGCCCAGGGTGGACAGGTAGAGGTTTATAATTCAGAGCCCAGGGTGGACAGGTAGGGGTTTATAATGCAGAGCCCAGGGTGGACAGGTAGAGGTTTATAATGCAGAGCCCAGGGTGGACAGGTAGGGGGTTATAATGCAGAGCCCATGGTGGACAGGTAGGGGTTTATAATTCAGAGCCCAGGTTTGACAGGTAGGGTTTTATAATGCAGAGCCCAGGGTGGACAGGTAGAGGCTTATAATTCAGCGCCCAGGATGGACAGGTAGAGTTTTATAATTCAGAGCCCATGGTGGACAGGTAGGGGTTTATAATTCAGAGCCCAGGATGGACAGGTAGAGGTTTATAATTCTGGAGCCCAGGATGGACAGGTAGAGGTTTATAATGCAGAGCCCAGGGTGGACAGGTAGAGGTTTGTAATTCAGAGCCCAGGGTGGACAGGTAGGGGTTTATAATGCAGAGCCCAGGGTGGACAGGTAGAGGCTTATAATTCAGCGCCCAGGATGGACAGGTAGAGTTTTATAATTCAGAGCCCATGGTGGACAGGTAGGGGTTTATAATTCAGAGCCCAGGATGGACAGGTAGAGGTTTATAATTCAGAGCCCATGGTGGACAGGTAGGGGTTTATAATTCAGAGCCCAGGATGGACAGGTAGAGGTTTATAATTCAGAGCCCAAAATGGACAGGTAGAGGCTTATAATTCAGAGCCCAGGGTGGACAGGTAGAGGTTTATAATTCAGAGCCCAGGGTGGACAGGTAGGGGTTTATAATGCAGAGCCCAGGGTGGACAGGTAGAGGTTTATAATGCAGAGCCCAGGGTGGACAGGTAGGGGTTATAATGCAGAGCCCATGGTGGACAGGTAGGGGTTTATAATTCAGAGCCCAGGTTTGACAGGTAGGGTTTATAATGCAGAGCCCATGGTGGACAGGTAGGGGTTTATAATTCAGAGCCCAGGTTTGACAGGTAGGGTTTATAATGCAGAGCCCAGGGTGGACAGGTAGAGGCTTATAATTCAGCGCCCAGGATGGACAGGTAGAGTTTTATAATTCAGAGCCCATGGTGGACAGGTAGGGGTTTATAATTCAGAGCCCAGGATGGACAGGTAGAGGTTTATAATTCTGGAGCCCAGGATGGACAGGTAGAGGTTTATAATTCAGAGCCCAGGGTGGACAGGTAGAGGTTTGTAATTCAGAGCCCAGGGTGGACAGGTAGGGGTTTATAATGCAGAGCCCAGGGTGGACAGGTAGAGGCTTATAATTCAGCGCCCAGGATGGACAGGTAGAGTTTTATAATTCAGAGCCCGTGGTGGACAGGTAGGGGTTTATAATTCAGAGCCCAGGATGGACAGGTAGAGGTTTATAATTCAGAGCCCATGGTGGACAGGTAGGGGTTTATAATTCAGAGCCCAGGATGGACAGGTAGAGGTTTATAATTCAGAGCCCAAAATGGACAGGTAGAGGCTTATAATTCAGAGCCCAGGGTGGACAGGTAGAGGTTTGTAATTCAGAGCCCAGGGTGGACAGGTAGGGGTTTATAATGCAGAGCCCAGGGTGGACAGGTAGAGGCTTATAATTCAGCGCCCAGGATGGACAGGTAGAGTTTTATAATTCAGAGCCCATGGTGGACAGGTAGGGGTTTATAATTCAGATCCCAGGATGGACAGGTAGAGGTTTATAATTCAGAGCCCATGGTGGACAGGTAGGGGTTTATAATTCAGAGCCCAGGATGGACAGGTAGAGGTTTATAATTCAGAGCCCATGGTGGACAGGTAGGGGTTTATAATTCAGAGCCCAGGATGGACAGGTAGTGGTTTATAATTCAGAGCCCAAAATGGACAGGTAGAGGCTTATAATTCAGAGCCCAGGGTGGACAGGTAGAGGTTTATAATTCAGAGCCCAGGGTGGACAGGTAGGGGTTTATAATGCAGAGCCCAGGGTGGACAGGTAGAGGTTTATAATGCAGAGCCCAGGGTGGACAGGTAGGGGGTTATAATGCAGAGCCCATGGTGGACAGGTAGGGGTTTATAATTCAGAGCCCAGGTTTGACAGGTAGGGTTTTATAATGCAGAGCCCAGGGTGGACAGGTAGAGGCTTATAATTCAGCGCCCAGGATGGACAGGTAGAGTTTTATAATTCAGAGCCCATGGTGGACAGGTAGGGGTTTATAATTCAGAGCCCAGGATGGACAGGTAGAGGTTTATAATTCAGAGCCCATGGTGGACAGGTAGGGGTTTATAATTCAGAGCCCAGGATGGACAGGTAGAGGTTTATAATTCAGAGCCCAAAATGGACAGGTAGAGGCTTATAATTCAGAGCCCAGGGTGGACAGGTAGAGGTTTATAATTCAGAGCCCAGGGTGGACAGGTAGGGGTTTATAATGCAGAGCCCAGGTGGACAGGTAGATGTTTATAATGCAGAGCCCAGGGTGGACAGGTAGGGGGTTATAATGCAGAGCCCATGGTGGACAGGTAGGGGTTTATAATTCAGAGCCCAGGTTTGACAGGTAGGGGTTTATAATGCAGAGCCCATGGTGGACAGGTAGGGGTTTATAATTCAGAGCCCAGGTTTGACAGGTAGGGTTTTATAATGCAGAGCCCAGGGTGGACAGGTAGAGGCTTATAATTCAGCGCCCAGGATGGACAGGTAGAGTTTTATAATTCAGAGCCCATGGTGGACAGGTAGGGGTTTATAATTCAGAGCCCAGGATGGACAGGTAGAGGTTTATAATTCTGGAGCCCAGGATGGACAGGTAGAGGTTTATAATTCAGAGCCCAGGGTGGACAGGTAGAGGTTTGTAATTCAGAGCCCAGGGTGGACAGGTAGGGGTTTATAATGCAGAGCCCAGGGTGGACAGGTAGAGGCTTATAATTCAGCGCCCAGGATGGACAGGTAGAGTTTTATAATTCAGAGCCCATGGTGGACAGGTAGGGGTTTATAATTCAGAGCCCAGGATGGACAGGTAGAGGTTTATAATTCAGAGCCCATGGTGGACAGGTAGGGGTTTATAATTCAGAGCCCAGGATGGACAGGTAGAGGTTTATAATTCAGAGCCCAAAATGGACAGGTAGAGGCTTATAATTCAGAGCCCAGGGTGGACAGGTAGAGGTTTGTAATTCAGAGCCCAGGGTGGACAGGTAGGGGTTTATAATGCAGAGCCCAGGGTGGACAGGTAGAGGCTTATAATTCAGCGCCCAGGATGGACAGGTAGAGTTTTATAATTCAGAGCCCATGGTGGACAGGTAGGGGTTTATAATTCAGATCCCAGGATGGACAGGTAGCCAGAGCCCAGGATGGACAGGTAGAGGTTTATAATTCAGAGCCCAGGGTGGACAGGTAGAGGTTTGTAATTCAGAGCCCAGGGTGGACAGGTAGGGGTTTATAATGCAGAGCCCAGGGTGGACAGGTAGAGGTTTATAATGCAGAGCCCAGGTAGGGGTTATAATGGACCCAGGTGGACAGGTAGGGGTTTATAATTCAGAGCCCAGGTTTGACAGGTAGGGGTTTATAATGCAGAGCCCATGGTGGACAGGTAGGGGTTTATAATTCAGAGCCCAGGTTTGACAGGTAGGGTTTTATAATGCAGAGCCCAGGGTGGACAGGTAGAGGCTTATAATTCAGCGCCCAGGATGGACAGGTAGAGTTTTATAATTCAGAGCCCATGGTGGACAGGTAGGG
Source organism: Oncorhynchus nerka (assembly GCF_034236695.1). Lineage (NCBI taxonomy): Eukaryota > Metazoa > Chordata > Actinopteri > Salmoniformes > Salmonidae > Oncorhynchus > Oncorhynchus nerka. The sequence continues at coordinate 21,881,138 of NC_088422.1, read as the reverse complement.
GTTTATAATTCAGAGCCCAGGATGGACAGGTAGAGGTTTATAATTCTGGAGCCCAGGATGGACAGGTAGAGGTTTATAATTCAGAGCCCAGGGTGGACAGGTAGAGGTTTGTAATTCAGAGCCCAGGGTGGACAGGTAGGGGTTTATAATGCAGAGCCCAGGGTGGACAGGTAGAGGCTTATAATTCAGCGCCCAGGATGGACAGGTAGAGTTTTATAATTCAGAGCCCGTGGTGGACAGGTAGGGGTTTATAATTCAGAGCCCAGGATGGACAGGTAGAGGTTTATAATTCAGAGCCCATGGTGGACAGGTAGGGGTTTATAATTCAGAGCCCAGGGTGGACAGGTAGAGGTTTATAATTCAGAGCCCAAAATGGACAGGTAGAGGCTTATAATTCAGAGCCCAGGGTGGACAGGTAGAGGTTTGTAATTCAGAGCCCAGGGTGGACAGGTAGAGGCTTATAATTCAGCGCCCAGGATGGACAGGTAGAGTTTTATAATTCAGAGCCCATGGTGGACAGGTAGGGGTTTATAATTCAGAGCCCAGGGTGGACAGGTAGAGGTTTGTAATTCAGAGCCCAGGGTGGACAGGTAGGGGTTTATAATGCAGAGCCCAGGGTGGACAGGTAGAGGCTTATAATTCAGCGCCCAGGATGGACAGGTAGAGTTTTATAATTCAGAGCCCGTGGTGGACAGGTAGGGGTTTATAATTCAGAGCCCAGGATGGACAGGTAGAGGTTTATAATTCAGAGCCCGTGGTGGACAGGTAGGGGTTTATAATTCAGAGCCCAGGGTTGACAGGTAGAGGTTTATAATTCAGAGCCCAAAATGGACAGGTAGAGGCTTATAATTCAGAGCCCAGGGTGGACAGGTAGAGGTTTGTAATTCAGAGCCCAGGGTGGACAGGTAGGGGTTTATAATGCAGAGCCCAGGGTGGACAGGTAGAGGCTTATAATTCAGCGCCCAGGATGGACAGGTAGAGTTTTATAATTCAGAGCCCATGGTGGACAGGTAGGGGTTTATAATTCAGAGCCCAGGATGGACAGGTAGAGGTTTATAATTCAGAGCCCATGGTGGACAGGTAGGGGTTTATAATTCAGAGCCCAGGATGGACAGGTAGTGGTTTATAATTCAGAGCCCAAAATGGACAGGTAGAGGCTTATAATTCAGAGCCCAGGGTGGACAGGTAGAGGTTTATAATTCAGAGCCCAGGGTGGACAGGTAGGGGTTTATAATGCAGAGCCCAGGGTGGACAGGTAGAGGTTTATAATGCAGAGCCCAGGGTGGACAGGTAGAGGTTTATAATTCTGGAGCCCAGGATGGACAGGTAGAGGTTTATAATTCAGAGCCCAGGGTGGACAGGTAGAGGTTTGTAATTCAGAGCCCAGGGTGGACAGGTAGGGGTTTATAATGCAGAGCCCAGGGTGGACAGGTAGAGGCTTATAATTCAGCGCCCAGGATGGACAGGTAGAGTTTTATAATTCAGAGCCCGTGGTGGACAGGTAGGGGTTTATAATTCAGAGCCCAGGATGGACAGGTAGAGGTTTATAATTCAGAGCCCATGGTGGACAGGTAGGGGTTTATAATTCAGAGCCCAGGATGGACAGGTAGAGGTTTATAATTCAGAGCCCAAAATGGACAGGTAGAGGCTTATAATTCAGAGCCCAGGGTGGACAGGTAGAGGTTTGTAATTCAGAGCCCAGGGTGGACAGGTAGGGGTTTATAATGCAGAGCCCAGGGTGGACAGGTAGAGGCTTATAATTCAGCGCCCAGGATGGACAGGTAGAGGTTTATAATTCAGAGCCCATGGTGGACAGGTAGGGGTTTATAATTCAGAGCCCAGGATGGACAGGTAGTGGTTTATAATTCAGAGCCCAAAATGGACAGGTAGAGGCTTATAATTCAGAGCCCAGGGTGGACAGGTAGAGGTTTATAATTCAGAGCCCAGGGTGGACAGGTAGGGTTTATAATGCAGAGCCAGGGTGGACAGGTAGAGGTTTATAATTCAGAGCCCAGGGTGGACAGGTAGGGGGTTATAATGCAGAGCCCATGGTGGACAGGTAGGGGTTTATAATTCAGAGCCCATGGTGGACAGGTAGGGGTTTATAATTCAGAGCCCAGGATGGACAGGTAGTGGTTTATAATTCAGAGCCCAAAATGGACAGGTAGAGGCTTATAATTCAGAGCCCAGGGTGGACAGGTAGAGGTTTATAATTCAGAGCCCAGGGTGGACAGGTAGGGGTTTATAATGCAGAGCCAGGGTGGACAGGTAGAGGTTTATAATGCAGAGCCCAGGGTGGACAGGCCCATAGGTAGGGGTTTATAATGCAGAGCCCAGGTTTGACAGGTAGGGTTTTATAATGCAGAGCCCAGGGTGGACAGGTAGAGGCTTATAATTCAGCGCCCAGGATGGACAGGTAGAGTTTTATAATTCAGAGCCCATGGTGGACAGGTAGGGGTTTATAATTCAGAGCCCAGGATGGACAGGTAGAGGTTTATAATTCTGGAGCCCAGGATGGACAGGTAGAGGTTTATAATGCAGAGCCCAGGGTGGACAGGTAGAGGTTTGTAATTCAGAGCCCAGGGTGGACAGGTAGGGGTTTATAATGCAGAGCCCAGGGTGGACAGGTAGAGGCTTATAATTCAGCGCCCAGGATGGACACGTAGAGTTTTATAATTCAGAGCCCATGGTGGACAGGTAGGGGTTTATAATTCAGAGCCCAGGATGGACAGGTAGAGGTTTGTAATTCAGAGCCCAGGGTGGACAGGTAGGGGTTTATAATTCAGAGCCCAAAATGGACAGGTAGAGGCTTATAATTCAGAGCCCAGGGTGGACAGGTAGAGGTTTATAATTCAGAGCCCAGGGTGGACAGGTAGGGGTTTATAATGCAGAGCCCAGGGTGGACAGGTAGAGGTTTATAATGCAGAGCCCAGGGTGGACAGGTAGGGGGTTATAATGCAGAGCCCATGGTGGACAGGTAGGGGTTTATAATTCAGAGCCCAGGTTTGACAGGTAGGGTTTTATAATGCAGAGCCCAGGGTGGACAGGTAGAGGCTTATAATTCAGCGCCCAGGATGGACAGGTAGAGTTTTATAATTCAGAGCCCATGGTGGACAGGTAGGGGTTTATAATTCAGAGCCCAGGATGGACAGGTAGAGGTTTATAATTCTGGAGCCCAGGATGGACAGGTAGAGGTTTATAATGCAGAGCCCAGGGTGGACAGGTAGAGGTTTGTAATTCAGAGCCCAGGGTGGACAGGTAGGGGTTTATAATGCAGAGCCCAGGGTGGACAGGTAGAGGCTTATAATTCAGCGCCCAGGATGGACAGGTAGAGTTTTATAATTCAGAGCCCATGGTGGACAGGTAGGGGTTTATAATTCAGAGCCCAGGATGGACAGGTAGAGGTTTATAATTCAGAGCCCATGGTGGACAGGTAGGGGTTTATAATTCAGAGCCCAGGATGGACAGGTAGAGGTTTATAATTCAGAGCCCAAAATGGACAGGTAGAGGCTTATAATTCAGAGCCCAGGGTGGACAGGTAGAGGTTTATAATTCAGAGCCCAGGGTGGACAGGTAGGGGTTTATAATGCAGAGCCCAGGGTGGACAGGTAGAGGTTTATAATGCAGAGCCCAGGGTGGACAGGTAGGGGGTTATAATGCAGAGCCCATGGTGGACAGGTAGGGGTTTATAATTCAGAGCCCAGGTTTGACAGGTAGGGGTTTATAATGCAGAGCCCATGGTGGACAGGTAGGGGTTTATAATTCAGAGCCCAGGTTTGACAGGTAGGGGTTTATAATGCAGAGCCCATGATGGACAGGTAGAGGTTTATAATTCAGAGGCCATGGTGGACAGGTAGAGGTTTATAATTCAGAGCCCAGGATGGACAGGTAGGGGTTTATAATTCAGAGCCCAGGATGGACAGGTAGGGGTTTATAATGCAGAGCCCAGGTTTGACAGGTAGAGGTTTATAATTCAGAGCCCAGGATGGTGCACCTGGCTGTGACATACATTACATGACCAAAAGTATGTGGACAACTGCTCGTTGAACATCTCCTTTTAAAATCTTGAGCATTAATATGGAGGTGGTCCCCCCTTTGCTGTTATAACAGCCTTCACTTTTCTGGGAAGGATTTCTGCTGTTACATACACCGAACTCGTCAAACCATTGTTGTATGGACCTCGCTTTGTGCATAGGGGCATTGTCATGCTGAAACAGGAAATGGTCTTCCCCGAATGGTTGCCACAAAGTTGGAAGCACAGAATCATCTAGAATGTCATTGACCCTTATTCCTCCTCCACCAAGGAGGAATAAGGGTTGGCACTCTGCATTAGGGCAGGTAGCGTTCTCCTGGGATCCGCCAAACCCAGATTAGTCCATCGGACTGCAAGATGGTGAAGAGTGATTTCCACTGGTCCAGAGTCCAATGGGGGCGAGCTTTACACCACTCCAGCTGACGCTTGGCATTGCGCATGGTGATCTTAGGCTTGTGTGCGGTTGCTTGGCCATAGAAACCTATTTCATGAAGCTCCCGACGAACAGTTCTTGTGCTGACGTTGCTTCCAGAGGCAGTTTGGAACTCGGTGGTGAGTGTTGCAACCGAGGACAGACGATGTTTATGCGCTACGTGTTTCAGCACTCGGCGGTCCAGTTCTGTGAGCTTATGTGGCCTACCACTTCGCAGCTGAGCCGTTATTGCCACTTCACAATAACAGCATTTACAGTTGACTGGGGCATCTCTAGCAGGGCAGACATTTTAATGAACTGACTTGTTGGAAAGGTGGCATCCTATGAGGGTACCACTTTGAAAGTCACTGAGCTCTTCAGTAAGGCCATTCTACTGCCAAACTTGGCTGAAATAGCCGAACCCACTAATTTGAAGGGATGTCCACAGAGGGCCCCATAATAACACAGGCAAAAGTCTGTCATTAAAAGTTGTCATAAAAAGTCAATGGGGAAGAAATGCTTTAAATTTGCTACCTGACACCGAATGAAGGTTTTGACTTCTGTGGTGTGTCATAAGTTCTGTTTTAAAGCACTATACCATTTTTTTCTTAGGATTCCTTTAATTTGCCAGTCAAGTTGGATAAGAGAATTGTTCGCATTAAATGTATCCGAATATTCATACTTGTGCCCTAAATAAGAGGCCGTTTGAAAGTTTTATAGTATTTGAAATTTCAAACATGTTGTATACTTTAAATGCCCGGATGTCATACTCATTTCGGCATTTCATCTAGCAGAATCCGCTGCACACTATTGAGGAAGAGAATAGTTTTTCACATCCATGTGTGTTCAACAACAGTTGATAATCAGAATAGGGGACACACTACAAAAATCAACGAATGGTGGGGAACAGGCCCGATTGCCCATTTGATGATGCCTTCTCAGTATGGATGAGTAGTATGTTGATATTTGTTGCATATTCCATACATCTGTACTGAACAGTACGTAATAAATAGTTTGTAGTACGATTCGTTCACAGTATGCAGAAAGTAGTAGGTAAGTCAGATTTCGGACACGGCCCATGACTGACCAATTATATATATATAATATACACTACCGTTCAAAGGTTTGGGGTCACTTAGAAATGTCCTTGTTTTTGAAATAAAAGCATTTTTTTTTGTCCATTAAAATAACATCAAATTGATTAGAAATACAGTGTAGACATTGGTAATGTTGTAAATGACTATTGTAGCTGGAAACGGCAGATTTTTTATGGAATATCTACATAGGCGTACAGGGGCCCATTATCAGCAACCATCACTCCTGTGTTTCAATGGCACGTTGTGTTAGCTAATCCAAGTTTATAATTTTAAAAGGGTAAGTCATCATTAGAAAATCCCTTTACAATTATGTTAGCACAGCTGAAAACTGTTGTTCTGATTAAAGTAGCAATAAAACTGGCCTTCTTTAGACTAGTTGCTGATGCTCCAGATACTCATTTGTGAGTTCGATTACAGGCTCAAAATGGCAAGAAAAAAATAACTTTATTCTGAAACTCGTCAGTCTATTCTTGTTCTAAGAAATGAAGGCTATTCCATGCAAGAAATTGTCAAGAAACTGTAGTTCTCGTACAACGCTGTGTACTACTCCCTTCGCAGAACAGTGCAAACTGGCACTAACCAGAATAGAAAGAGGAGTGGGAGGCTCCAGTGCACAACTGAGCAAGAGGACAAGTACATTAGAGTGTCTAGTTTGAGAAACAGACGCCTTGCAAGTCCTCAACTGGCAGCTTCATTAAATACAGTTGAGATCAGAAGTTTACATACATTTAGGTTGGAGTCATTAAAAATTGTTTTTCAAACACTCCACAAACTTCTTGTTAACAAACTATAGTTTGGGCAAGTTGGTTAGGACATCTACTTTGTGCATGACAGTAACTACTTTCATGAAATCACAAGTGCAAGATAGCAAAACACAGCTTAGCTTGGTGTTAATCCACCTGGCGTGTCAGATTTCAAAAAAACTTTTTGGTGAAAGCTATCCAAGCGTTTATGTAAGGAAATCTCCCTCAGTAGACAAAATATTACAAACAGCTAGCAGCCAAGTAGATTGGTCACGAAAGTCAGAAAAGCAATAAAATGAATCACTTACCTTTGATGATCTTCGGATGTTTGCACTCACGAGACTCCCAGTTACACAATAAATGTTCCTTTTGTTCCATAAAGGTTATTTTTATATCCAAAATACCTCCATTTGGTTGGCATGTTATGTTCCGAAATCCACAGGCTCGAGCGGTCACGACGGGGCAGACGAAAATTCCAAATAGTATCTGTAAAGTCCGTAGAAACATGTCAAACGTTTTTTTATAATCAATCCTCAGGTTGTTTTTACAATATATAATTGATAATATTTCAACCGGGACTGTAGCTTCTTCAATAGGAGAGCTGTTGCACATGCAAAACACTGCTGGCACCCAGCCATCCCCTGACACGATGTGATCTTTCTCGCTCATTTTTCCAAATAAAAGCCCGAAACGATGTCTAAAGACAGTTCACATCACGTGGAAGCCATAGGAAAAGGAATCTGGTTGATATCCCTTTAAATGGAGGGAAGGCATGGAATGGCACATGGAGCTTTCAAAATAGAAGCCACTTCCTGGTTGGATTTTCCTCAGGTTTTCGCCTGCAATATCAGTTCTGTTATACTCACAGACAATATTTGGACAGTTTTGGAAACTTTAGAGTGTTTTCTATCTATTATATGCATATTCTAGATTCTGGGCCTGAGAAATAGGCATTTTCATTTGGGTACGTTTTTCATCCAAACATCAAAATACTGCCCCCTACACTCAAGATGTTAATGAAGCTGCCAGTTGAGGACTTGTGAGGCATCTGTTTCTCAAACTAGACACTCTAATGTACTTGTCCTCTTGCTCAGTTGTGCACTGGGGCCTCCCACTTCTCTTTCTATTCTGGTTAGAGCCAATTTGCGCTGTTCTGTGAAGGGAGTAGTACACAGCATTGTATGAGATCTTTAGTTTCTTTAATTTCTCGCACGGAATAGCCTTCATTTCTCAGAAAAAGAATAGACTGATGGGCAGGTGGGACGGTAGCGTCCCACCTGGCCAACATCCTATGAAATTGCAGAGCGCGAAATTCAAACTAGAGAATTATAAATATTTAACTTTCATAAAATCACAAGTGTAATACATCAAAATAAAGCTTAACTTCTTGTTAATCCAGCTGCTGTGTCAGATTTCAAAAAGGCTTTACGGCGAAAGCACACCATGCGATTATCTGAGGACAGCGCCCCGCATACAAAAGCATATTTCAACCAGGCAGGTGCGCCACGAAAGTCAGAAATAGCGATATAAGGCCTCCCGGGTGGCGCAGTGGTTAAGGGCGCTGTACTGCAGCGCCAGCTGTGCCATCAGAGTCCCTGGGTTCGCGCCCAGGCTCTGTCGTAACCGGCCGTGACCGGGAGGTCCGTGGGGTGACGCACAATTGGCCTAGCGTCGCCCGGGTTAGGGAGGGCTTGGTCGGTAGGGGTGTCCTTGTCTCATCGCGCACCAGCGACTCCTGTGGCGGGCTGGGCGCAGTGTGCGCTAGCCAAGGTGGCCAGGTGCACGGTGTTTCCTCCGGCGCATTGGTGCGGCTGGCTTCCGGGTTGGATGCGCACTGTGTTAAGAAGCAGTGCGGCTTGGTTGGGTTGTGTATCGGAGGACGCATGACTTTCAACCTTCATCTCTCCCGAGCCCGTACGGGAGTTGTAGCGATGAGACAAGATAGTAGCTACTACAACAATTGGATACCACGAAATTGGGGAGAAAAAGGGGTAAAATAAAAAAAAATAAAAAGAAAGAAAGAGCGATATAATAAATGCCTTACCTTTGATCATTTTCTTCTGTTGGCACTCCAAAACGTACCAGATACATCACAAATTGTCCTTTTGTTCTATAATGTCCTTCTTTATATCCATAAAAACTCAGTTTAGCTGGCGCGCTTCAGTCAATAATCCACCCAGTTTCCCTCCATCAAAATGCATACAAAATGAATCCCAAACGTTACTAATAAACTTTTCCAAACAAGTCAAACAACGTTTATAATCAAACCTTAGGTACCCTAATGTGTAAATAAACAATCAAATTTAAGACGTGTAATCGTTATTGTCTTTACTGGAGAAAAATACCAAAGAACGAGCTCTCTTCCACGCGCTTGGAAACACTACAGCCAAAATGGGAGCCACCTAGAAAAACTACTTTTTCTGGCTCATTTTTCCAAAAACAAGCATGAAACGCTTTCTAAAGACTGTTGACATCTAGTGGAAGCCCTAGGAACTGCAATCTGGGAGGATTTCTCCTTGTTATAAAAGTGACAGCAATTGAAAACAGTGGTAGGCTGAAAATGTTTTTGTTGTGGGGGGGGTAGTTTGTCCTCGGGGTTTCGCCTGCCATATCAGTTCTGTTATACTCACAGACATAATTTTAACAGTTTTAGAAACTTTAGAGTGTTTTCTATCCACATCCAGAAATTATATGCATATCCTAGCTTCTGGGCCTGAGTAACAGGCAGTTTACTTTGGGCATGCTTTTCATCCGGACGTGAAAATACTGCCCCCTACCCAAGAGAGGTTAAAGAAGGCAATTTTAATTGCTTCTTTAATCAGAACAACAGTTTTCAGTTGTGCCAACATAATTGCAAAAGGGTTTTCTAATGATTAATTAGCCTTTTAAAATGATAAACTTGGACTAGCTAACAGCGTGCCATTGGAACACAGGAGTGAAGGTTGCTGATAAAAATCCAAATCAGCCGTTTCCAGCTACAATAATCATTTACAACATTAACGATGTCTACACTGTATTTCTATTCAATTTGATGTTATTTGAAATGGACAAAAAAATGGTTTTTCTTTAAAAAAACAAGGAAATGTCTAAGTGACCCCAAACCTTTGAACGGCAGTGTATACTTTTTACACAATTTAGTGTAAACACAAAATAACAGTATCAGGCTAACCAAAAGGGGAAATTATGGGAGTTCATTTCCATTTCTAGTTTTGTTTTGCTAATGACCTTCGACCTTACCTTCAGATCTACTGACACAGTGGTGAACGATATGGTCAGCTCCCCATCAGAGAACTCCTTCAACTCCTTCAGAAACATGTGCTCTATATCCATACCTGTAAAAAAAACATACCCCATTCACCAGGAGTTCATGTTTGGAGGAAGCCAGCTAATATCGATTAGAACTATACTGTACGTGTAATGTCATTGTTTAGGCACAGGACATCTGGCTATAATGTAGACACAAATATATAAATACAAATATGAAATGATTAAAATGTATATACAAACTACATATCATTCAATATCATTTGTAAATATCTAAATTCTAATTCCATTCCAAACAAATGTTTTATAATTCAAATTTAAACTGTCTAGTCTAATTCCAATTCCATGTAAATTCTCCAGATCATGAGTTACACTGCCTTTAGACAGACAGACAGACAGACAGACAGACAGACAGACAGACAGACAGACAGACATCATTACATTTACATTTAAGTCATTTAGCAGACGCTCTTATCCAGAGCGACTTACAAATTGGTGCTTTCACCTTATGACATCCAGTGGAACAGCCACTTTACAATAGTGCATCTAAGTCTTTTAAGGGGGGGTGAGAAGGATTACTTTATCCTATCCTAGGTATTCCTTAAAGAGGTGGGGTTTCAGGTGTCTCCGGAAGGTGGTGATTGACTCCGCTGTCTTGGCGTCGTGAGGGAGTTTGTTCCACCATTGGGGGGCCAGAGCAGCGAACAGTTTTGACTGGGCTGAGCGGGAACTGGACTTCCTCAGTGGTAGGGAGGCGAGCAGGCCAGAGGTGGATGAACGCAGTGCCCTTGTTTGGGTGTAGGGCCTGATCAGAGCCTGGAGGTACTGAGGTGCCGTTCCCCTCACAGCTCCGTAGGCAAGCACCATGGTCTTGTAGCGGATGCGAGCTTCAACTGGAAGCCAGTGGAGAGAGCGGAGGAGCGGGGTGACGTGAGAGAACTTGGGAAGGTTGAACACCAGACAGACATTACACTACACAAATAACCACATCTTTAACCTTGCTAGCTATAAACACACACCTTGAAGCTGGGCCTCACCAGCGTTAGGACTGACATCATACGGTGAGAAGCTGCTCCTCTCCTGCAACACCCTCAGCAGCTCCTCTAGGTCCACTGAGCGATGGCCATCTTTGATCCACAGTCCCTCTGACTGCAGCCTCAGGGCCTCTGAAAAAACACACACCTGCTACATCAAAAACAAACCGATATTCAGTCATTGGTGTAATATTAGCTATACATGCTATTATGTTTGTATGTGGCACTAAAATGAAGGAAAAATATACTGACTGCAAAAATCTCAGGGACTTTGCATCAAGACTCTCATATCATACAGAGGCTAACAAATTGATGTCAGTGACATCAGTTAAATTCATTACACTTAGGAGCTGCCGGGTGGTACTGTGCTCCGTAAGCACAGCACACATACACACATAAGCATGTGCGCACACCCTAGCCGGTACATCACAGCTAAAACAATAGATATAAGCAGGAAATGCAATGGAGAACAAAAGTCAGTCATTTCCTGATAACTTCCAGAGCTACTTAACCTCTCTAACAAGATTGCAGGCTTGTTTGACTGATTTATTGGCAGGGGAAGAACACACACACATGCACATACAGTCAACATTCACACACCATGTATGAGGCAGTGAGTCATAACGATGTATTTGACAAACACAACAAACCCAGTATACAGAGGGTATGAAAGAAACACACATGGACAGATGCAGACACACATACACACTCTGACCCTCTTGTATTCTCTCACTGCCTAGATGTCATGACTTGTTACCCTGCAGTCCCGTCCCTCCTAACTGCAAACTCCTAACTGTTATAACCGAGTCATATCAGGGGCTTAGTGTGTGTCCTGCATCAGCCCATTACCCCCAGCGGGGGCACCATTGGTCCTCACCTCCTAGCAGCTCCCCCAGCAGCACGAAGATCTACTCCAATGCCTCTTGAGGAATCTCCCTCGTGACGACCACCGCCATGCACGACACCCCTTCCCCTCCTGCCCGTTGCTCGTGGCGATGGACCACTCGGAGGATGCTGGACTTCAGAGCTTCATAGTGGGAGCTGGAACAGAGGGGGAAGGGCACATTACACTAAATCTTCACAAAGCCCTCAGGACCTGTCTGAAATTCTAAACATACACTTTCATACTATACCACCTAATACACACATCTGAGCAATACCAACACGCAAATGTAGACACACAAAATATCAACTACATGATTTGTGTGTGTGTGTGTGTGTAGCTGTTGAGCACATCGTCCCTCATCAGAGTAAGGGAGAGTTTTCCTCTGTGGTGGAGCTGTAGTAGGTTGATGTCGTCTTTCCACACAGAGCAGACTCACACACCCTCACAAGGTATCACAACGTCTCCCTGGCAAGACCACATCACATCGCTGACCACACAGGACCGGGACACTCACACAGCCTGAGCTCTCCTTCTGAGACACACACACACACAAACAGACACACAGAAAGTACAAATACAAGACATGCAGATACATTTACAGTACTGGTCACGTTCTGACCTTTATTTCCGTTGTTTTGTCATTATTTAGTATGGTCAGGGCGTGAGTTGGGGTGGGCAGTCTATGTTCGTTTTTCTATGATTTTGGGATTTGTATGTTTCGGCCTAGTATGGTTCTCAATCAGAGGCAGGTGTCATTAGTTGTTAGTTGTCATTAGTTTCACTGTTTGTTTGTGGGTGATGTTGATTGCTTGTGTCAGCACAGTTCTCATTAGCTTCACGGTCGTTATTTTGTTTACTGTTTTTGTATAGTGTGTTTCAGTGTTCAGTGTTTTCTTTATTAAATATCAAGATGAACACAAACCACGCCGCATTTTGGTCCTCCGATCCTTCTCGCCTCTCCTCTTCAGATGAAGAGGAGGAAGACCGTGACAGTACTAGTCAACATTTTGGACACACCCACTCATTCCAGGGTTTTTCTTTATTTTTACTATTTTCTACATTGTAGAATAAAGACATCAAATATATTTTGGTTTGTTTAACACTTTTTGGTTACTACATGATTCCATATGTGTTATTTCATAGCTTGATGTCTTCACTATATAAAATGTAAAAATAAACAAAACCTTGAATGAGTAGGTGTGTCCAAACTTTTGACTGGTACTGTAAACTCAACCTCAAACAAGTACTCAAAGGCTGTAATACATACACACACATACAGTACACACATAAATACCATGAACATGTTCCCACACACTACATGGATGAGGAAGTAGGCGTAACTCAGTGTTGAAGCCACAGAATCTACATCTGGCTCCACCACTCCTAGAACAGCATGGACTTTAGGACCCTCAGGTCCTGACGCCTGGAACAAATAAACATACTAACAAACAGGTTCAAAAGACCACACAGGATCCAATGTATTACATCAATAACATTTACATTTCGGTTTGTTGTTCCACAATTGCTGAACCTACATCTGTGGATTAGCAAGTATTTCAATGGGATGGGCTGACTTTGAAAAAGTAATTTCAAATGTATTATGCCACTGCAGTCTGTGACACGAAAGAAAGCTAAGTTGTGAGAAGGAGTGAAATCAGAGTGTAGGTAGAGATAGCTGAGATGATCTCATCTCCAGAGCGGTACGGGACAAGTATGACTGCGCTGAAATGCAGCACTCAGAAATCCATGCATAATGCAAAATATGATTTAATATGCATGAAAGAGATGACTAAGATTCATATACCCTGTGGTGGCCATGATGGTAGATCAGTGGTGTGTGTATTTGTATTTATTAAGGATCCCCAATAGCTGCTGCAAAGGCAGAAGCTACTCTACCTGGGGTCCAGCAACATTAAGGCAGTTATATACAATTTAAAATATTACATGACATTACATTTCATAACACTTTCCACAACACATGAAGTGTGTTCCCTCAGGCCACTACTCTACTATCACATATCTACAATACTACATCCATGTGTAGGTGTGTATAGAGTGTGTGTTTTATCATGTGTATTTGTGTCTGTTCACAGTCTCCACTGTTCCATAAGTTGTATTTTTATCTGTTTTTTAAAATCTGATTCTACTTCTTGCACCAATTACCTGATGTGGAATAAATCCCTCCAAATCTCAGTCTGATGTTACAATGAATATCCCTCCATATCTCAGTCTGATGTTACAATGAATATCCCTCCATATCTCAGTCTGATGTTATAATGAATATCCCTCCATATCTCAGTCTCATATTACAATGAATATCCCTCCATATCTCAGTCTGATGTAACATTGAAAATCCCTCCATATCTCAGTCTCATATTACTGTGCAGGTCCATGATTAGAGTGGATGCGTAGCGGAGCGGGGTTGCAGTGGGCAATCAGTGACATATCTGTTTGAGATGCTAATATCTGGATTCTGTCGAGCAGGCGTCACTCATGTTTCTGAGGGGATACGGGGGAGGGGGGCAGCGGGTTGGTCGATACTCTGATGGCTACGGGAGGAAGAGACGCGTTAGAAATGAAAGGGCACTCACTGGCCGTTCCACAGCAGCAGCACCAGCAGCAGAACACACAGACAACAGAACACACAGCCGGTACCACTCTCTCATCTCCATTTCACTGTGTGCTCCTCATCTAAAATTCACCCCATTCATCTCAAGGAGGCTCGGGGTGAACGGACGCACTGCTTCTTTTCTGTTTCTCTGCATGCCTTCCTTAGCTCACTTATTGCTTTCCCTCTCTTGCTCTCTCTCTCTTTCCCTCCATTATCTCCTTCATTTCATCATCCCCACTTTCACCACCGTCTTCTATTATCAGTACCCCCTATTCCCCCCTTCCCCCATCCGCAATGGGTCAGTGGTAATATTGTGATTCCTTCTCCAGTGACATGGTAATTTAGCTTTTTTCCGGATGCCCCAAACAATCAGAAAGGGGATTCATCAGAGAAAATGACTTTACCCCAGTCAAATCAAATGAAATGAAATCAAATTTATTTATATAGCCCTTCGTACATCAGCTGATATCTCAAAGTGCTGTACAGAAACCCAGCCTAAAACCCCAAACAGCAAGCAATGCAGGTATAAAAGCACGGTGGCTAGGAAAAACTCCCTAGAAAGGCCAAAACCTAGGAAGAAACCTAGAGAGGAACCAGGCTATGTGAGGTGGCCAGTCCTCTTCTGGCTGTGCCGGGTAGAGATTATAACAGAACATGGCCAAGATGTTCAAATGTTCATAAATGACCAGCATGGTCGAATAATAGTAAGGCAGAACAGTTTAAACTGGAGCAGCAGCACAGTCAGGTGGACTGGGGACAGCAAGGAGTCATCGTGTCAGGTAGTCCTGGGGCACGGTCCTAGGGCTCAGCTCCTCCGAGAGAGAGAAAGAAAGAGAGAATTAGAGAGAGCATATGTGGGGTGGCCAGTCCTCTTCTGGCTGTGCCGGGTGGAGATTATAACAGAACATGGCCAAGATGTTCAAATGTTCATAAATGACCAGCATGGTCGAATAATAGTAAGGCAGAACAGTTGAAACTGGAGCAGCAGCATGGCCAGGTGGACTGGGGACAGCAAGGAGTCATCATGTCAGGTAGTCCTGGGACATGGTCCTAGGGCTCAGGTCAGTTGAAACTGGAGCAGCAGCATGGCCAGGTGGACTGGGGACAGCAAGGAGTCATCATGTCAGGTAGTCCTGGGGCACGGTCCTAGGGCTCAGGTCCTCCGAGAGAGAGAAAGAGAGAAGGAGAGAATTAGAGAACGCACACTTAGATTCACACAGGACACCGAATAGGACAGGAGAAGTACTCCAGATATAACAAACTGACCCTAGCCCCCCGACACATAAACTACTGCAGCATGAATACTGGAGGCTGAGACAGGAGGGGTCAGGAGACACTGTGGCCCCATCCGAGGACACCCCCGGACAGGGCCAAACAGGAAGGATATAACCCCACCCACGTTGCCAAAGCACAGCCCCGACACCACTAGAGGGATATCTTCAACCACCAACTTACCATCCTGAGACAAGGCTGAGTATAGCCCACAAAGATCTCCGCCACGGCACAACCCAAGGGGGGGGGCGCCAACCCAGACAGGATGACCACAACAGTGAATCAACCCACTCAGGTGACGCACCCCCTCCAGGGACGGCATGAGAGAGCCCCAGTAAGCCAGTGACTCAGCCCCTGTAATAGGGTTAGAGGCAGAGAATGGAAAGAGGGGAATCGGCCAGGCAGAGACAGCAAGGGCGGTTCGTTGCTCCAGAGCCTTTCCGTTCACCTTCCCACTCCTGGGCCAGACTACACTCAATCATATGACCCACTGAAGAGATGAGTCTTCAGTAAAGACTTAAAGGTTGAGACCGAGTTTGCGTCTCTGACATGGGTAGGCAGACCGTTCCATAAAAATGGAGCTCTATAGGAGAAAGCCCTGCCTCCAGCTGTTTGCTTAGAAATTCTAGGGACAATTAGGAGGCCTGCGTCTTGTGACCGTAGCGTACGTGTAGGTATGTACGGCAGGACCAAATCAGAGTGATAGGTAGGAGCAAGCCCATGTAATGCTTTGTAGGTTAGCAGTAAAACCTTGAAATCAGCCCTTGCTTTGACAGGAAGCCAGTGTAGAGAGGCTAGCACTGGAGTAATATGATCAATTTTTTTGGTTCTAGTCAGGATTCTAGCAGCCGTATTTAGCACTAACTGAAGTTTATTTAGTGCTTTATCCGGGTAGCCGGAAAGTAGAGCATTGCAGTAGTCTAACCTAGAAGTGACAAAAGCATGGATACATTTTTCTGCATCATTTTTGGACAGAAAGTTTCTGATTTTTGCAATGTTACGTAGATGGAAAAAAGCTGTTCTTGAAATGGTCTTGATATGTTCTTCAAAAGAGAGATCAGGGTCCAGAGTAACGCCGAGGTCCTTCACAGTTTTATTTGAGACAACTGTACAACCATTAAGATTAATTGTCAGATTCAACAGAAGATCTCTTTGTTTCTTGGGACCTAGAACAAGCATCTCTGTTTTGTCCGAGTTTAATAGTAGAAAGTTTGCAGCCATCC
The DNA here is from genome assembly GCF_034236695.1 of Oncorhynchus nerka. Taxonomy (NCBI): domain Eukaryota; kingdom Metazoa; phylum Chordata; class Actinopteri; order Salmoniformes; family Salmonidae; genus Oncorhynchus; species Oncorhynchus nerka. The sequence continues at coordinate 21,864,563 of NC_088422.1, read as the reverse complement.
ACTTCCTTATGTCTGAAACACATGCTTCTAGCGAGGGCAATTTTGGGGCTTCACCATGTTTCATTGAAATGTACAGCTGTGTGTCATCCGCATAGCAGTGAAAGTTAACATTATGTTTTCGAATAACATCCCCAAGAGGTAAAATATATAGTGAAAACAATAGTGGTCCTAAAACGGAACCTTGAGGAACACCGAAATTTACAGTTGATTTGTCAGAGGACAAACCATTCACAGAGACAAACTGATATCTTTCCGACAGATAAGATCTAAACCAGGCCAGAACATGTCCGTGTAGACCAATTTGGGTTTCCAATCTCTCCAAAAGAATGTGGCGATCGATGGTATCAAAAGCAGCACTAAGGTCTAGGAGCACGAGGACAGATGCAGAGCCTCGGTCCGATGCCATTAAAATGTCATTTACCACCTTCACAAGCGCCGTCTCAGTGCTATGATGGGGTCTAAAACCAGACTGAAGCATTTCGTATACATTGTTTGTCTTCAGGAAGGCAGTGAGTTGCTGCGCAACAGCCTTCTCTAAAATCTTTGAGAGGAATGGAAGATTCGATATAGGCCGATAGTTTTTTATATTTTCTGGGTCAAGGTTTGGCTTTTTCAAGAGAGGCTTTATTACTGCCACTTTTAGTGAGTTTGGTACACATCCGGTGGATAGAGAGCCGTTTATTATGTTCAACATAGGAGGGCCAAGCACAGGAAGCAGCTCTTTCAGTAGTTTAGTTGGAATAGGGTCCAGTATGCAGCTTGAAGGTTTAGAGGCCATGATTATTTTCATCATTGTGTCAAGAGATATAGTACTAAAACACTTGAGCGTCTCTCTTGATCCTAGGTCCTGGCAGAGTTGTGCAGACTCAGGACAACTGAGGTTTGGAGGAATATGCAGGTTTAAAGAGGAGTCCGTAATTTGCTTTCTAATGATCATAATCTTTTCCTCAAAGAAGTTCATGAATTTATCACTGCTAAAGTGAAAGTCATCCTCTCTTGGGGAATGCTGCTTTTTAGTTAGCTTTGCGACAGTATCAAAAAGGAATTTCGGATTGTTCTTATTTTCCTCAATTAAGTTAGAAAAATAGGATGATCGAGCAGCAGTAAGGGCTCTTCGGTACTGTACGGTACCGTCTTTCCAAGCTAGTCGGAAGACTTCCAGTTTGGTGTGGCGCCATTTCCGTTCTAATTTTCTGGAAGCTTGCTTCAGAGCTCGGGTATTTTCTGTGTACCAGGGAGCTAGTTTCTTATGAGAAATGTTTTTAGTTTTTAGGGGTGCAACTGCATCTAGGGTATTGCGCAAGGTTAAATTGAGATCCTCAGTTAGGTGGTTAACTGATTTTTGTCCTATGGCGTCCTTGGGTAGACAGAGGGAATCTGGAAGGACATCAAGGAATCTTTGTGTTGTCTGTGAATTTATAGCACGACTTTTGATGTTCCTTGGTTGGGGTCTGAGCAGATTATTTGTTGCAATTGCAGTCCTCAGCAGTCCAATCCCTGTATCTTTTGCAGAATATCAGTCTGTCCCTGATGTTTTTCCTGGAGAGAAGTTGCTTCTTTGCTGCCCTTCTTGACACCAGGCCATCCCCCAAAAGTCTTCGCCTCACTGTGTGTGCAGATCCCGCAGCTGAATCAACTTTAGGAGATTTCTGGCGCTTTGCTGGACTTTCTTGGGCGCCCTGAAGCCTTCTTCAAAACAATTGAACCGCTCTCCTTGAAGTTCTTGATGATCAGATAAATGGTTGATTTAGGTGCAATCTTACTGGCAGCAATATCCTTGCCTGTGAAGCCCTTTTTGTGCAAAGCAATGATGACGGCACATGTTTCCTTGAAGATAACCATGGTTGACAGAGGAAGAACAATGATTCCAAGAACCACCCTCCTTTTGAAGCTTCCAGTCTGTTATTCAAACTCAATCAGCATGACAGAGTGCTCTCCAGCCTTGTCCTCGTCAACACTCACACCTGTGTTAACGAGAGAATCACTGACATGATGTCAGCTGGTCCTTTTGTGGCAGGGCTGAAATGCAGTGGAAATGTTTTTGGGGGATTCAGTTCATTTGCATGGCAAAGAGGGACTTTGCAATTAATTTCAATTCATCTGATCACTCTTCATAACATTCTGGAGTATATGCAAATTGCCCTCATACAAACTGATGCAGCAGACGTTGTGAAAATTAATATTTGTGTCATTCTCAAAACTTTTGGCCACGACTGTACACAGACAGACACACTCAAACACACATTTATTTTCCATGTATTTAAGAAACAACATAGTCTTTGTCAGTCCCACGCTGTCTCTTTCCCTCAATCAAGTCAAAGACTTTCCAAGTCAGAATGTTTTTAGGTCTACTATGGCAATATACTGTATCTACTGTATGTAAGTGGTGTCTGTCTCCAATCTCCACAAAGTGTGCATGCACTGGGCTGGTTTCTGCCATGGGGTAAAGGACAGGGTCATTCCATGTCATTTCAGCAAGCCATGACACCCACCATCTTAGATTGTTCTTAAATCATATCTGTAGTTAGAAACATAAGATAAGCATTATGAAATATTTTGTTGAAATATAATTTGATCTCTGAGAGATTAAAATCAAAATCAAATCAAATGTTATTTGTGACATACACATCGTTAGCAGATGTTAATGCGAGTGTAGCGAAATGCTTGTGCTTCTAGTTCCGACCATGCAGTAATATCTAACAAGTAATCTAACCTAACAATTTCACAACAACTACCTTATACACAAGTGTAAAGGAATGAATAAGAATATGTACATAAAAATATATGAATGAGTGATGGCCGAACGGCATAGGCAAGACGCAGTAGATGGTATAGAGTACAGTACATACATATGAGATGAGTAATGTAGGGTATGTAAACATTATATAAAGTGGCATTGTTTAATGTGACTAGTGATACATTTATTACATCAAGATGGCAAGATGCAGTAGATGGTATAGAGTACAGTATATACATGAGATGAGTAATGTAGGGTATGTAAACATTATATAAAGTGGCTAGTGATACATTATATAAATTATATATATTGTTAAAAGTGGCTAGTGATACATTTATTACATCCATTTTTTCATTATTAAAGTGGCTAGAGATGAGTCAGTATGTTGGCAGCAGCCACTCAATGTTAGTGATGGCAGATAGCCCTCCAGGACAATGTATAGGATTCATATAACATTCAATAATGATAGTACCTGACATCCAATTTGGACCAAACTTTTTCTAACAATGAGTAAGACATGAGTGAACCAATTTGCTAGTTTTTTTTTTCACTGTTCAGAGAAATTTGTCATTGAAGTTGTTGCATTTATGTCCCATCCTACATCCTGATATTACCAGGTTGTGACCACTAGATGGTGTTGTTTCTCCTATTTTTTAAAGAATTTCCCCAAATTACAGAATTACATAATGGTTTTCTTACCCTGTAAGCAGTCTATGTACCAGGTGTGACAGCAACCCATGCTTTGGTTTTGTTTACCTGGCAAGTCAATGGTACCTATATTAATATTTTTGTGCTTCACATCCAATCATCGATAAGTAACATCATGGAGTAACAACACATTTTAAGATACTTTAGGATAATTTTGACATAACGTGTGAAAATGCTAATATTGATACTATTGGCTTGCATTGGATTAGTGACACAAATGCTAAAAGTTAGCAAACAAAACCAAATCATATCTGGGTCATTGAAACAATACTTCCAAGCAGCAGCTCCATACCACTTGTCAAACATATAGAACTGATAAAGTATACTGGTTGTGTGGTGGGATTGGCGTGGGGGGTCCGTGGGAGGCTTTTGACCATTTCTTTTGATTCTTCATGTCTTACTCAATGTTAGAAAAACGTTTGGTCCAAATTAGGTACTATATTTATTGAATATTGCACGAATCCTATAAATTAAAATAGCCAAATGGTGCAATCAATTATCTTAATTTTTGATAGATCAAATTATATTTCAACTACATAATTATGCAGGAATGCTAATCTTATCTGTTTTTAACATAGTTCACATACACCTTAGCCAAATACATTTAAACTCAGTTTTTCACAATTCCTGACATTTAATCACAGTAAATATTCCCTGTCTTAGGTCAGTTAGGATCCCTACTTTATTTTAAGAATGTGAAATGTCAGAATAATAGTTGAGAGAGATTTTTATTTCAGCTTTTATTTCCTTCATCACATTCCCAGTGGGTCAGATGTTTACATACACTCAATTAGTATTTGGTAGCATTACCTTTAAATTGTTTAACTTGGGTCAAACATTTCAGGTAGCCTTACACAAGCTTCCCACAATAACTTGGGTGAATTTTGGCCCATTCCTCCTGACAGAGATGGTGTAACTGAGTCAGGTTTGTAGGCCTCCTTGCTCGCACACATATTTTCAGTTCTGCCCACACATTTTCTATAGGATTGAGGTCAGAGATTTGTGATGGCCACTCCAATAACTTGACTTTGTTGTCCTTAAGCCATTTTGCCACAACTTTGGAAGTATGCTTGGGGTCATTGTCCATTTGGAAGACCCATTTGTGACCAATCTTTAACTGATGTCTTCAATATATCCACATAATTTTCCACCCTCATGATGCCATCTATTTTGTGAAGTGCAACAGTCCCTCCTGCAGCAAAGCAACCCCACAACATGATGCTGCCACCCCCGTGCTTCACGGTTGGGATTGTGTTTTTCGACTTGCAAGCCTCCCTCTTGCAAGCCTCCCTAATGATGGCCATTACAGCCAAACAGTTCTATTTTTTGTTTCATCAGACAGAGGACATTTCTCCAAAAAGTACAATCTTTGTCCCAATGTGCAGTTGCTTTTTTATGGCGGTTTTTGAGCAGTGGCTTCTTCCTTGCTGAGCGGTCTTTCAGGTTATGTCGATATAGGACTTGTTTTACTGTGGATATAGATACTTTTATACCTGTTTCCTCCAGCATCTTCACAAGGTCCTTTGCTTTTGTTCTGGGGTTGATTTGAACTTTTCACACCAAAGTACATTCATCTCTAGGAGACAGAACGTGTCACCTTCCTGAGCGGTATGACGGCTGCGTTGTCCCATGGTGTTTATACTTGCATACTATTGTTTGCACAGATGAACGTGTTACCTTCAGGCGTTTGGAAATTGCTCCCAAGGATGAACCAGACTTGTGGAGGTCTACAATTTTCTTTTTCGGAGGTCTTGACTGATTTCTTTTGATTTTCCCATGATGTCAAGCAAAGAGGGACAAAGTTTGAAGGTAGGCCTTGAAATACATCCACAGGTACACCTTCAATTGACTCAAATTATGTCAATTAGCCTATCAGAAGCTTCTAAAGCCATGACATCATTTTCTGAAATTTTCCAAGCTGTTTAAAGGCACAGTCAACTTAGTGTATGTAAACTTCTGACCCACTGGAATTGTGATACAGTGAATTATAAGTGAAATAATCTGTCTGTAAACAATTGTTGGAAAAATTACTTGTGTCATGCACAAAGTAAATGTCCTAACCGACTTGCCAAAACTATAGTTTGTTAACAAGAAATTTGTGGAGTGGTTGAAAAACGAGTTTTAATGACTCCAACCTAAGTGTATGTAAACTTCCGACTGCAACTGTAGGATGACCCATGACTAGAATACGGTATATAATAAGTGACCAGTGTTCAATGACTCTTAGTACATAGGGCAGCAGTCTAAGGAGCAGGGTAGACTACAGGGTGGTAACCGGCTAGTGACAGCGTCTAAGATTCAGGGCAGGGTACTGGGCAGAGGCCGGCTAGTGATGACTGTTTGAATTGTGTGTTATCCTTCTATGTCATCCTAGGATTTCATGGTCTCATCACACGAAGGGGACTGTGTAGCCAATAGATGGACTAGCAAAAAACAACCATTACACAAACACTCCAACACAACTCCAACAATATGCCTATTGCCACAATTAGGCTTCCAACACCCAAAACATAAAACTGTAATGCAGGGGTCTAGAGATATGCAGTATGCAGAATAAGAATGCCTTCACTGGGGTCTGACTATTCATGGGGCTGGATATAAAAAAATAACTTTGTGGAGAATGACCAATCACAATCAAGAAACTTCAGACCTCACCGGAATGTTGATCGTTAGACTAACTAACGTTACAGGCCTACACACATTTATTTTATTGTGACGTAGCCTTCCTGCAACTAACAGTTAGTATCCTTTCGCCTTCCGATCAAGTAAGTGAGTCTTCATCAGGTGTTTTCAACAACGTTTTACTGGAAACTACTTGTATGTGTTCTACCGAGACAGTATGTGGCTATTTGTTTTTCAATAAAATACGAATAAGCGTGATGACAGACCTGCAGCACAGGCGCGTGCGAAGCTTGTGCGTGACTCAATTTTTTTTTTTGTATGTGTGGCAGGAGAAACTTATGGTTTGAACCATTCGTTTTCTTCATCATTCCGGACGTCCGCCGTAGCCTACTACTTGTGCTTGAGGGGCAAACAAACAAGAGACTACGTTTTCAGCAACAGGAATACAGACTGTAGCACGTTGTCATCATCCCAACCAGTAAAACTCTTATTATCCCCGGGCTGTTTAGGCTAAAACTAACCAGCATTGTCTTGGCCCGCTGCAAATAATCTTCCATGTTGGCCTCTGTCATTGTGGGATGCTTTAGCCTCCATGTACAAGTTTGCAACGCTTGTTGTCGTAGTTGCGCTTGCCACCGAATTCCCCGCTGCGCTCACTGCAACACTGGCTCAGCTAGCGGTTCTCCCTCTCCCGGCTGGCCCATAGAGAATGACAGTGTCCTCTAGAGCCCAAAAGGTAGTTTAGCTTGGGCAGCGCCATTGAGGGCTTCCACGTTCGTCACTAGTTACCACAGCCACAAAGCCATAAACCCCGCCTATTTCTACCGTTTCTTTTTAAAATCTTATTTTGAACCTAACCTCAACCCTAACCTTAAACACACTGCTAACCTTATGCATATCCTTAAATTAAGACCAAAAAGCATATTTTTGTTTTTCATTTACTTTTACAATATAGCCAATTCCAATTTTGTGCCTGTGGTAACTAGTGGAGTCTGACTTCCACCGTGCTTCCACCATTTTAAAGTAGTCAACTGGATGAAATTCCTATGGGTTGTAGCCTCAATGCCGCTGTCATAGACGTCAATGCCGCTGTCATAGACGCTATAATGGCACAGTCAAAGATGAGTCCTCTATCTATCTCTATGGGCTGGCCCACTCTGGAGTGTATGTGACGAGAAGCTATACAGAGGGTGGCGCTCTCGCTGAATTCAACGCGCACCCAGCGTTTGGGAATCCTCGCCAATGGCAAAAATGTATCCATGTAGATTAAATCATTTTTATTCGATTATTGATTTATTTGTATAACGTTAGTGTTGAATAGAAATCAAAATTGAATTAAAACGTAAAGCATGTTGTTATAAGAACAAAGTAACACAAATTTGGCAAGATCTCTGTCTCACTCACTCACACACACACACACACACACACACACACACACACACACACACACACACACACACACACACACACACACACACACACACACACGAGTCTGGGTAACAGGCCAGTTCTGAAACTTTAATATTTAAAATGGACAGAGTATTTATCATGAGTTCATCATGATAAATACATGTGCCATCAGATTTATCAATATGGATTTGGGACTCTCTCATGTGAAATTGCGTTTTTAGGGGTGACTTTGCAGCCAGGTGACTTGCGTTTAGCCTTACACAGTTCTCATTGTCACAATATCAAACCATGGTAGCCTATGTAAAATTTGAGCAACAAACACCTGTAGCTCACCACTCTTCAAGATAACTCCTGTCCTCTGTAAACAGGAGGCCTAGTCATTATGGTCATCACTGTAACTGACTGGCTAGCACTTGGTAATAATCTCGTTTTGTTCCTCAACAAAATGTTATTCTATATCATTTTACTATAAAATAAAATAGGCTAATATAGGCTAGTCAAAATGAATGTTGTTTTTTCTTGATTGAAAACAAAATGAAAACAATTTTCTGAAGTCTTGGCCTACTTGGTATGTCAAGATGGTGAAGAGTACAGTAACAGTTTTCCTATAGTTATTTATTTAAAGCCTGCGCAAATTAACTGCATGTGAGATTGTGTTGGACCTGATCATAATGCCTTTGGTCAATTTGGTTTGACATATCACTATGGGGCTAGTTAAGGACCATCAGTAAATTACACAATGTACGTGGGATAATGTAAAGAAAATGTCGATAGCGACAAATTTCAATGACTGAAAAACCTCAAACCAAATATAAAATGTAGAAATTCATATGCAAATATTGAAAGCATTTAATGAGATAAAATAAATCAAATATATGCAACTTGAAGATATTGTCCCATTTACATTGTGTAATTTATTGACGGTCCCTAACCTAGCCCCAGAGCTAGGCTATTCAATGTCAAACCAACTTTGCCATGGTCACACACCTGGCTAAAGCTAATTGGCAAAAGAAGTTGGCTATCAATAGCTATCAGCAACTTCAAGACACAAGACCTGGTTAGACTGTTTCAAGTTATCTAGAAGGGTGAGTGACTGTAACTGTGTACTGTTTTGAGTCCCCATGAGGTTGTTCAGCAATATTTCAAACTTTAAACTTTTACTCTTGTAAGTAATAGGGGTAGGGTAAGGTGTATGAAGTGATTTCAGTGCCAACATATATTGTATTTTAATTCCATCATTTTGAATTTGTATTATGATATTGCATTTGAATGTAATATTTTTGAATTTGTAATTGAATCATTGAATTCATAAATTGAACTTGTATTTCATGATTTGAAAAGAATTGAATTAACTTTTGCATTCAAATTCAATATTTATATATTCAATTTCAATATGGTAGATATTGCATTCATTGTCGGTGTATAACGTTTACAAACTATAATTAAAATTTTACCAAAGTTTCATATATTACATTTTTCAGATGCATTCAGATTCAGTTTTCAAATTCAAATCTCTACATTCATATTCAAAACCAGAGACAACAACCTGGTACTTTTCCAGCCAGGAAAGGTAGAGGAAAATAAATAGAATCAAATGCTCTCTGTGATAAACAGAATGTAGCGATACAAACAGAGTGGTTTTTGGTGGATTCTGAAGCCAATGTGGCATGTTGAATGTATTTTCTTCCTATGAATTTGGCTCTAGCGTTTGAACTGTTTGAGCTATAACCCATTCATGAAAACTAAGACTCTCTGGAATATGGACGTGCCTTCTGTTCCCCTCTATGATGATCACAGGCCACACAGGACACGTTAAAAGGGAGTTTGACAAAAAAAAACAGCAATTTGTCCCCCCACAGTGGAGGTGTCATAATACCTATAAAACCTAGCAGTCAAACAGGGAAATGGTTCCAATCGTTTTTCCATCATTCATTTTTCCCATTGGGGTTTTTAAAGAAGTGCTGTGTTTCGTGTAGGCTTGCCCTGATAACCATCTAAATCTCTCTTGGACAATGTGGCTTTTATCAATATATTTGGCTTTATTTACTCTCAGATTCAAACATTTTACGCTGAACAAAATATAAATGCACACCTGGCTAAAGCTGAAAAGATTTTGCATGGGTCCCCAGATCCTCAAAAAGTTCTACAGCTGCACCATCGAGAGCATCCTGACCGGTTGCATCACCTCCTGGCATGGCAACTGCTCGGCATCTGACCGTAAGGCGCTACAGAGGGTAGTGTGTACGGCCCAGTACATCACTGGGGCCAAGCTTCCTGACATCCAGGACCTATATACTTGGCGGTGTCAGAGAAAGGCCCAAAAAATAGTTAAAGACTCCAGTCACCTAAGTCATAGACTGTTCTCTCTGCTACCACACGGCAAGCAGTACGGGAGCGCCAAGTCTAGGACCAATAGGCTCCTTAACAGCTTCTACCCCCAAGCCATAAGACTGCTGAACAATGAATTAAATGGCCATCCGGACTATTTACATGAATCCCCCCCCCAGATTACATTGGTCCCGAAGATTAATGTGTTTAAATCTATATTGAAACAAAATGACATTGCACATCTCACTAATAAGTTCCCTCTTTTCATTTTATTGCCAAATCCTATCCAAATCTTCATAGTTACTCCGGTGCTTGGGAAAAAATACCCCTTTTCTAAAACCAAAATTTCATTAAATAACAAAAAAAAGTGTACACTGTAGCGACTTATTTCCCTTCATAGTTTGTTTGCCTAAGTGTGACCATCATCCACAAACCACATTTTTTGACCAAACTTAGCTTTTTTGTGTGAGCAGTTGGACATTGTTTTTAGGGGGGCTAGTTACCAGATGTTTATGGAGTGATATCAGTGCCAACAGAAACTGTATTTGAATTCAATATTTTAGAATGTTTTATGCACAAATTGAATCATTGAATTCATAAATTGAACTTGTATTTCATTATTTGAAATGACTGAATATTGCATTCAGTTATAAAATGTAATTTAAATGTAATATTCAAATACACATGTTTAAGGTATCTGTGACCAACAGATGCATATCTGTATTCACAATCATGTGAAATCCATAGATTAGGGCCTAATGAATTTATTTCAAATGACTGATTTCCTTATATCAACTGTAACTCAGTAAAATCTTTGACATTTTTGCATGTTGCTTTTTTATTTTGTTCAGTGTAGGTACCATTGAACTTGTATTGGATTGCCAGGGGGACAGTCCCATTGGAGGAGGGGCCAGTTGCCCCAACACACTCACCTTAAATTTGACTGCTTTATTAAAAACGGATAAATGGTTTTTATCTCTAAACAAGTGGATTACTTTATTTTAAGTCTCCCTTAATGGTATGTATATTAAAAGGTTACATCTAACTTCATTATATTATACTGTAAATATCTAACTTTTTCTAAATGACTAAATATTAGATCAATTTACCTCAAGTTACCCCACCTTATCCTTGAACTTAAATAGACTTCTTCAGTTATTTGGACTAACCAGGCTGGTCAACTCCACAACTGTAATATTTTAGCAAATAAGCTGGGGCTTGCATGGCCAGGACAGGTGCATACATAACCAATGGTGTGGCATGTGCAGAACATCGTCTTCGAAATAGGCGGGGGTGGAGATAGAGAGGGAGTTGATGGAGAGGTTACCACTGCCGCCCAGCGTCTGTCGCCCGGTAAAGCATCAACGGCCTCGCTCGCTTAACATACCAACCACTACACCACAACCGACTCGCGCCAAATCAAATGACCTTCCTTATTGTATTTATTTATTGTATTCTCTGAAAAACAAACGGTCTCTGATACGAGTGTAATTCACTTAGTCGTCATGGATTAGACACATTGTATATAGCCGGTATTACTCAAATTACTAAATGAAGACCAGATTTGTGCAATATTTCCAACCAAAAAGCCACTTTTCTATCACGACTCATGAGGCCTATAGGTTCGCCAGAATTTGGCTGAGTTTCCAGTAATTTTGAACGACAACAAGGAAACGCCATCACCACCCACCCTCTGTTTTATGGGGAAATAGAGCGATCAGGGGGCATTAAGCGTCACCACTAAATAATTTCCCATTACTCTAACCGTAAGCCTTACCACTCCCAAACCGGCTCATTTTCCTGTTGAAACAATACTAATTGATTTAAATGGCTCGCTATGCCGCGATGCGCCCATGATGACTTCGTGAGGGGTCTTTAAAGATTATTATCATAATTGCCATTATCCACATATATTTTCAAACGGGAGACAGAGGAAGAATATCCTGCCCTAAGCTGAACAAATAATTATTAGACTCTCGAAACAAACAGACGACCCCTTTTCCCGCAACCCCCACCACCATGTGTGGGCCCCCTCCCTGCGCCTTCATCCCCATACCTCGTTCTACAGCCGTGTGCAGACTTTAATTTATGCTAAATTAATTGATATATCTTTTATAATTGATGTGCTGTAAAAAATTAATGAGTAATTTACGTAATTAGTCAATTAAGGATAATTCCAGCATATGTTCAGTATGCCCAGAAGGTGTGCTTTACAAGTAGCCTAGTTGTTTGTCCAGGAGTTGGATGCTGCAGACTACAGTACCTAATTAATTGTGTTATGCATATCAGCGTGGTGTCTACTTAACGGCCCCCTTTGTGAAAACAGATTTAATATTTATCTTTCCCAAGTGTTTAAAGAGGATGTATACCCCCGTGTTAGCCTCTGTGGGCCTCAAAGGGCACCGACACATTTTTAGGCTCTGAAAAACAATGCATTCTCCATGAAGCCTATAGCCTAAATTCGTTTTAAAAGTGCTCTCTTGGTCAGCGAGCGATAAATAGAGCTGCTAATATAAAGACTCATATGTATAAAATATGCTATCCTTTGGCACCGGTGACCCTTTAGTGCTTGAAGGACGACGACGACGACGACGACACATAATGGGAGAGATCTGTTGGCTAATTAATTGACACCGGTTTGAATATTCATATCTAATATAGCAAGCTCAGCTTAATTAAATTTGTTGACCTCTCTCCATGGAAGGTAAATCATGGATGGCTTCATTACCCACTGGGCAAACCTGGTTGAATCAACGTTTTTTTCATGTCATGTGATGATGCTGAATCAACGTGGAAAACAGACTGGATTTTCAAAAAGTCATCAATATTTCCTCTCTTTTTCACACAGCTTTTAACCTAAATTTTTGTTGAATTCACTTTAGTTGACATCTCAACCCAATGTAAATCAAAACTAGACGTTAAACCAGTAGTAGTGCATGGGGAAAATCACTGGGAGAAAAAAAGCCATTTGCAACCTGTGTGTTGTGATAATTGCATTGTTGGCTCTATAACCTGTTAATTCATATGTCTTGCAACCATGATATATATGCCTAAAGGCAGAAACAATAAAAGGACAGAAGCAGAATGAATTCAGCCACATCTATGTTTTATCACAAAACCGGATAGCAACCTCTGTCCAGTGAAGTCCATAAAGCATATTCCATGTACAGTAACATACAGTTACATGATGTACAGCATGGTCAAGCCAGTTAATGTTTATGACATTTTCGGACCACTAAACGACTATTGATTTAGAACCACAGAGGGTTACTGCAAGTCGCAGACTACAAGAGCTGCCTCCACTATTCCAGCACCATTTCAATTTCAATAATTCAACATCATCAAATTTCCTCTGCTTAGTCCAATACAGTGACACCTAAACGATACCAAAAATAATTTAGTCAATCAACGTAAGCTAAATATGATGTGCCTGTCCATGATTCTGATTTCTGTGTGTGTGTTTGTGTGTGTTCGTGCAAGTAGAAACTTGTAGAAAAACGCCAATGCCATCCTCCTCTTTCAGGTTGATGAAACGGTCTATCACTCTGTCATACAGTACATGCTTGTTGTTGTCCTAGGCTACCTGGCTAAAATGATTGCTTGCTAGCCTAACTTCCATTCATGGGCAATGTTAACTAGTTAACAGTAGCCTTCTACATCTATCTACATATTGAACTGCCATCCTCTCAGGCCAGGGGCACAACAGTGTATGAATTAATGGTTGGATCAGAATCATTATTATAATCATTGTCCAGTACGGAGAATGAAGTAAAACCACAAGTCCAAATCCCTATCTCCATCCATGACTAATTTAGAAAAGGGACCATTTTTGCTAGCTGGCTAGCTAGCCACCAGAGGACAACAACACAACGAAATTCAACAATTCAAATGTTTCTGTTAAAGACATATGCTCTCAATGCGATTTGATAGGAGTGACGCCAAATCCAAGCTTGCTTCCCTCGACACTGTTTTTTGGTGCACCAGGACCATTTAGTTTAGCTCAACTCTGATTGGCAAATGTTTTAATACTATTTTTGTCAAGGGAGGCCAGATGGTTGCTGGCTTCTCTTGCATTCAATGCTACAGGCGGCAACAATGTCATACTCATTTGGACAAGACAGCATCAGATAGATAGCCTACACGTAGAGAGACAGAGGGGCGCTGTTTCACTCGCTCGGAAGCTTTCTCCTGTGAGATACATTCAGCCTCTTGCGAATTGAAGGAACATTCTGAAACAGAGAGAGACAAAAGAAAACTTGTCTTATGTTTTTTTTGTTCTTTTTTTTGAGAAGACTGGCTTCCCTTGGCATCCATGAATACACGCCACTGCGTTGAACTGACGTCTGTGCCCAGTGGGTATTGTAATGTATTTGTGGGCGCCGTCAAGGGCCGAGACATTACACCTGGCAATGCAAAAGCAGGAACAGCTTTTGTTATTCTGTTTATCAACTCAGAGATGGGAGCAAGTTTGTTTACATCCTTGTAGGATACACGAGAGGGTGTTTAAACAGACAGACAGCAGGTTGGCTGCAACGAGTCTCCTCACCACAATTAATCTCCAACAACATGATTGTGTGTGTGTGTGTGTGAGATGGCAGGTTGGTTGCAACGAATCACCTCTCAGCAATTAATCAACGTGTGTGTGTGTTCATAGCCTATAAAAGTTATGGACAACTTTGATGGGGGCCACAGTTGCCCATGTTATGGGTATGCTTGTCATCATCAAGGACTATGGAGTTTTTTAGGATAAAAAGAAACGGCACAGGTCAAATGCTAGAGGAAAACCTGGTTCAGTCTGCTTTCCAACAGACACTGGGAGACAAGTTCACCTTTCAGCAGGACAATAACCTAAAAAACAAGGCCAAATGTACACTGGAGTTGCTTACCAAGACAACATTGAATGTTCCTGAGTGGCCTAGTTAAAGTTTTGACTTAAATTAGCTTGAAAATCTATGGCAAGACTTGAAAATGGCTGTCTAGCAATGATCAACAATCAACTTGACAGAGCTTCAAGAATTAAAAAATAAATAATGTGCAAATATTGTACAATCCAGGTGTGCAAAGCTCTTAGAGCTTAAAGCTCTTACCCAGAAAGACTCACAGCTGTAACCACTGCCAAAGGTGCTTCTACAAAGTATTGACTCAGGGGTGTGAATACTTATGTAAATCGAGATACTGTATTTAATTTTCAATAATTTTGCTAAAATGTCTAAAAACATGTTTTCACTTTGTCATTTGTGTGACATATGTGTAGTTGGGTGAGATAAAAAAACATATATGTCATCCATTTTGAATTCAGGCTATAACACAACACAATGTGAAAGTATAAATACTTTCTGAAGGCACTGTATGAGGTATCCTTCTGAACAGCGTGCATAAAGTTAAATAGGTTGCATAAAGTTTTGAATTTTGAAGCATCAAAATTACTGTGCATAAAATACACTTAGTGTACAAAACATTAGGAACTATGATCCCTTATTGATGTCACTTGTTAAATCCACTTCAATCAGTGTAGATGAAGGGGAGGAAAGGGAAAGGGGGATACCTAGTCAGTTGTACAACTGAATGCATTCAAATAAAATGTGTAACCCAACCCCTCTGAATCAAAGAGATGCGGAGGGCTGCTTTAATCGAGATCCACGTCTTCGACGCCCGGGGAACAAACAGGTTAAATAATGATTTTTAAACCTTGAGAAAACTTAGACATGCATTGTGTATGTGTGCCATTCAGAGGGTGAACGGGCAAGACAAAAGATGTAAGTGCCTTTGAACGGGGTATGGTAGTAGGTGCCAAGCGCAACGTTGTTGGGTTTTTCACGCTCAACAGTTTCCCGTGTGCATCAAGAATGGTCCCAACACCGAAAGGACATCCAGCCAACTTGACACAAGTGTGGAAAGCGTTGGTCAACATGGTTCAGCATCCCCGTGGAACGCTTTCGACACCTTGTAGAGTCCATGCCCGGACGAATTGAGGTTGTTCTGAGGGCAGAGGGAGTGTAACTCAATATTAGGAAGGTGTTCCTAATGTTTTGTACACTCGGTGTAGCTAGGACTAGCTTGGAATCTGTCATATTTCTTCACATAAACAAAGAGAAAACTAAGATAGAAAATGAAGATAAAGCCTATAACGAATTTTTTAAAACGCAACTTTAATAATTCGGGGATCTGTAGTAGCCTAGTTAAAAAGCCACACTGTTTCAAGTTGACCTTTATTAACACACTTAATGCACAGAGACAAGTTGTTAATTTTCATGAATGATTTACAATTAGGCCTATCGGGGACAAAAAATTTACAAAATTGGTGAAAGATAAATTACATTACAACTTATTCTAATAAAGACGTAGGCTGTAGGGCTATTCAACAATTTTAAAAAGTGTAAGAACATTTTGGTCTGTTTTTTAATAATATTTTAATAATCTCTTTATAGTAATCATAATATTAACTTTAGTGTTATTAGATTATAGGCTACTATGATGGGCTTTTATTTTCCTCATCACTAATACTATTATATCCACCCTTTTTCCTCTCAGAGCGCGCGAGTTTCCTGATTGGCACCAGCTAAGGGCGCGCAGATGTGTTTAGATTCTCCCTTCCCCTCTCCTGTAATCCTCATCATCCATCCCTCCCCTTCCCCCGCGACGGGTCCGTAAGTGCCTGCATGCCATGTGATAATAGAGCGAGACCTGCAGGGGTCTGTGCGCCGCTCCAGCCTTACAAAAACGGCAAGGGGTGGCCAGAAGAGCGCACACGAAGAGCATTAGGCCCAAAGCGAGGAGCATCACCAACCCCTTGCCCTGTACTGTCGCAGAGACTGCAAAAGAGACGGACTTTATTTGATGTGTTGTACTTTTACGCGCGAGATAAACGTGTAGGCTAAATTAGTGTGCGCCGGTGGAAGAAAAAAAACACGATTCTTCAAGGAAACCTTTTGGTGCTTTTTGTGATCCGCATCTTTGGGGAATTCATCTGGAGAAAGCATGACCAGAGTCTGTGTCTGTGTTTGCCTGACTGACTCACTTATGATCTTCCATGTACACCACTAAAAGAAGAACAACATGCCAGGAGATCAATGATTTTGGTGTCTCCAAACTGTGGAAAACTCTGACTCGCGCCAAGTCACTCATACTGACCAAAGACGTGCAACAACATTCAGGCGCCCGTAACAAACAATATACAGCATATGCTATTGATACATCATAAATAAGTAACCAAAAGCATGCCTCGTCCGGGGAAGAACTCGTACAGCGAGCAGAAGCCGCCTTACTCTTATATCTCTCTGACAGCCATGGCTATCCAGAACTCCACCGAGAAGATGCTCCCACTGAGCGACATCTACAAGTTCATCATGGACCGATTCCCTTACTACCGGGAGAACACACAGCGGTGGCAGAACTCTCTGCGACACAACTTGTCCTTTAACGACTGCTTCATCAAAATCCCCCGGCGGCCCGAACAACCGGGGAAGGGCAGCTTTTGGGCCCTGCACCCAGACTGTGGAGACATGTTCGAAAACGGCAGCTTTCTACGCAGGAGGAAGCGCTTCAAACTGCTGCGCGCTGAGCACATGGCCTGCAAGAGTTCCCCAATGATGCACTATTTCCACCACCAGGGCAAGCTGAGTGGAGGGCATCATGAGCACCAAGGCCCCGCCGCGGCAGTGGGAAGGCTCCCCCACTTCCAGAGCTACGGCAGCATCAACTGCGGACAGTCCGGCAGTTTCAAGCACCCGTTCGCCATTGAGAACATCATAGGTCGGGACTACAAGGGCGTGATGACAAGCGGGCTGCCCATCACTTCGGTAATGCAGCACCTGGGCTACCCTGTGCCCGCGCAGCTCAGCAGTGTGGTCAACTCAATGTGGCCGCACGTCGGCATGCTGTCAGATTCCATGAGCGCCATGCCCCTACCAGTCTCCTCAGAGTACGCTCCCTTTGGCGTGTCCATTAAGGATCTCTACCACCACGCGAGCGGACAGACGCTACCCACCATGCCCGTGCCCATCAAACCGACCCCGTCTATGGGTCCGATGCCCGGTCTTTCGGGCCTTCCGCCCGGCCCATCGCATCTCTGCTCCCCTTCATCCTTGCTGGAGAAGAATGGTTCCGATCCTTTGGAGGGCATGGGCAATCCGATACACCCGGTTCTCCTGCTGCCTTAACCGGATACAACGTCAAAAACTCGATTCTGTATCGACGAGGGAACAAACAACATAAGGGGCAAGAGCAGTATCTAAAATGTTAATCAGTTAGCCTATAGTTGCCTAAAAGTTGAGGAGGTATGGTGACCTGTGAAGGAATTCAGACTGTAGGCCTATCATTCTAGTGATGAGTTGGCTACCACGCATTTCAGCATAATTTGTTCTTAATCCATTAGCACATTGTGAAGGCATTTGCCACATTAGAAGTGGCACTGAAATACAATCAGGAATTGACCCAAAGAGAGTTTTGATTTAATAATCATAATTAATTCAATAAAAATATAGAGGAAGATCAAAACTTGCTGCCTCAGTTTTTACATGTTTGAGTGGATAATATAAATTGTTTTAACGTTTTTGTTCATTAGATTTAATTGAATAATTAAATGTGTAGTTTAATAATAACACAATGTATATGGACTGTTGTTATTAGCACGTAAGATAAATGTTATAACTGTAAAATAACATTATTTATCTTAAGAGATTTATAAAGAACTTTAAACGAAACATAATCTGTCATGAGTTATTGTGTTAAGTTTTAATTGGAATGATTTCTTTGAATTATCGATACGTTTTTTTTCTGATGTTGTTTGCTAGTTTTCATTTAGTGCGTGACACCTCGTGCGAAAGTCATGAGAGCAAGTTCAACTATTTTGCACCTTTTTAGGCCTATAGGCCTACACACGATATTTCAGGTTTCAATTTATGCGGTTACATTCAAGCTTATTCAAACTCATTCACACTCTTGAAAATGTTGTAATACAAACATGAAGGCAAATGTTTGCTTTGAGGGCTATCGTGATATTCACAGAGCTCGTCACGGAGCTGAAGAGTAGTTTATGCCTTTTATGGTTATTGTTAGGTTTGAAACGTCTACACATTATCACACACATGGGCGAGGCCAATAAAGCGCCAAAAAAACGTTCTGACTCGCGCGGAACCTAACCCAAATGAAACCGTTTATTAACGAGTGATTTCACAGTTTTTGTATACAAGCCAACGTCCTACATATTGAATTATATTGAAACATCCTGTTAGGCTATGCTAACATCAAATATAATTTCCCGAATATTGTTGTAACATGTATGTAGCATATAAGCCTATAATTGGAAGCTCTAAACGTTAATTATCAAATGAATAGGTTTTTAAATTTAAATCAAATTCAGTTTTTTTGCAAGAACTCAAGAGGTAGCACTGTGTGTGCATGTGTGTCTATGAGTGTGTGTGCCACAAAAGATAGATGGGGGGTGGGGGGTATTATATATCTCCATAACTTCAAAAGCGGGCATTAGATGAAGTTTTCTTTTGTTTTTCTCTTTTCAACATAATCCCACCTTTGAAGTCCAGGGAGCAGGTCCCCTCCAGAACACAAAGGGCTTGGTACTGCCCACTGACAGTGACTTACTTTCAGGCTGTCTTCCTGTTTAGCATGCCAAAGGCAACCATAACCCATGCCATTGTCACACCAGCCTCTGAACAAATAATTGAGATGCACAAGTGGAGGAAAGACGTGGGAGCTAGGGTTGAAATTAGTCTGTGTCATTATTAACGAGGTCTCTGTCACACAAACACACACGCATGCACACACACTCTTTTCTTTCAAATTATATTTTTTAAATTAATCTCTCTCTTTGTAAGTCGCTCTGGATAAGAGCGTCTGCTAAATGACTTAAATGTAAATGTAAATGTATATCAAATCAAGAGACAAAAGACACAGAGGTATGAATCTGAATAGGGCTGAAAGTGAGATTATGACCATTTGTTTGCAAAAGGCAAAAACTTTATTATATCTTATAAAAACTGTTAGCATGAACTAAATTGTATGACATGAATATGAATCTAACTTTTGTTCTGTGAAAATCTGTTAATCATGAATAATATGACTGTTAAGATGAATAAAATATGAGGTCAGGGGGTCATTGCTGCGCGACCCTCCCAAGAATAATGCTCCAGTCTTGAATAGGAGATGAGACATTAACCATAATTACCCAGACTCCATCGGGCCAGGGTGACAAATTCTACATGCGTTTTTTTAATGACCAACAAGAACAGGCCATCATAATGAGCAACTTAATTCATTAATGCTCTCATTCATCCACACACACACACGCCCCCCCCCCCCCACACACACACACACAAAGCAGAGCAGAGATATGATATTCTCTGAAACGGATCGTACATTTTAGTATAATGGGTAACATTGCATGAGAGAAATTGAGTCAATTGGTAAAAACATATAATTGCATTGATAGATTCATGATTTAATCCAGTAGAATTTAGGGTGAACAATGAGATTTATCTGTGCCACTGCTGCAGTTATCTATTGTCAAGTTAAACCATCAGTACGGACATAAACGAACAGGTCTACTCATCCACACAGGCTAAACTATAGAGAAAATGGGTGTGTTTGAGATTGACTACATTGCAGTTGGGGATTGCAGACTACCAAAAAAACACAATGAGCCGTCATCACTAATGGTGAGGTGATTTGTAGATCATCAGTTAGTCTCCACTCCCAGCAGTGCATTTTTTCTCCCTCTCTGCACAAACTCGTGGATTTAGAAGACGGGAGACAGCAGAGAACGAGACCCCACACAAGGGCACAAGGGCTTCCCTATGTAGCAGTACTAATGAAATTATAATATTCTTAAGAGGTTTCTTTTTCAACTAGAATCTTCAGTGCCAGAAGAAGTGTGAGCTCGGAGATACATCTCAGGACCTTGAAAGAGCAACTCCACTGTGCAACTGAGAAACTTTACACACTCGATCCACAACATTAGAATATATCAAAATGCTGACATTTAACCATTGTAATTATATGTCACCTACAGTATGCTGACATGCTACTTACTATACATGTCACTCCTGACAAACTCCTGCAAGCCTGAGGGCTAGCACACTACCACCTGTGCCATAAAGGTCCACACATCTCTTGCCAGAGGCTGTAGAAGTACAACCACACACAAGGAGGCTACTCTTTTGTTGACCAGGTAGTAGTAGTACTATGCACTCCAATAGCCTACATCTGTACACAGCTGTCTTCAAAGCCAGCCTTACAGACTGCCTGAAAGAGTTAGCTTCATCGTGCTAACGTATGTGATTCACTGCTAGCGGGCGCTGGGAGTATGGACCACAGCTGCTGCCACTCGGTAATGGCCACCTCACCGTCTGTACCACACCAGCCTCTTGACGGTGGGGATAGTTGGCACGAGTCTGCTGCCCGTGGAGCCAGCCAAGCCTGACCAATGAACAGCTCACCTAGGCAGCATTAACCATCGGCCCAGGCGACAGAGAGAAGCTGTCAGCGCTAGCGCTATAAATGGCAGGTCACCTAGAGAGGACCACAGATTACAATAACTCTCTCTATTCATTGTCTCTCAATCTTTGCCCCGCCTCTTCTCTTTCTCCAACCCTTTCATTTTCCCTCTCCGTTACATCCACCCCTCTTTCCTCTTGCTCTCAATCCCTTTCTCTCTTATGTTCTCTCTCACTCTCTATGATTGAGGGTGATTCAGTGCTCAGAGGGTCTAGCTGCCCTCCTGGCTGAAGTAAGCAATCTCCGTTAAACAAGGTCCTCTGACGCAGCTCATCCAATCTCCATTCTGCTGTCTGCTTTAATGGTTCACATTATTTTACCTGATTAGACATTATTACTCTTTATTATGGATTGCAAAAAGAGGTTAGGGGGCAGTCTTGTTGGCTTCTGTCCCAAACTTTCTCCTCTTTAAATCTTTTATCCTCTTTCATCTCTCATATGGAGACACAGTCCAGTCGGAGAAGAGGTCCCAGAAACTTTCCAACCTTTTGAGGAGGTTAAGGTGGGAGGGGTTAAGCGCTCATATTATTATTTATGGCCTCAACAATAGAAACGGAGGGTAAAGTACTCAAAAAATACTGAAAGGACAAAGTCAATATTTGTATTTTCTCTGTATGAACGATTATAGTTTGAACAGTTACATTTAAATCTGCTGCTGCCTACTAGACTTTCACACATGGGTTGTATACATTAGACAAAACAGAAAAAAGAAGAAAAAAACAGCCTGAAAACGTGAGGGACATTCTGTGCTCGTTTTTGTTATCCTTTACAAAACATTTTGCTACGGTGTGCCCTAATGAATATGACCATGACCTGATTGGGCTCTACACTGTTCCAGCTATTTACCTTCCCATCCCCATGTCATTACCCACCTCAGGGGATATTAAGGATGTATAGTTGGATGTCTGACCGTCCGACTGAACCACAGCCCTCTTTGTCCAGTAAGAGAGTAGAGGCAACAGGACTCTCCCTGCCTAAGGCCACAGATATGGAGTTACCTGGCCTGCGGGGAAGGAGGAAAGAGAGAAACAGAGAAGAATCAGTATGTATATTTCTATGATGTCTGTTTTAGATGTTTATATACAGGGGCGTCATGCACCCCAAAAATCTGAGGGGGCAAAAATTAGGTGAGGATCGCTTTTTCTGCATTCTGCTTAATTCTATGTAAAAAATAAGTATATTTTTTACTGCATATCTATGTATCCCTCTGACTGGTGGTTATTTATTTATATATGTTTACCCCATCTTGTCTCATCGCTGCAACTCCCCAACACGCTCGGGAGGCAAAGGTTGAGTAATGCATCCTCCGAAACGTTACCCTCCAAGCTTCTTAACTCCCACCAGCACCAATGTATTGGAGGAAATACCATTCAACTGACGACCAAGGTCAGCCGGGCAGGTGCCCGGCCCGCCACAAGGAGTCATTAGATTGTGATGAGCCAAGTAAAGCCCCCCTGGACAAACCCTCCCCTAACCCAGATGACGCTGTGCCAATTGTGCGCTGCCCTAATGGGACTCTCTATCACGGCCGGTTTTGATACAGCCTGGGACCGAACCCAGGTCTGTAGTGACGCCTCTAGCACTGTGATGCAGTGCCTTAGACCGCTTCATCACTCGGGATGCCCTGGTGGGTATTTTTTTAAAGAAACTAGATATGCTTCTCTGCATCTCTGCAAACATCTTGGTAAAAGATTGAAATGAATGTGAGTCTTATTCAGAAAATTTGGTAGTTGTTGCTTTTCTAATGTATACCAACCTTGCCAGCTGGCATGCCAGCAGAGATAGTTAGACAAGCTAGCTTCTTGGAAGATAGTTATGAGATTGGGAGCCTATCTGGGCAAGCTAAAGCCAACTTGCCAGGTGGCTGGTAGTAGGATAACAGAGAATAATAATAATAATAATATACAGAACCAGTCAAAAGTTTGGACACACCTGTCACGTCTCTCGTCAGAAGGCATGGATAAGTTCATGATAAATGTATTACTCAAAACACTCAAACAAAATAACAAAGAGTGAAAACCGAAACAGTCCTGTCAGGTGCAGACACTAAACAGAAAATAACTACCCACAAAACCCAAACAAAAAAGGACAACTGATATATATATATTTTACCTTTATTTAACTAGGCAAGTCAGTTAAGAACAAATTCTTATTTTCAATGACGGCCTAGGAACTATGCGTTAACTGCCTGTTCAGGGGCAGAACGACAGATTTGTACCTTGTCAGCTCGGGGATTTGAACTTGCAATCTTTCGCTTACTAGTCCAACGCTCTAACCACTAGGCTACCCTGCCTCACCATATATGATCCCCAATCAGAGACAACGATAGACAGCTGCCTCTGATTGGGAACCACACCAACATAGAAATAAAGAAATTCGATTGCCCACCCTAGTCACACCTTGGCCTAACCAAGGTTAGGAGGCTCCGAACTGGGGACCGTCTCTGGAGGCTCGGGACTGGGGACCGTCGCTGGAGGCTTCGGACTGGGGACCGTCTCTGCAGGCTCCTTGCCATGGATCGTCACTACAGGCTCCGTGCCATGGATCATCACTGGAGGCTCCGGAACCATGGATCATCACTTAAGGCTTCGTGCCATGGATCTTCACTGGAGGCTTCGTGCCATGGATTATCACTGGAGGCTTGGTGCCATGGATTATCACTGGAGGCTTCGTGCCATGGATCATCACTACAGGCTCCAGGCCATGGATCATCACTGGAGGCTTCGTGGCATGGATCATCACTACAGGCTCTGGGCCATGGATCATCACTGGAGTCTTTGTGACATGGATCATCATTACAGGCTCCGGGCCATGGATCATCACTGGAGTCTTTGTGACATGGATCATCATTACAGGCTCCGGGCCATGGATCATCACTGGAGTCTTTGTGACATGGATCATCACTGGAGGCTTCGTGCCATGGATCATCACTGGAGGCTCCGGGCCATTGATTATCACTGGAGGCTTCGTGCCATGGATCATCACTACAGGCTCCAGGCCATAGATCATCACTACAGGTTTCGTGCCATGGATCATCACTGGAGGCTTCGGACCATGGATCATCACTGGAGGCTTCTCATGTGGAGCCGGAACAGGTCTCACTAGACTGAGGAGACGTACTGGAAGCCTGGTGCGTGGAGCTGCCACAGGGTTTACCAGGCTGGGGAGACATACTGGAGGCCTGGTACTTGGAACTGGAACAGGTCTCACCGGACTGGGGAGATGCACTGGAAGCCTGGTGCGTGGAGCAGGCACCGGATACACTGGGCCGTGGAGGCGCACTGGAGATCTCAAGCGCAAAGCTGGCACAACCCATCCTGGCTGGATGGTTACTTTCGCCCGGAAAATGCGGGGCGCTAGCACAGGACACACTGGGCTGTGCAGACGCACCGGTGACACAGTGCGCAGAGCCGGCGCAGGATATCCTGGGCCGAAGAGACGCACTGGAGGCCAGGAGCGCTGAGCCGGCACCATCTGTCCTGGCTGGATGCCCACTGTAGCCCGGACAATGCGAGGAGCTAGAATATAGTGCACCGGGCTGTGACTGTGCACTGGAGACATGGCACGGGGGAGTTGGCTCAGGTCTAAACCCTGACTCCGCCAATCTCCCCGTGTGCCCCCGCCCCAATTTTTTGGGTGTGCTGCCTCTCAGGCTTCCGTGCTAGCCGTGACCCTTTGTAAAATTGCTCCCTCCTTGTGGACACCCCTTCAAATTAGTGGATTCGGCAATTTCAGCCACACCTTTGCTGACAGGAGTATAAAATTCAGCACACAGCCATGCAATGTTCATAGACAAACATTGGAAGTAGAATGGCCTTACTTAAGAGCTCAGTGACTTTCCACATGCCACAGTCATTTGTAAATGATGTCTGAGTGTTGGCGCGTGCCTCTGGCTATCCGGAAGAAGAAAAAAACAAGTAAATGATTCCTGCTGGTTTGCTTTATATAAGGATTTTGAAATGATTTAAACGTTTACTTTTGAGTTTTACTCAAATAGTATTTTACTGGGTGACTTTTAGATTTACTGAGTATGAAAATTGGGTACTTTTTCCATCCCTGCTTATATGTGTATTAAAGTACTAAGAAGTGAAGTATTTGGTCCCACATTCATAGCACACAATGACTACAATGACTACATCAAGCTTGTGACTCAACACATTTGTTGGATGCATTTGCTGTATGTTTAGAAGTGTTGAGAAACATATTCGATACGTATTCGTATTTACAATAACAGTGATTCCAAAATGCTATGAATATGGGACCAAATTATTCATTTTTGACTACTTTAATACATATATAAGTGAATTTGTCCCAATGAATTTGTCCCTTTCCTCCCCTAAAGCAGGGGAACTATGTACAAAAAGTGTTGTAATGTCTGAACGGTTCACCTGATATGAATGAAAATACCCTCAAATTAAAGCTGACAGTCTATACTTTAACATCATAGTCATTGGTTAATTTCAAAAGAAGATAAAATACTTTACTGTCCCAAAAATTACGGATGGCACTGTATATTAACAGGACAAATCTAAAGGGGGCACGTGGTCCTGTGCCCCCTATGGGCATGATGCCTCTGTTTATATAGTATGTTATGTGTAGAATATGAATGTGTGATGTGCATAGGAACATGTCTCTGTGGGTAGTTATGGGTATGGGAGAGAAACGCACAAAGGGAAAGAGAAAGAAGGAAGAATCTCCATGTGTTAGTACTGTAGGGCAGTAAAGGGCTGTGAGACCTGGGTTTGAACTCTTAGATAAACCACAATGGATAAGTATGGCATAACTTGAGCAGATATAATTCCGAAGCTCACATCAATCACATGAGCCCTGAGGGTGTGTGTGTGTGTGCGTGCGTGTGTATGTTCGTATGTAAAGTATGAGTGAATGTATGTTAGAAGATACAGGTACTCACATTACAGGTAGGTGTAGATTTCTTAATCACAAGGAGGACAATCTGTCTTCTGCAACCAACAGTTTGACATTGACATAGACATTGGGGTGCTTGCTTTCACATTACACTGTGAGTACACTTCCTATAACACAGGGCCCGTAATCATAAAGTGTCTCAGAGTAGGAGTGCTGTTCTAGGATCAGTTTTGTCTTCAAGAATATAATCAATCGACAGCGGGGACCTGGTCTTAGATCAACCCTCCTACTGTTAGAAGCTTTATGAATATGGACCCAGGTTCTAGCTACTACACACTGTTCTCTCTCTCTCTCTCTCTCTCTCTCTCTCTCTCTCTCTCTCTCTCTCTCTCTCTCTCTCTCTCTCTCTCTCTCTCTCTCTCTCTCTCTCTCTCTCTCTCTCTCTCTCTCTCTCTCTCTCTCTCTCTCTCTCTCTCTCTCTCTCTCTCCTTAGTGTTAATTGAGGCTGTGGCAGTGGTGAAAGGAAAGGTCCTCCACTGACTCCCTGATCATTTATCTCTCCATTAGAGGAAGCACTTGGGTTTTTATTGGCACAATAAAATATATCTTAACTCCCACAAAAAGTCACCTGACCCCTGAGATCGTGGGGGCCCCGACTCCCTCTGCATATTCATCATCTCACTCGGAGCGCGAGGGGACACGGACATGTTGTTCCTCCCAATCACTTAATTAATGTTGTCTTTAATTAGGCAAAGAAGGGGAACTAATCGCACAGACAAAGACCCTGGCGCGTAGTGTGTGTGCATGCGGGTGCGTGCGTGTGTGTGTGTGCGTGTGTGTCAAGGCATGTTCTCTCTCCGAGCTCCCGAGTGAAGCAGCGGTCTAAGGCACTGCATCTCAATGCTAGAAGCGTCACAACAGACACCCTGGTTCGATTTCAGGCTGTATCACAACTGGCTGTGATTTGGAATCCTATAGGCTGGTGCACAATTGGCCCAGTGTTGTCTGGGTTTGGCCGGTGTAGGCCGTTATTGTAAATAAGAATGTGTTCTTAACTGACTTGCCTAGTTATATATATATATATATATATATATATATATATATATATATATATATATATATGTGTGTGTATTTTAAACTCTGTAATTGTGTCACTTTGTTATTTATTGTCTGACTGTTAATTTTACAACATAATAAACATGACAAATTGTTGCCGTGCTATAATAGACCCATGGAAAGAATCAAAAACCATCCATTGAAAGATACTTAAGATACGAGACACTGTGGATTTCTTCTTTGATATTTATCCATTGAAAAAATAAATGTTCAAAACCCCCAAATAAAGCCCTATACAAACATGTTGGAAGAAAAATCTTAGTAAAATCACCCTGGATCTAGCCATATTGGCATCCAAGGTTAAATTCAGTCTGCTTGCACCCTCTAGTGGCCATTAGGATTCATGTTTTCATGGACAAAACCTTTCAAATCAAATGCTGCATTTTTTTAAATGAACCTTTATTTAACTAGACAAGTCAGTTAAGAACAAATTCTTATTTACAATGACAACATACCAGGGAACAGTGAGTTAACTACCTTGTTCAAGGGCAGAACAACAGAACAACAGATTTTTACCTTGTCAGCACAGGGATTTGATCCAGCAACCTTACTCTCTTAATGCTCTAACCACTGGGCTCTACCTGCCATCCCAAATATAGAAGAGGTGTAGGCCTTACAGTGAAATGCTTACATACAAGCCCTTAACCAACAATACATGTTTTAACAAAAAAAAGAAAAAGAAGAAAATAAATAAAAGTCACAAATAATTAAAGAGCAGGAGTAAAATAACAGTAGCGAGGCTATATACAGGGGGAACCAGTACAGAGTCAATGTGCGGGGGCACCGGTTAGTCAAGGTAATTGAGGTAATATGTAGATGTAGGTAGAGTTATTAAAGTGACTATACATAGATAATTAACAGGGTAGCAGCAGTGTAAAGGGGGGGGGCAATGCAAATAGTCTGGGTAGCCATTTGATTAGATGTTCAGGAGTCTTATGGCTTAGTTTCCCTTTGTTTATTAAGTAGACCATTTAAAAAAAACAAGCACACATAAAACTTGAAAAAGCCATACATGCACATTAATAAAATCATTGAGGATAACACACAATAAAGTCTGGGACTTATTTCCATTGTGGTCCTCTTGTGACAAGATGGAACACAGTATGGCAGTGAAATAATAAAACAGAAACAGAGAAGAAGAACATCTATCTCATCATTCCAGTTACATCATAGTCATAAGGTCACAGAAGACAATAAACATATTTTACTTTATTTTTTTAAAGCTGCCCAGAGAGGATATTGTTTTTATAGGCAGAGGCAACACATTCCATTCTGAGGCTCCAGTGTACAAGAAAGTACCTTTCCCAGCATTACTCCTGAACCTGTATAAGCACACATCAGCAACACCTGATCTGGTGCTGTGATTGTGTGCATCCCTAACACGAGAAAAGTAATCACTTAGATATCTGGGCGCAGGACCATAAATATTCTTGTAAACCAAACCTAGTCTAATCTGGGACACCCTAGCCTCAACAGGCAGCCAATTGAGTTCCTGAAATCAGCTCCTGCCTATGTGAGTACATGGACTCACCTTCAATACTACCCGGATCAGCTTATTCTGGGCTATCTGGAGCTTCCCCTTCATACATTTAGATAAGCCCCCAAACCAGGAAGTACTAGCATAGTCAAAATGGCATTGAATGAGGGCAGTAGATTGCACTTTCATGGAGTCCTTTTCAAACAGCTTGGACTTTCTAGCCAGAAACTTAGTCCTGGCATTAACTTTCCCCTCCACTTTATTGGCCATGCTCACACCTCCCAAGCTTCCATCAAGGATACATCCCAAGTAGCTAACAGAGGTTTTAGTAGTCAGCATCTCGCCTCCTAATTCCACACTGATTTCAGAGGACCCACTCAATTTAGGTCTGGATCCAAAAATAATTGCTTCAGTTTTCCTTAAGTGCAGAGATAGCTTATTATCTCCAAGCCATTTGCTAATGTTAGTAAGCTTTGTGCTAAGTATGCTCTCCAACAAAGTTGAACTTTTGTGAGACACCAGAAGTGTAGGGTCATCCGCATAAAGAAAAAGACGGTAAGAACAAGCATCTTTCATATCTTTAATATAAAATAAAAACAGCAGAGGCCCAAGCACGCTCCCCTGCGGAACGCCACAACTCGTTGTTTTTGCCCGAGACAGTGAACCATTAACCTCTACTACTTTCTCACTTCCAGATATATAGGACTTTACCCAGCCTAGAGGGATACTGCTTAACCCCAGTGCCTCCAGTTTGGAGATTAGGAGATAGTGTTTAACTGTATCAAAGGCCTTCTGTAGGTCAAGCAGTACCATTCCACACAGACTTCCCTCATCAATCTCTTTCCTGATGAAGTCAGTCAAGTGAAGTCGACATGAATCAGTGGAGTATGTTTTTCTAAAACCCGACTGAAAATCATACATTAGACCCTGTTTGTTAACATATTCATAAATTTGCTCATGTACAATTCTCTCCAGGATCTTTGATATTACACAGAGGATAAATACAGGATTATACTTCCCAGGGTCAGACTTTATCCCCTTCTTATACAGAGGTATAATTATTTGCTTGTTTCATGTCCCTGGAAAAGGTACCTTGTTCAAGAGAGAGATTAACGATATGCGTAATACAAGGGCCAATTTGTCAGCAGAATCTATAAGAAACCTTACAGGAATATTATACAGGCCTGTGGCTTTGGAGCATTTAAGCTCTGCCAGCATACTGACTATTTTGGCTGTTGCTACTTTTGCAAAAGAAAAAGAGTAGAAGGTGTTTAGAAGCCTCTTGGACCTAGACTTGGCGCTCCGGTACCGCTTGTCGTGTGGTAGCAGAGAGAACAGTCTATGACTAGGGTGGCTGGAGTCTTTGACAATATTTAAGGCCTTCCTCTGACACCGCCTGGTATGGAGGTCCTGGATGGCAGGAAGCTTGGCCCCAGTGACGTACTCCCCTCTGTAGTGCCTTGTGGTCAGAGGCCGAGCAGTTACCATGCCATGCAGAAAATACAACCAGTGAGGATGCTCTCAATGGTGCAGCTGTAGAACCTTTTGAGGATGTGAGGACCCATGCCAAATCTGGTCAGTCTCTTGAAGGGGAATAGGTTTTGTTTTGCCCTCTTCACGACTGTCTTGGTGTGCTTGGACCATGTTAGTTTGTTGGTGATGTGGACACCAAGGAACTTGAAACTCTTAATCTGCTCCACTACAGCCCCGTCGATGAGAATGGGGGCGTGCTCGGGCCTCCTTTTCCTGTAGTCCACAATCATCTCCTTTGTCTTGATCACATTGAGGGAGAGTTTGTTGTCCTGGCACCACATGGCCAGGTCTCTGACCTCCTCCCTATAGGCTGTCTCATCGTTGTCAATGATCAGGCCTATCACTGTTGTGTCATCGGCAAACTTAATGATGGTGTTGGAGTCGTGCCTGGCCATGCAGTCATGAGTGAACAGGGAGTACAGGAGGGGACTGAGCATGCACCCCTGAGGGGTCTCCGTGTTGAGTTTCAGCGTGGCAGATATGTTGTTACCTACCCTTACCACCTGGGGGCGGCCCATCAGGAAGTCCAGGATCCAGTTGCAGAGGGTGGTGTTTAGTCCCAGGGTCTTAGCTTCATAATGAGCTTTGAGGGCACTATGGAGTTGAACGCTGAGCTGTAGTTCCAATCCCAAAGCAACCTCTAAAACCCTACCTACCAGAGGGCTATCACTTTTGTACTGCTGTCATTAGGCTGCACTGTAAATAAAACCTATATTTGCACCACATATTTATTCTCTGGTTTATTCTGTGTGCTCAAACACTCCTAATTAGACAGTGGGATCCCACTATATCTTAAAAGACTGGAAAGGAAGGCTATAAGCAACATGCCATATTGCCTAAAGGGATAGTTTGGGATTTTGGCAATGAAACCCTTTATCTACTTCCCCAGAGTCAGATGAACTGGATACCATTTATATGTCTGGGTCCAGTACTCTGGTTCCAGTATGAAGGAAGTTATAGATAGGTAGCTTCACGAGCCAATGCTGACTAGAGCTAGTGCAATGACTGGAAGTCTATATTGCGCTAACGCTAGTTACCATTTGTGCTAACCCTAGTTGGCCGCTTCCTTCAAACTGAACACAGACATAAAAATGGTATCCACGAGGTCATCTAACTCTGGGTGAAGTAGATACATCTTGATCTATCCCTTTTAATATATCCATCTAACCTCTTTAGATCCTATCCCATGACATACTCTGTTTCAGTCGTCCCATCATTTCATGTGAAGATGAAAGGAAGAAACAAGAAGACAAGCCCACTAGGACTATTCATATGCAGCCACAGTATACAAGGAGTAAAGCCCACTAGGACTATGCATATACAGCCACAGTATACAGGGAGTAAAGCCCACTAGGACTATTCATATGCAGCCGCAGTATATAAGGAGACAAGCCCACTAGGACTATTCATATGCAGCCGCAGTATACAAGGAGACAAGCCCACTAGGACTATTCATATGCAGCCGCAGTGTACAAGGAGACAAGCCCACTAAGACTATTCATATGCAGCCGCAGTATACAAAGAGACAAGCCCACTAGGACTATTCATATGCAGCCGCAGTGTACAAGGAGACAAGCCCACTAAGACTATTCATATGCAGCCGCAGTGTACAAGGAGACAAGCCCACTAAGACTATTCATATGCAGCCGCAGTATACAAGGAGACAAGCCCACTAGGACTATTCATATGCAGCTGCAGTATACAAGGAGCCAAGCCCACTAGGACTATTCATATGCAGCCGCAGTGTACAAGGAGACAAGCCCACTAAGACTATTCATATGCAGCTGCAGTATACAAGGAGACAAGCCCATACAAGGAGACAAGCCCACTAGGACTATTCATATGCAGCTGCAGTATACAAGGAGCCAAGCCCACTAGGACTATTCATATGCAGCTGCAGTATACAAGGAGCCAAGCCCACTAAGACTATTCATATGCAGCCGCAGTATCAAGCCTGCCTGACACAGAGGACATGAGAGCTACTAGCCTATATATTACTAGGTGTCACTATTTGAACGGCCTGATATTACAATGGGCCAGGCCTGCCTTTCTCCCTCTACAGGACAGTATCTACAGAGGCTACAGTGGGGGCAGAGGTGCGGAGGGTCAGCAGAGGGGCGGCAGAAGTCGGAGGGAGGTACGGGGTGTACTGAGTGTTAAGGTCAGTCTTTGAGGTGGTGTGTGTGTAGGCCAGGTTAGCTGCTGTCTTTGAAGGTCTTTGATGTAGACGTCAGTTAGAGAGAAGAGTACAGTGACAGTGATGCTACTTTTAGAGAGGTTTGAAACTATGTAATATGGCACACATTCCACATTCCATTGCCTTGGTCAAATCAATCCGGTAGCTATGGTCACATCCTGCAGTCCCCCCTTTATCACCACCACAGAAGTCTATTTGACCTTTTGGAGGTCTTTTCAGTTTTTTTCTTGATTGCTTGAATACTGTCAATACAACTGTGTGTGTGTGTCTATGTGTGTGTGCAAATCGTTTCCTGGCTGCAGATGCAGCAGACTAGTGACGCAGAGAGTGACATTAGCCTTTAAAAACACCTCTCCTCTGCCTCTCTATCACTCATACACACACTCCCATTCATGGAACACAGCACGGAACACTCCCTCCAAGAATGCTTCTAACGGATTCCTACCCAAAACCTCATTCAATTAAAAAACAGTTAGCACTGTGTGGCCACTAACTTCCAGGAAGGGAACTGTTGGCTTCAGTTGTGGCTGTTTCTTCCAAGTGTAGATCAGTTGTTTGTTGAAAAAGTGCATACCAGTCATTTACAAATCTTTGGACTACACAGGTGAGAAAACATTCATGGTACTGTAAACTCTCTTGATGTCAGAAGTGTATTCTTGCAATGAAACGTGTGTTATTATAGATAGGCTACACTACACATACCGTGCTATACATGATTTTAGCTTGAGTCGATACACTATATCATGACTTTAGATTTGAGAATGTTCATGAGAATAGTATTCCGATACCCATTTTGTTTTAACAGGGATAACTAACCAGGACAGCTTGGTCAAGAGTGAACCCCTGCTAGCCAGCAGAATGTGGTTCCTGGGAAAGATCCGAGAGAGCATGGAGAACATTCCCCTAGAGCTTGGACGCTACGTGGGAAAGAGTGAGGAGGAGGATCTCTCAGCCAAGGCCAGTCTCTCCAACAAGTTGCACAGTAACATTCTGACTCCGGACAAAATCCCGGAGTTCTGCTTGCCCCCTCGGCTGTGCAGGAGCCTAGCGGCAGCTGAACCCCATGCTGTGGGTCAGAGGCTCACCAGTCGAGACTGTGGTGCTGTTGATTTCTCTGTGACTCCGCAAGTTAAACAGATTGAGGAAATGAAGTTGACAAAAGTCAGTGGGGTGGCCTGGAGGGGTAAGAAGCCACTGCCATTCTCCGCAGAGGGCTACGGTTTGGCAGGGATGTATGAGAGTCCAAACACACGGAGGAAAGAGTCGTTGTTTCACTCCAAGAGCACTGGCTACACACTGGACAGGACCCTACCCAGGCCCACCACAAGGGTGGCGATAGAGCGAAACCAGTGTAAAGTACCCCCCATCCAATTGGGGCTTGAACTAGGGCTCTCCTGTAAGAGCCTGTCGGAGTCAGGCAGCACAGAAAGCGATACACCCTCCTCAAATGACTCCTCCCCTCTGGGCTCTCCCCTGCTCAGCCGCTCTTGCTCTGGCCTCTCACTCTCTATCATCGGGTTAACCGAGGGTCACCCAGGTTTGCAGTCTGCCTCTGCCTTCAGTGACACTTTGGGACTGGAAGGAGCCCCCTCATGCTCTGTGGTTAACCCCAGAGGACGGAGGGGGGCGATCTCACCCATTCCCTCCACCTCCCTTATCGAGCCCTGCTTCAGTCCTCCCTTCGTTGTCAACTCCCTGGCGCCCCCTGTCCTGCTCCCGCTGGACGTGCTCCACTGCCAGGAGCGGATGCAGAGAGAACATGTCCTCCCACTGCCGAAGGGCCGCGGCAGAGTCCGCCTCTCGGCCGAGCACACATTGTCGCCCTCTCTTCTGTCCATGGTAGTGCGAGTGAGGGTGGTGTCCGTGGAGGGTCTGAGGGATGAAGGGGACCCCAGAGCCCTCCACTGCTGCCTCAGCCTGAGCTTAAGCCCGGGGAAGCTCCAGAGACAGGACAGCGCCACAATCAGGAACTGCAGGAGCCCCGTGTTCAATGAGGACTTTTTCTTCACTGAGCTGAGCCTGGACAGCCTGGGTGGCTTGCGGCTCCAACTGAAGGTGTTAGACAAGGCCTCCGGGCTCAGAAGGGGCACGGTGCTCGGGATCATCATAACTGAACCCTTGGCCCAGCTACTGCCCCTGTG
The DNA here is from genome assembly GCF_034236695.1 of Oncorhynchus nerka. Taxonomy (NCBI): domain Eukaryota; kingdom Metazoa; phylum Chordata; class Actinopteri; order Salmoniformes; family Salmonidae; genus Oncorhynchus; species Oncorhynchus nerka. Next base: position 21,829,917 of record NC_088422.1, on the reverse strand, counting down.
ACCAGGGAGGAAATATCTTCTGCTTCTATGTGTTATTGTTATGCCCATGGCCAGGACTTTTTCCTGACCAGGGAAAACACCTAGTACTTGTTGTGGTTATATAGTGCACATAGCCTAATAATCTCCAACCCCTCTGCTCTAGCAGAATTAGCTTTAGCTACCAGGCCAGTAAGTCCTATCCAGGTCCCTAGCCATGCATAATTATTATTAATCGTGGGAAATGCGCTCTTCAAATGACATTTGATTATTATTATTATAATGCCTTCTGTCTTGTTGTTCCGGTATGCTTCACTTATGTGAATAGTGAGAGCTATGTGAATCTTTAGAGACATAGTATTTGGATTTGCCAAGCAAATGTTGTCTGCAAACGTGTGCAAAGCAAATCGTGACAGATCATAGAATGTTTTATGGAGCATAGTTTGTTTGACTGTTGTTCTGTGGTTCACTGCACCATTAGGCTCCGAATCGCTCAAAGGCATCACTTTCCACATTCTTACAATGTGTACATTGTGTGTGCATTTAAAAAATGTCAAACTTGTTGGAAGGGCTTGACAGTCTGACAGATAGTCATTGACCAGGCAGACAGAGGGCTGGGATGTTATCTGCTACTTTGTGAACCTAACCGTTTATAAATAAATAAACACATAATAATACTGGAACTGTGCCATTCATTGACAGCAAAATAAGGCTGTCTCCCTTTTTTCCATTTTGTTACATTTGGTCCAATGACATCAGTCTCTCCATCAATGTAGTGTTCTATTGGAGAAAAAAATACAAAAGAAAAAGAACATGTCAGTGTTCTGGTCAGTGCATATCAGAATAGGAAAAGAATAGGAACATGTCAGTGTTCTGGTCAGTGCATATCAGAATAGGAAAAGAATAGGAACATGTCAGTGTTCTGGTCAGTGCATATCAGAATAGGAAAAGAATAGGAACATGTCAGTGTTCTGGTCAGTGCATATCAGAATAGGAAAAGAACATGGAACATGTCATGTGTTCTGGTCAGTGCATATCAGAATAGGAAAAGAATAGGAACATGTCAGTGTTCTGGTCAGTGCATATCAGAATAGGAAAAGAATAGGAACATGTCAGTGTTCTGGTCAGTGCATATCAGAATAGGAAAAGAATAGGAACATGTCAGTGTTCTGGTCAGAATAGCATATCAGAATAGGAAAAGAATAGGAACATGTCAGTGTTCTGGTCAGTGCATATCAGAATAGGAAAAGAATAGGAACATGTCAGTGTTCTGGTCAGTGCATATCAGAATAGGAAAAGAATAGGAACATGTCAGTGTTCTGGTCAGTGCATATCAGAATAGGAAAAGAATAGGAACATGTCAGTGTTCTGGTCAGTGCATATCAGAATAGGAAAAGAATAGGAACATGTCAGTGTTCTGGTCAGTGCATATCAGAATAGGAAAAGAATAGGAACATGTCAGTGTTCTGGTCAGTGCATATCAGAATAGGAAAAGAATAGGAACATGTCAGTGTTCTGGTCAGTGCATATCAGAATAGGAAAAGAATAGGAACATGTCAGTGTTCTGGTCAGTGCATATCAGAATAGGAAAAGAATAGGAACATGTCAGTGTTCTGGTCAGTGCATATCAGAATAGGAACATGTCAGTGTTCTGGTCAGTGCATATCAGAATAGGAAAAGAATAGGAACATGTCAGTGTTCTGGTCAGTGCATATCAGAATAGGAAAAGAATAGGAACATGTCAGTGTTCTGGTCAGTGCATATCAGAATAGGAAAAGAATAGGAAAATGTGAAAACAAAAGTGTTTTGTACTTTATAAGATGGCGCCGACAGAGATGGTCGCCTCGCTTCAGGTCCTTAGGAAACTATGCAGTAATTTGTTTTTTAAAATGTATTATTTCTTACATTGTTAGCCCAGAAATATTATGTTATTACATGCAGCCGGGAAGAACTATTGGATAAAAAAGCGACGTCAACTTACCAACATTACGACCAGGAATACAACTTTCCCGAAGCGGATCCTTGGTTCGGACCTCCACCCTGGACACGGGCCGACCCAAAACAACGCGGTCGCCGCAGGAGAGGCAGACGGAGCGGCCTACTGGTCAGACTTAGAAGTCGAGCACACCATCCACAGCTTCAGAGCATATTACTCGCCAATGTCCAATCTCTATCCAATGCTGGTCTGACCAATCGGATTCCACGCTTCAAGATTGCTTCGATCACATGGACTGGGATATGTTCCGGGTAGCCTCAGACAATAACATTGACGCTGACTCGATGAGCGAGTTTATTAGCAAGTGCATTGGAGATGTTGTACCCAATGTGACTATTAAAACCTTCCGTAACCAGAAACCATGGATTGATGGCAGCATTTGCGCAAAACTTAAAGTACGAACCAATACTTTTAATCATGGCAAGGCGACTGGAAACATGACCGAATACAAACAATGTAGTTATTCCCTCCGCAAGGCAATCAAACAAGCGAAGCGTCAGTATAGTAGTCGTAATTCAACGGCTCAAACACGAGACATATGTGGCAGTCGATCATGGATTACAAAATGAAAAACAACCCCGTCGCGGACATCAACGTCTTACTCCCAGACAAATTAAACAACTTCTTAGCTCGCTTTGAGGACAATACAGTGCCACAGACACGGCCCGCTACCAGTGCCTGTGGGCTCTCCTTCTCTGTGACCAACGTGAGTAAAACATTTAAACGTGTTAACCCTCGCAAGGCTGCCGGCCCAGATGGCATCCCTAGCCGCTTCCTCAGAGCATGCGCAGACCAGCTGGCTGGTGTGTTTACGGATATATTCAATCAATCCCTATCCCAGTCTGCTGTCCCCACATGCTTCTAGATGGCCACCATTGTTCCTGTTCCCAAGAAACCTAAGGTAACTGAACTAAATGACTATCGCCCCTTAGCACTCACTTGTCATCATGAAGTGCTTTGTGAGACTAGTCAAGGATCATATCACGTCCACTCTACCTGATACCCTAGACCCACTCCAATTTTCCAGTGTGATGACGCAATCACAACCGAGGCAAGGAAACCTCTCTAGCTAGCTAGGACGTGGAATCCCGACAAGCTGGCTTAGGCACCCCCGGTTCCATTGGCAGCAGTATCCAAGCCCGACGTCACCAACAAAACAAGAAAACTCATGGGCCGGCTGGAAGAACAAGACCTGACGATCCGGCTGAGGCCCAACGTGGGATGGGCGCCTTCCGAGCCAAGGAAAACTCTCGAGCCAGCTAGGGCGTGGAAGCCCGACGGTCTGGCTAGGCAGCCCCGGTTCTATTGGTGGCGACCCAAGACCGACGTCACCACCAACCGGAATGCCAGTACTCCCCGGTGCTTCATGTAATGGCTGCTGCATTCTGTAAGGACCGACGCCGGACAGGAGAAGCAGGTACGGGGAGTCAGACATTTATTGGGGAACAGACATAGAACAAGACAGGAACAGCGTCAGCACACGGGTAACATGGACATATGACAAACAATGCAGCAGCGGGGAACAGAGCGGAGAACTGACACATATAGGGGAGGTAATAAACAGGTGATTGAGTGAGTCCAGGTTAGTCCAAAATCACGGAAGCGTGTGACGAAGGAAGGCAGGTGTGCGTAAATGATGGTGGCAGGAGTACGTAATGCAGGGCAGCCTGGTGCCCTCGAACCCCAGGGGGGGAAGAGCGGGAGCAGGCGTGACAGGCCATCAGACTGTTAAACAGCCATCACTAACATAGAGAGGCTGCTGCCAACATACAGACTCAAATCTCTGGCCACTTTAAGAAATTGATTTAATAAAGGTATCACTAATCACTTTAAATAACGCCACTTTAATAATGTTTACATTTCCGACATTACTCATCTCATATGCATGTACTATATTCTATACCATCTACTGCATCTTGCCTATGCCGCATGGCCATTGCTCATCCATATATTTACAGTGGGACAAAAAAGTATTTAGTCAGCCACCAATTATGCAAGTTCTCCCACTTAAAAAGATGAGACCTGTAATTTTCATCATAGGTACACTTCAACTATGACAGACAAAATGAGAAAAAAAATCCAGAAAATTACATTGTAGGATTTTTAGCAACTGGCTGGTAGTAGTACTTTACCACACAAGTACCAAGCACCAAGGAAACTGTCAATTCCACAGACTTCCATGAACACAGGGATCTCTTCTGAATAGACAGTGTCAATGGCCAGATAGTCTCCTACATTGTACTACACGTTGTTCACTGCAATGGACTTTGTCTTGGTGACATATTTTGCTCTGATGGCTTCTCCGAATCTGGCACTTAATACTGCATGGTCAGAGTTTGGAAGAGCATGCAGTGAGATGTCTCGTGTCCTTACAGTGTGTTGTTTTGTTGCCGAGGCAGTTGTTGGTTTGCTCCCAGCATGGTCCGAGCTGATGTCTTTTAGGCTGGTTCTTCGTTATATTTTTGAAGTTTCCCTGCTGAGAGCCTCTTGAAATATTGGTGTTTCGCTTCAAATCGCATTGTGGATCAAAGGTCCATAGGCAAGTAGCAGGCTAGGGTAGTGGACGAGGTAGTGCATCTTTGGGATGGTCTTCCCTGGAAACAGCTCCTGTAAGAGAGCTTGAAATTCAGGGATTTTTTCTGCCGTATATGGGATCCAGGATCTTCTTAAAACTTGGGCCAAGATTATGTTGGATATCTCTCGAAGCAGGAGGCAGAGATCCTAAGCACAGACGTTTTGTATTTGACTACCAATCATTTGAGGGAGTAAACGGAAAAGTGTAAATTTTTCTGATGCACTTCCGGATAGATGGCCCTTCTTCCTTAGGGTTCTCTCGGATAGTGGGACAGGTTTAGAAGACACATCTTGTTTGCCATAAGACAAGTTCTCAATCTCATAGTTGAAAAGTAATTTGTCTCTCTTGAACCAGCTGTTGCAGCACTATTCTGAGCACTGTGGGTATGATGCCCTCATGAAGGTCATTTTATTTAACCTTCATTTAATTAGGCAAGTCAGTTAAGAACAAAATCTTATTTTCAATGACAGCCGAGGAGCAGTGGGTTAACTGCCTTGCTCAGGGGCAGAAAGACAGATTTTTACCTTGTCAGGTCAGGGATTCGATCTGGCAACTTTTCGGTCACTAGTCCAAAGCTCTAACCACTAGGCTACCTGCAGTCTGGTGGCATACATAACGTCTGGTGGAAACAGATAGGTAATTGGAGATGTCACATGATTCAGCTGAGAGAAGTAAACAGGCTTTTTTGATGCCATACATCAATGCATTGTCTGGATTTTCTTCCACAGCCTGCAAATGGTACAAAAATATAAACACAACATGCAACAATTTCAAAGATTTTACTGAGTTACAGTTCCTATAAGGAATTTTAATTAATTAATTAGGCGTCAATCTAAGGATTTCACATGACTAGGCAGGGGTGCAGCCATGGGTGGGCCACTTGGCAGTCAGGCTCTCCCACTGGTGAGCCAGGACCAGCCAATCAGAATGAGTTTTCCCCACAAAAGGGCTTTATTACAGAAAGCAATACTCAGAACCCTCCCCCACCCCCTTCAGATGATCCTGCAGGTGAAGAAGCGTGGAGGTCCTGGGCTGGCGTGGTTACACGTGGTTTGTGGTTGTGAGACTGGATGGATGTACTGACAAATTCTTTCAAATGACGTTGGAGGCAGCATATGGTAAAGAAATTAACATTAAATTATCTGGCAACAGCTCTGGTGGACATTCCTGCAGTCAGCATGCCAAATGCATGCTCCCTCAAAACTTGAGACATCTGTGTCCTTTTATTGTCCCCAGCACAAGGTGCACCTGTGTAATGATCATACGGTTTAATCAGCTTCTTGATATGCCACACCTGTCAGGTGGATGGATTATCTTGGAAAATGAGAAATGGTCACTAACACAGATGAAAACAAAGAAAAATAAGCTTTTTGAGCAAATGGAAAAATCTTGTGATTTTTATTTCAGCTCATGAAATACGGGACCAATACTTTACAACAACACTTTACAACTTTACGTTTGCATCGGAAGAGACTGTCACTGGCAAACATGTTTACAGACCCAACAACATTATATAGTATTCCCTTATCATGAAGAAAAGCACATGAGCTAATAATAATATACAAAGTAAGCAAAATAATTAAATAATTCCAACTTTGCCTAAAATAATGACTAATTTATTTATCCGTTATTTTACCAGGAAAATTTACTGAGAACACATTCTCATTTGCAGCAACGACCTGGGGAATAGTTACAGGGGAGAGGAGGGGGATGAATGAGCAAATTGTAAACTGGGGATTATTAGGTGACCGTGATGGTTTGATGGCCAGATTGGGAATTTAGCCAGGACACCGGGGTTAACTCCCCTACTCTTACGATAAGTGCCATGGGATCTTTAATGACCGCAGAGAGTCAGGACACCCGTTTAACATCCCATCCGAAAGATGGCACCCTACACAGGGCAGTCCAATCACTGCCCTGGGGCATTGGGATATTTTTTAGACCAAAGGCAGAGTGCCTCCTACTGGCCCTCCAACACCACTTCCAGCAGCATCTGGTCTCCCATCAAGGGACTTTTGACCAATGTTCTCTGAATTATACTCACGAGCCCTTTATTCATGAGCACACTGATAGTTCCAAAATGAATCCCTCATTTGAAAAGGGTTCTTTAAAGCACCTTTTAAGTCTATAAAAGTTATAACAAATAAACGAGTGGCAAAGTATAGGTTCTTAAATGAACCTTAAGATCCTTTTTAACCTTATATTATCCTAAAGGATCCTACAGGAACCTCAAGGTACATTTCTTTATCTTAAATTATGCTGACGGTTCCTCCTCAAATTGGCACATTTATAGCCCTACATTTGTGCTCAGTCCTACTTCTATATGCGTAATCAGGTGCACGTCCTTATATAACATTTACTAGGAGCGTTTCAAACAAAAGATCATTAATAAATTGACAAAACTCGTAAATGGAATGAAATAAACAAAAACGTGTTTCTCACAAGTGTAGCATAGGTTGTGAGTTCTGCAAAACACATATCCACTCTGACAAGGAGAACAGTAAATGACGGTAATAATAATGTATTCAATGCATTAACAGGAATTAATCAAACTAACATTGCAGATTAGAAATTATGGGAATTAACGGTAAATGTAGGCTGCTACTGGTGATATATTCATGGGGAATTGATAGGCACAGCAAACAATACAAACAAGTAAGTTATGAAACAATGAATACCCATGAAATGGCAGGAGAGAGTGCATTCTAGAGAGGGATGTGCCTTGTGCATCTGAGCCACATGGACCATTACATACCCGTGCCTCCTCAACGGATTAGTCCACTGAGACAGGCACAAATCTGAAAGGTGTCTCGTGTGCCATGAAAAAAATGATCTATTCGCGACTGCTCAACTAAAAGAAATCGAATGTTTTCAATACAGACCCCTTTTGTAATACAGTATTCCATATAAGGCACCCAAACCTTGTGAAGGTTGCACATTATACCCTTAATCTTATAATAAATCAAATATAGTGATGCATAATTTGACATTTCTGCCATCCATTGTAGCATTGTGGGAGGATAACCAACCTTCCAATTAATAGCAACACATTTCTTAGCCACTATAAATGCTAGGTTATACAGTTTCCTCTGATAAGTCTCCAGTATCAACATTTCCAAGCAAACAAAAACAGGGAGAAGGGAGAATCTGTATCTGACAATGCTGAGACAAAAGAACATACTCTTTGGCAGAATCCAGCCAGCCTTCACAAGCAAGATCATACCATATGCAAATATGTCCCCTTTTGTGTTTTACACCTCCAGCAGAGGAATTACATTTCTGAGTGCATGATATTCAGTTTCACTGGCATATAGTATGTCCTATGGATGGTCTTAAACTACAGTAATTTATGTCTGAGATTACATGAACATGACTGGGCATTCATACATATCTGTATCCATTCATCAAAAATAATAGCTAAAGTTAGTGAGCTAGCTTGTTAGCTAATATTAGCCAACTTTTGGCTAGCTCTAATGGTACATCAACTTGCCAAAACTAGTCAAGTTAATTTACTTCTGTGAAATGGGACAAAAATGCTACAAAACATTCCATACACACAACAGCTGTCTGATGCTGCTACTTGACAGATAGCTAGAGGCTAGAGCTGAACTGGCTGTGGTAGCTACTAGCTAGTTAGTTCATTCTCTTCGGACAGAACACAATTCGAGAGGGGGATGAAACATTAGCTAACGTTACATGTCAGTTACACTACTAGCTTAGCACTGGGAATAAATACTTTTTTTCTGTTAAGTCAAACAGCTGTTTCCTTGCCAGCTCCATCCATCAAATAAATAGTAGCCAGTTTCTGCTCTTCTCTCTTTTACAACCCGGAGAAAAAGCGCAACACACAGCGAACGCATCTGCAGCCAGCAGCACCATGCGGGTCCTATAATAATAGCTTTGCCTTCACACAGCCTGTCCGCCTGCTCTGTGGTGTCCTTGTGGTCCTAAATCCAGTCGACTGAAACTGCCAAACAGCCTACCCAACAGCACTGAGGCGTCCGCATGGTCTTAAAGCACATTGATGCTGCCTTTGTATCACAGTGCGATTATAAAACTGGGCGGGACACAAATTACGTTTTAGAATGTGGGGGGGGATCATGCCCCCCCATTCCCAGTCAAAGTTGCGCCCCTGGGTTCGAGGGACATTTATTTGTACTTTTACCCTTTTTTCTCCCCAATTTCATGGTATCCAATTGGTAGTTACAGTCTTGTCTCATCTCTGAAACTCCCATATGGACTCGGGAGAGCCATGCGTCCTCCGAAACACAACCCAACCAAGCTACACTGCTTTCTTGACACAATACCCACTTAACCCGGAAGCCAGCCACACCAATGTGTCAGAGGAAACACCCTACACCTGGCGACCGTGTCAGCGTGCATACGCCCAGCCTGCCACAGGAGTCGCTAGAGCACAATGGAACAAGGACATCCCTGCCGGGCCAACCCTCCCCTAACCTGGATTATGCTTTACCAATTGTGCGTCACCCCATGGGTCTCCCTGTCACGGTCGACTCTAACCAGGATCTCTAGTGGCACAGCTAGCAACTGCGATGCAGTGCCATAGACCACTGCGCCACTCGGGAGGTCCCCGAGGCACATAAAATAGGGAAAATTGTAAAATATAGAAATAACAAGCAATGCTTATTAAGGGTTAAAGGTTTAAATGTGGTTGTTTGAACCATGTTAACAGTAACAAAGAAACTTGAATATACAAACACTCGTTCAGATAAACCAGAGAAGAAGAGGCTAAGCGAGAGGGATAACTGGGTCAAAAATCTGTCTTCTGCAGCAGGTGGTGTTTTTTCCACTCACCAAGTGAGGAGTTTTGTATGCTTATTTTGGTGTATTTGCTGTGTGGCTCATTCGAATAGAAGTTTCGTAACGCCTTAGGTTGTTACAAGTGTACTGATATAAGTAGGACACTTGACATCCCCGGCAACTTTGAGAAAAAAAAAAACTTTCAATCAGATAAAAACCTTGTGACCCATTCAAAAGTGTCACACAAGCATGAAGATGTCATGCACCAGGGCAGGGTTGCCAGGATTTGCTAAAATTTCCTAGTAAGCTAAAGTATTTAGCTAGCACTCCTGTCAGGTAGCTAGCTACAGTTGCCCATAGCTGGCTAGCTAGTTTTATAGTTTGGTAATTTATTCCAATACATTTCAGATTGCAAAAAATATATTCATGAATCTCCTCACTACGAGACTAAGCCAATTTGCCAACTCTAAAATCAATGTATATATATTTTTTTTTGCAAGCTAGCTTCATACTTTTTTCTAACATGCCGAAAATGCAGCCTTGTTTATTGAATTTGACACTTCGCGGCCACCAGAGTTTGACATGTGACTATAGTTTGCATTGAATTGTGGGTCATATTAACCCGTTGAGGGGGTAAAATAATGTGTTTGGAATGCAGCCCTAGTGTATTCATATGTTTTACGAAAATGGGTTGGAAATAGGTGTCTCCATAACGACCATCTACATGTATTTATTTATTTGTATTTATTGCAGAAAAAACAGTATACAAACGACAATCTAAATAGCGTATATACAACTTGGTAAAAAGTTCTCATGACGTGCGCTGCTCCCTCTTCTCTCGCTCACATGACTCAGCCAATAGCTGTAGTGCTCTCTCAACACACACCCATCCGTCCCTCCCCAACACTCACTCCCTCAGCAACAACCTACCTCTGCCAGACAGTAAGCAACAGGTCACAGTGAATATATATAAATATATATTTGTTAAGAGAAATGCCATGGCGGCCGCAGTGCAATTTACTAATAGCCCAAAAAACGTAACCAATACATTTTCACGAGCGACATCGTTTTCAAAGTAGCCCAATTCGCGAGAAAACAGCAAATGTGCAACACCGCTTGAGAGGAACCAATGGGATAATCGAGGTGGGCACATGCGGGAATGCCCAAACACAGGAACGCCCCAAATTGCGGGCTGCAGTTGCACACTATTGGCCTTTTATTTTCTATATGCCATAGACTATGGCGACTCCTATTGTTGGAGTCGAAAGTAGTCGACTCCTGTGGTTAAAGTTGAAAGAGGCGACTCTTGCTCGACTCGAAAGCACGCTGAAACGGATGCGGACAGCCACCTCATTACAGTCCTACTAGGAAGACTACATATGCGTTCTAGAGGACTGACATGAGCATGCCCATTTAGTCATCAATTTAACCTATAAAAGGCCTATTTTGTTTGAATATAGAAGGTAATGTGTAGGAACTAGAATATTGCAGTAATATTTACGCTGTGTGCAGCCTTTACGGATCACATGGGATGATGCTGGTACTGTGTTGATACACCTATTCTTTGCCATGTTATATCCCTATTCGGACGGGTATTACTAGATAATTAATATTTTATATCATTGACATGATGGAAGCCTGGAGTTTATTATAGGCGTGAATATATTTCATGTTTGGCTTCCAAATGTATAGACGTCCCCGTAATATTTAAATTGATAAAGTGTGATCAGAATCGTTATTTTAGTGTTCCATGGTAGACGTACTTCCTAATAACAATTCCCTCCATCCTGCTGATTTGAGCTGCTGAACCATATTTGCACTTGAGATGCGTTTAAGTGAATTTACCATTTCCAAAAAGTTTAGCGGGGATGTCCTGCTTTGACAGAGCTCTCCAACCCTGTTCGCGGAGCGCTACCATCCTTTAGGTTCACTCCAACCTTAATCTAGGGCTTCTGATTCAATAATTAGCTGGTTGATCAAATTAATCTGGTTGGAGCGAAAACCTAGTTGTATTACTGAATGCATTCAACTGAAATGTGTCTTCCGCATTTAACCCACCCCCTCTGAATCAGAGAGGTGCGGGTCTGCCATAATCGAGATCCACGTCTACGGCGCTCGGGGAACAGTGGGTTAACTGTTATGAACGACATAACCTTGTCAGCTCGGGGATTCGATCCACAACCTTTCGGTTACTGGCCCAACGCTCTAGGCTACCTGCCGCCCACAGGACATCAACAGCCTACCAGGGTTTCGTTAAATAATCTATAAACACAATACGTTTTACTGCACATTTAGGCCTAATTAAACATGAATTTGGCGATGTTTAATTTCAATTCACTGGCACTATGACGAATAGTTTAATCATACTCACTCGTTTAATATATACTTTAAAACACTTTAGGTGAATTTACAAGGCACTGCGATACAGATTACGAGATACAGATTACCAAAATATAGTTTATGCGCCTATTCCGACAGTCTGTCTGCCTGACCCCATCCTCTCTCTCCCTCGCCTGCTCTTCCATTTTAATATACACCATTGCGATAGCCAACGCTATATATTTTGATTACCGATGCACGGTTCTGACTTTCTGCCTGGTGGTCGACATGTCTATGCCTGGCTGTGCCTCTGCCGTCTCTCCCTCTCTTTCTTCGCTGTGTATTGCACCCCCATAGCTGTGAAAGATGCGAGAGTTTGTTCTCGAAGTAGGCGACGTCAAATAGTTTCCTCCGTTGCAAAAATACTGAACCTTAGGAGTCTATTCATTTGGAATCGAAGCTTGACAACTAGAAATGGGAGTCGACTGGCAAGGAATCGATTATTTTGGAATCGACTCCCCACCACTACTCCACTGACGCAACCAAATGCTTGAGAAACAGGACTAGGTGCGACAGGTAGCTAGCTAGTCAAGAGAAACTTAATGTAAACAACTTAACATGGTGACGGAGAGGTGAACGACACAGCAACATGGTCTTCGAAAGCGTGGTGGTAGATGTCCTAAACAGGTTTCTGGGGGACTACGTTGTGAACCTTGACACCTCACAACTCAAGCTAGGGATTTGGGGAGGTAACGTTACTTTGACGATTAAGTGTTATGGTTTGCAAGACAACGGGCACACTATTTTCACGGCACTTAAATACGAAGTGATTTTGGATTGCCCTGGTCCATTTCCTAACCTGCTACGAAAAAGTCACTTCGGTAACGTTACTAGTATCGAAGTGCCGTGAAAAGAGTGTTTCCCAGAGTAATACATGGCTGGTTTGCTGAGGGAAAGTACTGCTACTATGCTGGCTTGTTAAGGTTTTGTTGGCAACTGGCTAGCTATTATGGGGTTTTATTTGCTAACTATGTAGCTACGTTTGCTAGGCTACATCAGTCAACTAGCCCAGGTAGCCATCTTCACAGGTTTGCTCGCAAGCCCTACCCCCAAAAAGCCAACATTTTTTTGTTTGGCTGGAGTCCAAGTGTGGTCACGCCCGTTTCTTATTATTTGTCTTCTTCTATGGTATAATGGCGTTCGCAACAATTAGAAGTGCATTCCGCCACTTACTGTGCGGGTGGATAATAAGGATCCTAAAAAGGAAAACGTTCGAGTAAAAATAAATAGACAACTATAAACTTTTTTTTATTTTTATCTACCTGCTTTTCTGTAAAAGCCTCATTCTAATCAGGTCCCAATACAGGCTAAGAAGCCTCCTGTAAGGGCTGGACATTTCATAGGACCATAGTCCTTGTACTGCTTCTGTCTTGGAGCCTCAAAAACTTCTCGGCTGCAGATATGATATCCAGCTTCTTGGACTTCTTAGACACTTGTGCTGTACAATTAATCACTGTGGCTATAAATGACACAAAATCCACTTTCACAGTGAGTGTATCCAGATCACTTGATTGACTTCAAACACAAGCAACTGGTTTCAATGCATCCACCACCATATCTTCAACACTGTTGCCTCTTTCCCCTTCAACTCTCTTCACAGGCCTCCACATAGGAGAATCGTTACGCAGCCCTGATCTTTGACACCTCGACCTCATTCACCCTAACAGGGCACTCAAGGCAGTTTGGAGTGTGATCCCCACCACAGTTGCAACATTTTCCATTCACAGATTATTCAATATCATACTTCTCCCATCTGCAAACATTTGACACATGGCCAATTTTGCATATTTTTTATATTGATTTTTATCAGCTCTTCAACCAAAACCTAATATTATCTGAGTGAACAAGTAACACAACAATTACATACTTATTTAATTTATTTCATAAACAAAGTTATGCAACACCCAATGATGCTCTGTAAAAAATGTATTGCCCACTTACACTCAATAACCGGTGCCACCTTTTGCTGCAATGACTCCAACCAAACACTTCCTGTAGTTGTTGGTCAGTCTCTATTGTCGCTGTGGAGGAATTTTGGCCCACTCTTCCATGCAGGACTGCTTTAACTCAGTGACATTTGTGGGTTTTCATGCATGAACTGCGCATTTCAAGTCCTGCCACAACATATCAACTGGGATTAGATCTGGACTTTGACTAGGCCATTCCAAAATTGTCAAATTTGTTGCTTTTAATCCATTTTTATGTAGACTTGATTGTGTGTTTTGGATCATTGTCTTGCTGCATGACCCAGCTGTGCTTCAGCTGTGCTTCAACGGATGGCCTGACATTCTCATGTAGAATTCTCTGATACAGAGCAGAATTCATGGTTCCTTCTTTTAAGGCAAGTGGTCCAGGTCCTGAGGCAGCAAAGCATCCCCAAACCATCACACTACCACCATAATGGTATGAGGTTCTTACTGTGGAAGGCAGCTTTTGGTTTTCGCCAGGCATGTCATCCAAAAAGTTATACTTTTGAATCATCTGTCCATAGAACATTCTTCCAAGAGTCTTGATAATCATCCAGGTGCTTCCAGATGTTTTTGGCAAACTTGAGTCAACTTTTTGTACATCACATCATGGGTCCCATTATGCCTGGCGAAAACCAAACAAAGCATTCCACAGTAAGAGCCTCATACCAACGGTCAAGCATATCAGAGAATTCTACAGGAGAATGTCAGATCATCCATCTGTGAGCTGAAGTTGAAGAGCAGCTGGGTCATGCAGCAAGACAATGATCCAAAACACACAATCAAGTCTACATGAAAATGTCTAAAAAGCAAAACATTTGACATTTTGGAATGGCCTAGTCAATTTTGGAATGGCCTAATCCCAATTGAGATGATGTGGCAGGACTTGAAATGAGCAGTTCATGCTTGAAAACCCACAAATGTTGCATTTCTGCATGAAGAGTGGGCCAAAATTCCTCCACTGCGATGTGAGAGACTGATCAACAACTACAGGAAGCATTTGGTTGCAGTCATTGCACCTAAAAGTTGCACAAGCAGAAAGATATGATACTTGGAGTTGTAAGTCCAAAGCCTGACACCTTGCCAACAGACAGAGCACATGATAACACAAGGTGCCGCTTGCCAATATTTGTATTGTGAAGTTATTTGTCAGCTTAGGCTCAGCCCTATATGTTTCCAACCTCATGGTACTATGTATCTATTAGCGCTGTATATTCATGTAACAGTGCTTCTTGAGTCTTTTTAAACCAATATGCTTTTTTCCCCCTAGGTGATGCTGTGCTCAGAAATCTTGAAATAAAGGAAAATGCCTTGGTAGGTTTTACATGAATGGCTAGGCCTACTGCTAAACATATCAGTTGTTAATTATGTAGGTACATTGACATTATATTGTGCTGAATATTTTTGTTCTTGTTTCAGAGTCAACTTGACATTCCTTTTAAAGTAAGAGCCGGACATATAGGTAAGATTTGTACGATGACTCTCAACCCAACACCTACCGTAACCCTATGACATTTACAATAGTGCCTCCCTCCTACTCCCTCTTTCTCACTCTTCAACCTCTTTCTATTTGTTCTCTCCCTCTGCTGTGTGTGTGTGTTTGTGTGTGTGGTTCTGTCAGGACGTTTGGAGCTGAAGATTCCATGGAAGAATCTGTACACCCAGTCAGTGGAAGCTACACTGGATGGAGTTTACCTGCTCATCGTGCCCACAGCCAGTGAGAACCTGACCGTATCACCGATATGCATTAACCCTAGCTGTAGTGTGTGTGTGTGCATGTGTCTTTGCTTTTGTTAATGGGTAGCCTATGTCTTTGCATGTTTCAGGTATAAAGTATGATGCAGAGAAGGAGGAGAAACAGCTTCAGGAGGCTCGTCAGAGGGAGCTGCAGAGGATCGAAGAGACCAAACAGAAAGCAGCGGAACAAGGTCAGAGTTCATGTGTCTGTCTGTTTTTGGCAGTTAGTTACAATATTATACATTTTGAGTCTTTGTAAGTTATGTATAGCTTCAAAATGTTTAAAACCGTCATGTGCATCTCAGACTGTCAGTCAGTGTTTACATTTCCCCAGATGCACCCCTTGGCGGGGCTGCCTTTGGGTTAAAACACAGACTCAGGACTGTGACTTTAATGCATGTGTTCTTATATCATGTTCATTGGTGTCACAGAAAACCCCGCACTTGAGAAACAAGACACCTTTGTGGAGAAACTGGTGACACAGGTGATCAAGAACCTTCAGGTGAAGATCTCCAACATCCACATCCGCTATGAGGATGACGTGAGTATTCTGCCTAGTGTACTACAATAGTACTACACTAGTTCTACAGTACTAGAACTATGTATATTACTACTGTGTTGCATTACTGTAAGTTTCTTTCTCCTCTCATCTCTTTCTCTCTTCTCTTTCTCAGGTCACCAATCCCAAATGCCCATTATCATTTGGAATGTCTCTACAGAACCTCAGCCTTCAGGTAATGTATGTGTCGCCTTCTCATGAAATCTGTCCTTCATTGTGGATGATGTACAATCTAAATTGCAGCGGTTCGATTTAGTTAACGTCTGGATGTGAGATATGTGATGTTGCCGTGGTTAAAGGGATAGTTCACCCAAATGACAAAATGTGATATTGGTTTCCTTACCCTGTAAGCAGTCTATGGACAAGGTATGACAGCAATCCATGCTTTGGTTTTGTTATGGTTGTGGTCAGAGTTATGGTCTATTTGTGGTCTGATGCCGAAACAGTATCACGTAACTTCTCAACCCCAAAACTGTGTTACCCCACAGACCGCAGATGAGAACTGGAAACCTTGTCTTCTGAATGAGAAAGCCAAGTTGTTTTTCAAGGTAGAGTATTCTTTACAGCAATGGTTATTCTGTAGATGAGTTTTACATACATTATGACACTATTATACTGTCAACAGCATTCTAAGCTGTTTTCTGTTGTGCTTTTTCCTCCTCAGCTTGTCCAGTTGGACAATCTCTTTGGCTACTGGAACGTGAACTCAATACTGTACTCCAATCACATGCCAGACGAGGCCCTGGTGAGTGACCGTGTCATCATTCAGCACCGTTGCTGAGCGGTGAGTCTCTTAAGTGAGAGTGATGTCTATCTATGATGTCTAATTAAGTGTCTCTTCCTGTCTGTCGTTTCCACAGCGATGCCTCCAGAACAGCATGGATATCTACAGTTCCACCCCCATGAAACACGATTTCAGTGAGTGTTGCCTAGTCGATACAGGGGTGTGACATCATTCATCGTCTGGATCAGTCTTGGTATTCATGTTGCCATCCACCTGATACAGGGAATCAAATCAGTCATTTGAGTGTATTGTAATTGAATACTTTTTCTCATTATTTAAACCCACTGTTGAATTGTTGTTTAATTCGGTATCATATCCTTATTAACCTAATTTTCCTGTTCAATGCTGGCAGTTTTTCGTCCGATAACGGCCAATGCGAAGCTGAGCATGAACCCCCGGTCAGACGTAAACTTCTCTTCACCCAAGGTAGACTTGGTAGTCAACCTGAGAGAGGTGGCCGTGGAGCTGAACAGGCCACAGGTGAGACGGGAGAGAGGCCATGAAAGAGAGGGCGAGAAAGGGCTACAATTTTCTTCGAGCAAAAGAGCACATTTGCCCCCCAAAATACTGTAAAAGTCATTAGAATCTGCATTGTGACTTCAACTATGTGCATAATAAGGAGGGTGGCTATTATTTAACCACAGTGAAGAACACTGATACATGCAATTTCCACAATTTTGCTATCCTGTCTATTTGAAATGTTACAGTATTTTTACCAATATAAAATCGGGTTTATTATTTCCCTCTCTGTCTTCTTCGTCAACCCCTGAACTCTGACCCTTTCCTTCTCTGCAGTATATCAGCATTCTGGAGCTCCTGGGCTCGGTGGATATGATGTCACGCAACCTGCCGTACAGGAAATACCGGCCGCAATTCCACGTGCACACCAACGCCTACATATGGTCAACACTCACTCTTTTGTTTCTTATACAAAAAAATACTTAAACCCTTTTCTCTTGATGTATTGATGACAATTGTGGTTATTGTTAATGTTTAGGCAGTGAATGATAATTGTGTCATGTTGCGTGCCACCCAGTATAAGATTATTAGACACATTTTTCCAATCAATTGAGTTACAGTGATGTACACAGACTAGGCCCATTGTGACTGTCACTCTGCTTGTGTTTTCATCTAGGTGGCAGTATGTGATTATGGGCATCATGGAGGTGGACGTGAAGCCACGGTTGCACATGTGGTCGTGGCAGCGCATCCACCGCCACCGGCAGACAGTCAAGTGTTACAGAGCGCTCTACAAGTCCAAGATCACCAACAAGAAGCCCACTGAGAAGCTGCTCAGGGAAGTGGAGGTGTGTGGAGATCAGGGTCATGTTCATTAGGCACCAAATGGAGGAAAACTGACAAATAGGAAGGGACTACCTGGACTTGTCCAAAAAGAAGCACACATTAAAATGTTCTATTGCAAAAGGTTTTGAAACATTTTCCGTTGCGTTCCCTAAAGAGCGGAACCCAGACCTGCATTCAAATAGTATTTGTTTTGTTTCCAAAACTTGAGCAGTGCTTGATTGAGCTTGCCTGGCTGTAATTTGACCAATGGAATACTCCCCAAAGTTCAAGCCTTGCCCATCTGGCACTTCGGGCTGACTCAATCAGGCACTCAAAGTATTTAAAAGAAAACAAAATGCTCTTTGAACCCAGGTGTGGTGGCGATTGAGAAAGGCCAACTCCTCCCTCGCTTTCAGAGTTGCAACCCCAGTCCTTTTCTCTACTCTGCTGCATTGATTGATGGACGTTAAGTAATTGATGAAGTAATAATTGATCGATTCCCATAACGGTCCGGGAACTGTTTTAATGGATCCATCTTTCCCTCCATGTGCCCAGGAGACTGAGCGGACTCTGGATATTTTTAACATCACGCTGGCCAGGCAGCAAGCTGAGATGGAGGTACGGATTGAGCTATCTGTTGAATTATTCCTAGCTAACTACCTCTCTTCTCTGCATCTACTGTAATGTGTTTAGCCTGTCTGTCCGTCAACTAACTCATTTGTTCAAAATGGCAGTAAAGCATGACTGAAATAACCCTACTTAGTCACACTGCCATAGCGTAACCACCAGTGCAACACATGGTCACAGTCTAACTAACAGTGGTTCCAGCTAGTGGTTGTGGCTGAGGTGTTATGTGTAGACTGTGACCAGCAATGGTTGGTTGTTCCAGGCGAGCAAGGCGGGTCTGCGTATCTTTCGTCCGGGGGTGAAGGTGGAGGAGGAATCTCAGGGCTGGGTGGGCTGGATGTGGTCCGGCTGGTCAGGAGATGACGGCGCCAAGTCCAAGGAGGTCAAGACCGGAGGTGAGACTGCCAACATACCCAATCACCATGCTCCATTTTGTACATACATTCTTATTAATTGAGACATTTCACGTTTGATACAGGGTCTCACATTGACTAATAAATAAACACAGAATGTCTGTTAGTGCCAGCATCCTGCCACAGCTGCAATCTTTTTGGCTTGCAAGCTTGAAGTAGGCAGTGGCTAGCTAAATGGCATTGTAGGCCTACCAAGTACAAACCTAGCTACAAAAATTGACAATGGCGAAACAAGGCACTTGAAAAGACCCCAAACTGATATTGAGGTGGAGAATTCCTGTCAATCCACTGTGCATGTTGTTCCTCGGCCTAGTCCTTTAGCCTTGGTTTCTCAAATGATTGCCTCGCCTGGTTCACCAACTACTTCTCTGATAGAGTTCAGTGTGTCAAATCGGAGGGCCTGTTGTCCGGGCCTCTGGCAGTCTCTATGGGGGTGCCAAAGGGTTCAATTCCTGGAACGGCTCTCTTCTCTGTATACATCAATGATGTCGCTCTTGCTGCTGGTGAGTCTCTGATCCACCTCTACGCAGACGACACCATTCTGTATACTTCTGGCCCTTCTTTGGACACCGTGTTAACAACCCTCCAGGCGAGCTGCAATGCCATACAACTCTCCTTCCGTGGCCTCCAATTGCTCTTAAATACAAATAAAACTAAATGCACGCTCTTCAACCGATCGCTGCCTGCACCTGCCCGCCTTTCCAACATCACTACTCTGGACGGTTCTGACATAGAATATGTGGACAACTACAAATACCTAGGTGTCTGGTTAGACTGTAAACTCTCCTTCCAGACTCACATCAAACATCTCTAATCGAAAGTTAAATCTAGAATTGGCTTCCTATTTCGCAACAAAGCATCCTTCACTCATGCTGCCAAACATACCCTCGTAAAACTGACTATCCTACCGATCTTTGACCTCGGCGATGTCATTTACAAAATAGCCTCCAATACCCTACTCAATAAATTGGATGCAGTCTATCACAGTGCCATTCGTTTTGTCACCAAAGCCACCACTGCTTCCTCTACACTCTCGTTGGCTGGCCAAACCCACTGGCTCCAGGTCATCTACAAGACCCTGCTAGGTAAAGTCCCCCCTTATCTCAGCTCGCTGGTCACCATAGCAGCACCCACCTGTAGCACGTGCTCCAGCAGGTATATCTCTCTGGTCACCCCCAAAACCAATTCTTCCTTTGGCCGCCTCTCCTTCCAGTTCTCTGCTGCCAATGACTGGAACGAACTACAAAAATATCTGAAACTGGAAACACTTATCTCCCTCACTAGCTTTAAGCTCCAGCTGTCAGAGCAGCTCACAGATTACTGCACCTGCACATAGCCCATCTATAATATAACCCAAACAACTAACTCTCCCCCTACTGTATTTATTTATTCATTTAGCTCCTTTGCACCCCATTATTTCTATTTCTACTTTGCACATTCTTCCACTGCAAATCTACCATTCCAGTGTTTTACTTGCTATATTCTATTTACTTTGCCACCATGGTCTTTTTCTTTTTTTTTTGCCTTTACCTTCCTTCTCACCTCATTTGCTCACATTGTATATAGAATTATTTTTCTACTGTATTATTGCTGTATGTTTGTTTTACTCCATGTGTAACTCTGTGTTGTTGTATGTGTCGAACTGCTTTAATTTATCTTGGCCAGGTCGCAATTGTAAATGAGAACGTGTTCTCAACTTGCCTACCTGGTTAAATAAAGGTGAAATAAAAACCGTCCATTGTCCAGGAGGCTGTCGCTCCTTTCCGCAGAATCTTCTTGACACAGGTGAAGCACGGTTGGAGTTTAGAAGACAGCATCGGCACATGCGTTCTGAACCAACCAAACATTTATTTTATTGGGAGAAATTGGCAGCAAATCAAAGTTGTTACTTTGCAAAGTGATGCATGGGCACCGTGAGAGGAGAGTGTCCTTGGATTTAGACAGACATATCAGCAATAAATGAGATCAGACGAGTAGGCTATCAGGGCACCAATGCTTAGTCTTCTACAGGTCGCCTTGCCTCTTTTCTCATAAGGCCAACGTGTCAATCATTCAGCTGGTTTACTGTGTGTCATTCAGCTGGTTTCAAAATGACATCATCAGGGCACATTGGGTGATTTTAACCAATTATGAGCAGGCATTGCCTATTAATTGTCTACTAAGTGGTTGATGATGTCATTGTAAACACTTATCTTTTTTACTTCAAAACATAGAAATGTGTCATTTTCATTACATTTACATTTACATTTACATTTAAGTCATTTAGCAGACGCTCTTATCCAGAGCGACTTACAAATTGGTGCATTCACCTTATGACATCCAGTGGAGCAGCCACTTTACAATAGTGCATCTAAATCTTTTAAGGGGGGGGTGAGAAGGATTACTTTATCCTATCCTAGGTATTCCTTAAAGAGGTGGGGTTTCAGGTGTCTCCGGAAGGTGGTGATTGACTCCGCTGTCCTGGTGTCGTGAGGGAGTTTGTTCCACCATTGGGGGGCCAGAGCAGCGAACAGTTTTGACTGGGCTGAGCGGGAACTGTACTTCCTCAGTGGTAGGGAGGCGAGCAGGCCAGAGGTGGATGAACGCAGTGACCTTGTTTGGGTGTAGGGCCTGATCAGAGCCTGGAGGTACTGAGGTGCCGTTCCCCTCACAGCTCCGTAGGCAAGCACCATGGTCTTGTAGCGGATGCGAGCTTCAACTGGAAGCCAGTGGAGAGAGCGGAGGAGCGGGGTGACGTGAGAGAACTTGGGAAGGTTGAACACCAGACGGGCTGCGGCGTTCTGGATGAGTTGTAGGGGTTTAATGGCACAGGCAGGGAGCCCAGCCAACAGCGAGTTGCAGTAATCCAGACGGGAGATGACAAGTGCCTGGATTAGGACCTGCACCGCTTCCTGTGTGAGGCAGGGTCGTACTCTGCGGATGTTGTAGAGCATGAACCTACAGGAACGGGCCACCGCCTTGATGTTAGTTGAGAACGACAGGGTGTTGTCCAGGATCACGCCAAGGTTCTTAGCGCTCTGGGAGGAGGACACAGTGGAGTTGTCAACCGTGATGGCGAGATCATGGAACGGGCAGTCCTTCCCGGGAGGAAGAGCAGCTCCGTCTTGCCGAGGTTCAGCTTGAGGTGGTGATCCGTCATCCACACTGATATGTCTGCCAGACATGCAGAGATGCGATTCGCCACCTGGTCATCAGAAGGGGGAAGGAGAAGATTAATTGTGTGTCGTCTGCATAGCAATGATAGGAGAGACCATGTGAGGTTATGACAGAGCCAAGTGACTTGGTGTATAGCGAGAATAGGAGAGGGCCTAGAACAGAGCCCTGGGGGACACCAGTGGTGAGAGCACGTGGTGAGGAGACGGATTCTCGCCACGCCACCTGGTAGGAGCGACCTGTCAGGTAGGACGCAATCCAAGCGTGGGCCGCGCCGGAGATGCCCAACTCGGAGAGGGTGGAGAGGAGGATCTGGTGGTTCACAGTATCGAAGGCAGCCGATAGGTCTAGAAGGATGAGAGCAGAGGAGAGAGAGTTAGCTTTAGCAGTGCGGAGCGCCTCCGTGATACAGAGAAGAGCAGTCTCAGTTGAATGACTAGTCTTGAAACCTGACTGATTTGGATCAAGAAGGTCATTCTGAGAGAGATAGCGGGAGAGCTGGCCAAGGACAGCACGTTCAAGGGTTTTGGAAAAAAAAGAGAAAAAAAAAAAGAAAGAAAGAAGGGATACTGGTCTGTAGTTGTTGACATCGGAGGGATCGAGTGTAGGTTTTTTCAGAAGGGGTGCAACTCTCGCTCTCTTGAAGACGGAAGGGACGTAGCCAGCGGTCAGGGATGAGTTGATGAGCGAGGTGAGGTAAGGGAGAAGGTCTCCGGAAATGGTCTGGAGAAGAGAGGAGGGGATAGGGTCAAGCGGGCAGGTTGTTGGGCGGCCGGCCGTCACAAGACGCGAGATTTCATCTGGAGAGAGAGGGGAGAAAGAGGTCAGAGCACAGGGTAGGGCAGTGTGAGCAGAACCAGCGGTGTCGTTTGACTTAGCAAACGAGGATCGGATGTCGACGACCTTCTTTTCAAAATGGTTGACGAAGTCATCTGCAGAGAGGGAGGAGGGGGGGAGGGGGATTCAGGAGGGAGGAGAAGGTGGCAAAGAGCTTCCTAGGGTTAGAGGCAG
This sequence comes from Oncorhynchus nerka, assembly GCF_034236695.1. Lineage (NCBI taxonomy): Eukaryota > Metazoa > Chordata > Actinopteri > Salmoniformes > Salmonidae > Oncorhynchus > Oncorhynchus nerka. The sequence continues at coordinate 21,806,695 of NC_088422.1, read as the reverse complement.
ATGCTTGGAATTTAGAGTGGTAGAAAGTGGCTTTAGCAGCAGCGACAGAAGAGGAAAATGTAGAGAGGAGGGAGTGAAAGGATGCCAGGTCCGCAGGGAGGACCGAGTTTTCCTCCATTTCCGCTCGGCTGCCCGGAGCCCTGTTCTGTGAGCTCGCAATGAGTCGTCGAGCCACGGAGCGGGAGGGGAGGACCGAGCCGGCTTGGAGGATAGGGGACATAGAGAGTCAGGGGAGGAAAGGGAGGAGAGGAGGGTTGAGGAGGCAGAATCAGGAGATAGGTTGGAGAAGGTTTGAGCAGAGGGAAGAGATGATAGGATGGAAGAGGAGAGAGTAGCGGGGGGAGAGAGAGCGAAGGTTGGGACGGCGCGATACCATCCGAGTAGGGGCAGTGTGGGAAGTGTTGGATGAGAGCGAGAGGGAAAAGGATACAAGGTAGTGGTCGGAGACTTGGAGGAGAGTTGCAATGAGGTTAGTGGAAGAACAGCATCTAGTAAAGATGAGGTCGAGCGTATTGCCTGCCTTGTGAGTAGGGGGAAGGTGAGAGGGAGAGGTCAAAAGAGGAGAGGAGTGGAAAGAAGGAGGCAGAGAGGAATGAGTCAAAGGTAGACGTGGGGAGGTTAAAGTCGCCCAGAACTGTGAGAGGTGAGCCGTCCTCAGGAAAGGAGCTTATCAAGGCATCAAGCTCATTGATGAACTCTCCGAGGAACCTGGAGGGCGATAAATGATAAGGATGTTAAGCTTGAAAGGGCTGGTAACTGTGACAGCATGGAATTCAAAGGAGGCGATAGACAGATGGGTAAGGGGAGAAAGAGAGAATGACCACTTGGGAGAGATGAGGATCCCGGTGCCACCACCCCGCTGACCAGAAGCTCTCGGGGTGTGCGAGAACACGTGGGCGGACGAAGAGAGAGCAGTAGGAGTAGCAGTGTTATCTGTGGTGATCCATGTTTCCGTCAGTGCCAAGAAGTCGAGGGACTGGAGGGAGGCATAGGCTGAGATGAACTCTGCCTTGTTGGCCGCAGATCGGCAGTTCCAGAGGCTACCGGAGACCTGGAACTCCACGTGGGTCGTGCGCGCTGGGACCACCAGATTAGGGTGGCCGCGGCCACGCGGTGTGGAGCGTTTGTATGGTCTGTGCAGAGAGGAGAGAACAGGGATAGACAGACACATAGTTGACAGGCTACAGAAGAGGCTACGCTAATGCAAAGGAGATTGGAATGACAAGTGGACTACACGTCTCGAATGTTCAGAAAGTTGAGCTTACGTAGCAAGAATCTTATTGACTAAAATGATTAAAAATGATACAGTACTGCTGAAGTAGGCTAGCTGGCAGTGGCTGCGTTGTTGACTTTGTAGGCTAGCTGGCAGTGCCTGCGTTGTTGATTCGGGGGCTAGCTGGCTAACTAGCAGTGTTGATTACGTTACGTTGCGTTAAAAGAACGACAATAGCTGGCTAGGTAACCTAGAAAATCGCTCTAGACTACACAATTATCTTTGATACAGAGACGGCTATGTAGCTAGCTATGTAGCTAGCTACGATCAAACAAATCAAACCGTTGTACTGTAATGAAATGAAATGAAAATGTGATACTACCTGTGGGGCGAGGCGGAATGCGACCGGGTTGTTGAGTTCTAATCGGTAGACGTTGGCTAGCTGTTGGCTAGCTAGCAGTGTCTCCTACGTTAAGGACGACAAATAGCTGGCTGCATTGTTGATTCAGGGGCTAGCTAGCTAGCAGTGTTGATTACGTTACGTTGCGTTAAAAGAACGACAATAGCTGGCTAGGTAACCTAGAAAATCGCTCTAGACTACACAATTATCTACACAATTATCTTTGATACAGAGACGGCTATGTAGCTAGCTATGTAGACGGTGGGCGTTAGCTAGCTGGCTAGCTGCTGGGCAGATACGTTAGGACGACGAAATACGATAATTACGCAATTATCTTTGATACAAAGACGGCTATGTAGCTAGCTAAGAAGAAATTGCTAAGATTAGACAAATCAAACCGTTGTACTATAATGAAATGTAATGAAATGTAATGAAAAGTTATACTACCTGCAGACCGAAGTGCAGACCGAAGTGCGGATGCGACTGCTCGCTCCAACCCGGAAGTCAAGGTGCAATTTTCACATGTTGATGTCGGGGTGGTGCTAAAGATGATGAAGATGATGACATTTCCCTTTAACCCTGTCCTGTCCCACCCTATGAATTATCAAATGTTTGACATTTCCCTTTAACCCTGTCCTGTCCCACCCTATGAATTATCAAGTATTGAATCATGTTGATAACAAGGTGCTCATGATGATGATGATGATAATAATGGTTTTGGACCAGTTATGTCTTTGACTTGGATTTAATTGCGCACTTGGAATTGCATTTAGCATTTTCTTCCCTCTTGTAAAGTTGATTTGAAATTATCTTGATGATAAGGCGCTCCTGATGAGGATGATGTTTTAATGTTTGTTTTTGTGAAGCTAGACACATTTTATGGACAATATGAAAATAAAAATCTTTATTCTCCTCAGCTTTTGGTGAGCTTATGACTCCTGCCGAGAAGGCCAAACTCTACACTGCCATTGGCTACAGTGAGGTAGCTGTCAATCACAACCTGCCAAAGAACGTGAGTGGCTACTGTATATTTCCTACACATCGTAGTGCAGTACAGCAATCCCTGGATATAGAAAGATAACCCAGGACACTATTCACAATCTCTCTTGTCCCTCTCTCATTTTGTTTTTGCAGTTTGAGGACATTAAGATATATTTTCACATGAAGAAGATGTCTTTCTCAATGAAAGACAACAAGGATCAGAATGAAATCCTCAAGGTCACAGTTGAAGACCTGAAATCCATGCTGACCCAGAGGCCCGGAGCACAAGCCATTAAGTATGCACAGTACACACTCTGGGGTATGTTCGGTGAGGGGAAACGTTCAGAACGTTGCACACAGAAATGAAGAGCTGACATGATGTCAAAATTTACATGACAGAATATCATATCTGTTCTACAAAATCTATTTATAATCGGTAACTCTGTACACTTGTGAACAGACCCTGCGTTTAAATACTTTCCCCCTCCTTCCCTGTTGTAGTGCTTTATCAATGGGATATTGTTGCCAGGTTTTTGTTGTCGCGCCATAGTCCAAGAGCAAACTTGAGAACAGCTGACGACACTATTTTGCAATGCTCTGTTTGTCGGTATCTCTCTCTTTCTCCCCCTTTGCTTTTCCCTCATCTATCTCCCCTTTTTCTCTCTCCCCCTTTCTCGCTCTCCAGACTTCTCTCTCTTCCACTGCTCCCTCCACTCTCTGCCCTTGGTTCTGATGCTGCTGGTGTTGTTGTTGTTGTTGCCCTCAGGCTGTCAGCCCAGCTTAGTCTGTTTGAGGTGAAAGGACTGGCAAATAATCGGCCGGCGCCCACCCTGCTGTCGTCGAGGAAGGCTGCCACGGTAACAGGGACCCCCCTGCTTGACATCCTGTTTGAGACCAACCCTCTGGATGAGAGTGCTGACCAGCGGCTCCACGTCGAGTCCCAGCCTCTGGAGATCATCTATGACGCTGTTAGTGTGTGTGTGTGTGTGTGTGTGTGTGTGTGTGTGTACCTGTTTACATGACTATATCAGTTGTTCCTCGGTTCAATCTGGGTGTGGAGTTGTTCGAACAAAATGAGTGTGTTTGCATGTGTAACAACATGGGTACCTGTGTCTCCCTCCGGCAGGTGACGGTGAACAGCATGTCTGCGTTCTTCTTGCTGCCTGATGACCTCCAGCTAGACGAGCTGACCAACGCCACTCTCATGAAGCTGGAACAATTCCGAGACCGCACCTCCACAGGTCAGAGCCCCGCCTCTAGCTCTGACTGACAGGCCACACTCACTTTCCTGGGCTGAAACACAGCACTGATGTTAGCTAGATTACTTGTTGGTTATTACTGCATTGTCGGAACTAGAAGCACAAGCATTTCGCTACACTCGCACTAACATCTGCTAACCATGTGTATGTGACAAATAAAATTGGATTTGATTTGTTTACATATGCTGCAGGCCCAAATATGGAGATCTATTCATTTATTTTCTATGGACATGGAGGTTGGTGAGGTAAACTTATGATTAATCAGCCAGGATATCTGCCTCATTGACCTCAATCTCCAATCCATACTTCTTATTTCCTATTGACAGACACCCCTCCCTCCCCTTTCATATCCTATATTTGGAAAGAACGTGTTGAAGTATGCCGTCCATTATATATTGTTGTCTGCAGGGCTGATGTACGTGATTGAGACCCAGAAGGTTCTGGATCTGAACGTCAACCTCATGGCCTCCTACGTGATCGTGCCCCAAACCGGCTTCTACGACTCCACTCAGAACCTCATGCTATTGGACCTGGGTCACTTCAAGGTAGGTCACTTCAATTGACACAGCACACACGTTTGTGTAGAGACAGCGGTTCGATCTGACTTGAGTGAGTGAGAGACGATGTACGGAAAATTTGCGAACTGTGATTGATCCTGTCATGTTGCTAAATTTCACTTGCCCAATAAGGCAACCACTGAGCAGACTCAACTTGCCTGACTGTTTAGTTTACTAGCCCCGGGCAGCCGAACCCTGCATAATAAACAGGACCTCATCCAGGTGTGCTATGACAGGGTTTTTATCAAACTGGGGTCCATACATTTTAGCTTTGTTTTGAAAAACTATTTTGGGTATTTTTGTACGTGAAAAATGATTAGTTTATGAATATCGCTAGCTGCAACAGAATACCGTCATGGAAACCATTTGAATGTCTCTATGTCCAGTATGAAGGAAGTTAGAGGGAGTTTCACGAGCCAATGCTAACTAGCGTTAGCACAATAACTGGAAGTCTACAGGAACATTTGGCATACTAGCTGTTCATCCGACTCTGAGGTAGCAGATGAAAAGGGCTTTATTGCCTGGGAAGAAAAGTTTGAAAATCCCTGTTTTATGCCATTGTGATATCAGGTGTCTAGTCTGAGCAGAAAGGGGCTACCCCAGCTCTCTGTAGGGAGAAGGACTATACAGGACATCATGTCCCAAGCCTACGACAGCTTCAACATCAAGCTCAGCAGCCTACAGTTTCTCTACAGCAAACCAGGTACACACACACGCATACAATTATCTGCCCAAAATGTGTCATGTGACACAACTATGCAGGGAAGTCGTTTTCTGTAGCTTGTTGCGTTCTTGCGTTGAATACTTAGGTAGAATATAGTTAAATTAGGCTTAACAGTGGTTGTTGTGTTGTGTATTAGACGGGGACTGGAGGAAAGCCCGTAAGCTGAAGCAATCGGCCCTCCACATCCTGGAGCCTGTTGATGTCAAGGTGGTGTTCAGCAGAGCCATGGTGGTCACAGACTCACGCATGCCCAAGTAAGAGGGAGGGGAGAGGGGTGGGTTCTGGGGTAGAGAGAGGGGAGGGGTTGGTGGGTGGGTGGAGGAGGGGGGGTTGGTGGGGGTGGGTTCTGGGTTCTGGGGAGAGAGGGGTGGGGGGTTCTGGGGTGGGTTGGTTCTGGGGTGGAGAGAGGGGTTTGGTTCTGGGGTGGAGAGAGAGAGGGGGTGGGAGGGTGGGTGGGTTCTGGGATGGGTTCTGAGAGGGGTGGGTTGGTTCTGGGAGGAGAGAGAGGGGTGGGTTGGTTCTGGGGTGGAGAGAGGGGTGGGTGGTTCTGGGGTGGAGAGAGGGTGGGTTGGTTCTGGGGTGGAGAGAGGGTGGGGGGGTGGAGAGAGAGGGGTGGGTTGGTTCTGGGGTGGAGGGGGGTGGGTGGTTCTGTGGAGAGAGAGGGGTGGGTTGGTTCTGTGGTGGATGGGTTTTGGGGTGGAGAGAGGGGTGGGTTGGTTCTGGGGTGGAGAGAGAGGGGTGGGTTGGTTCTGGGGTGGAAAGAGAGGGGTGGGTTGGTTCTGTGGTGGAGGGGGGTGGGTTGGTTCTGGGGTGGAAAGAGGGGTGTGGGTTGGTTCTGGGGTGGAAAGAGGGGGTGGGTGGGTTCTGGGGTGGAGAGAGGGGGTGGGTTGGTTCTGGGGTGGAGAGAGAGGGGTGGGTGGGTTTTGGGGTGGAGAGAGAGGGGTGGGTTGGTTCTGGGGTGGAGAGAGAGGGGTGGGTTGGTTCTGGGGTGGAAAGAGAGGGGTGGGTGGGTTCTGGGGTAGAGAGAGAGGGTGGGTTGGTTCTGGGGTGGAGAGAGAGGGGTGGGTTGGTTCTGGGGTGGAGAGAGAGGGGTGGGTGGGTTCTGGGGTGGAGAGAGAGGGGTGGGTTGGTTCTGGGGTAGAGAGAGAGGGGTGGGTGCGATGCCTTTTTTGGACTACCACTATGTATAATCGTGTTTGTCAAAAAGCTGGTCAGATGAATGATATGAATAAAGTGTGTGTGTGCGTGTGTGTCAGGTTTAAGATCTTCGGGGAGATGCCTCTCTTGTCTCTGAGGATCTCTGATGATAAGGTGCGGGCCGTGCTGGAGCTGATTAACAGCATCCCGCTGCCGGAGAGCAGGCCGGCCCCGCGCAGCACCAACACACACTCTACACCTAAGGTACTAACTACTGTGAGTCTCTCTGCCTGTCTGTGGGTTGACTTTCTCTGTCTGTCTGTGGGTTGACTGTCGGTCTGTGGGTTGACTCTGTCGGTCTGTGGTTGACTCACTCTCTCTACCTGTCTGTGGGTTGACTCTCTCTCTCTCTCTGCCTGTCTGTGGGCTGACTCTCTTTCTCTCTGCCTGTCTGTGGGTTGACTTTCCCTCTCTCTCTGCCTGTCTGTGGGTTGACTCTCTCTCTCTCTCTCTCTCTCTCTGGGTCTCTCTCTCTCTCTCTCTCTCTCTCTCTCTCTCTCTCTGCCTGCCTGTCTGTGGGTTGACTCTCTCGTTGACTCTCTCTCTCTCTGCCTGTCTGTGGGTTGACTTTCCCTCTCTCTCTGCCTGTCTGTGGGTTGACTCTCTCTCTCTCTCTCTCTCTCTGCCTGTCTCTGGGTTAACTCTCTCTCTCTGCCTGTCTGTGGGTTGACCATCACTCTCTCTCTGCCTGTCTGTGGGCTGACTCTCTCTCTCTCTGCCTGTCTGTAGTTTGACTCTCTCTCGTTGACTCCCTCTCTCTCTCTGCCTGTCTGTGGGTTGACTCTCTCTCTCTCTCTCTCTGCCTGTCTGTGGGTTGACTCTCTCTCGTTGACTCCCTCTCTCTCTCTGCCTGTCTGTGGGTTGACTTTCCCTCTCTCTCTGCCTGTCTGTGGGTTGACTCTCTCTTTCTCTCTGCCTGTCTGTGGGTTGACTCTCTCTCTGTTGGTCTGTGGGTTGACTCACTCTCTCTGCCTGTCTGTGGGTTGACTCTCTCTTTCTCTCTGCCTGTCTGTGGGCTGACTCTCTCTTTCTCTCTGCCTGTCTGTGGGTTGACTCTCTCTCTCTGCCTGTCTGTGTGTTGACTTTCCCTCTCTCTCTGCCTGTCTGTGGGTTGACTCTCTCTCTCCTGTCTGTGGGGTTGACTCTCTCTCTCTCTCTCTCTCTCTCTCTCTCTTCTCTCTGCCTGTCTGTGGGTTGACTCTCTCCCTCTCTGCCTGTCTGTGGGTTGACTCTCCCTCTCTGCCTGTCTGTGGGTTGACTGTAATGTTGGTTGTTGTTTTGTGAGTAAATAGATTTCTATTGGGTTGTGTGTGTGTTCGTGTCTAATTTCTGCTTGTTTTTCTTCCGCAGGCTCCAAAGCAGTCGTACACCCCTCAGCTAACCCCCAGGCAACCAACCATGGCTGAACTGCGCAACTCCCTCATATGGGAATCAGGTGAGAGACATGCACGCACACATAGAGCCCATACAGCCCATTACAAATGGATCTTTGTACTTTACGCATACACACAAATGTGATCATGACAGACGTTAGTGTGGCATTATCATTTAAGTGTGTGTGTGTGTGCAGGCTCAGAGGAGGACCTGTTCTACGATGCTCCCAGCTCTCCTATAGGCGACAGTCCGTTCTTCCCCGACAACATGCCCAGCCCCCTGCAACGCTCCGACTCGGTCAAGAGGAGAGGTCTGGTCAAGAAAGACCCCAAGAAGAACATGACAGAGTTCCTCATGACGTTTGAGATCAACAAGGTATGCTTAACATAATATACATCTGTGTGTGAGAGAGTCCTTAAACACTTCATTTAGATGTTTTCACTCTAATTGCTAATAAAGCTGTGTGTGTATATGTGTGTACTTGAACTCCCTCATTCTGCTGTCTAGCTGTCTGTTCAGCTGTGTCGTCTGTCTAGAGACCAGGAGGTCACAGTGTTACACCTGGACGTCGAGCGTCTCGGCACCGAGCTAAAGATTCGCACCTTCGACATGACATCTAACACCTTTCTACGCGAGATCTGCCTAGAGTGCTCAGAGTATATGGGTAGGTGAGGGGGTGGGTGGGAATCGTTGTCTCTTAAAGGTAGGCCTGTCAACTAACTGATCCAGAAATTCACTATCGAAAATGTATCTTAAACATTTCAATATTCAAATAATAGTTTTAATATAATTAGCATAGATTTACATAAATATGTAAATGTACAAATCTGGGTCTTATGCGCCTTCGCTACAGCCTTCTCCACACCAGCTCTGACATTAGGGGAGACGCCAGAAAAGGTAGCCACACTTGAATGTGCCTGTTTATGCCATTGAAACCAGCATTTCTCTCCTGTCCTATTTGTTATTCAAATGAACTTTATTCTGTTGTCCACCACATTCAAAGGTAGTAATCTAGTCATGTTTGATAGCAACCTATTGGAGTTGTTGCATCTTTACATCACCCCTCTTTCCACGCTTTTAACATATGTCACATGAAATCGCTTGCATCTGGTGTGTTTTTTGAATGGTGTTTTTCCCTCGATTGCATTTTTGGAACATTAGCAAGACAGCTCTGTGCACCTTGCTGCGTTTGAAATGCGAAGAAATGATTGTCTAGATCATTATGAAATAACGTGATATGCTGCTTCCTCGTTGGCGGTTGTGTGGCATGTCTGCAGACTTCTCTGTGTGGTTTTGGTGTGATATCATTTTCTGGTTTGATATACTTGTCCAGATTCAGAGGAGAAGAAAGTGCACCTGATCACCACTCTAGACAACACAGAGGAGGACCTCCTCACATTGGAGTACACTAAGGTGTACACACACACACACACACACACACAGAGATACACAGTCAACACTGTTTCATGCATTCTTCATCCAATGTAGATTAACAGTAGAGCAGGTCTAAAATCTTCAATGTCTCTTTCAGGCTGATAAGAACGGGCCAGAATTCAAGTCTCAGTACAAGAACACTGAACAATCAGTAAAGGTAAGATCTTACAATACAACTGTGTTAACCCACATTTGGAACTTCAACATGATGTTGATTTGAGCTCAGTACTCTGCTCAGTTGTGTTCATTGTGACGGTGGTGTGTGCGTGAAATCTGTCTCAGGTGAACTTCTCATCTCTGGATGTACACCTGCACACGGAGGCTTTGCTCAATGCCATGAACTTCCTGAACAGCCTCCTCCCCCCGACCAAGGAGGCGGTGCCTAGCAAGGAGGAGCTTCCCACAATCGCAGAGGAGGACGAGGGAGAGGGGGAGGAGGGAGAGAAGGAGGAATCGGCCGTGGCAAAAAGAACATGTAATTATCAGTTTCATGGAATCCATTCCGGTTACTGGAACTAAGACTTTTCCACTGTTGAAATGTATTAGAATTTATTTCATGAATCAAAGTTAGTCGAAAGTGGAAGAGAATTTGGTTAGGTAATATACCTCCTGTATATTTGTTGCATGTAGAGATATTGAGTAGACCCATGTCCTCCATGTATTCTCCTTCTAATACGTAGCTAGCTAAACCAAATGTAAATTCTCTGCCATTGTATGGACCACTTGACGTTTGATGTATTGTGATGCAAACAAAATCATCTTCTCATCAAAGTGTCTTTTACGTTTGGACAAAGGAACTACTCTTTCATCAATGTCTCTCTACCCCACTCTCCTCAGCTTCTAAGAAGTCAAGGTTTGAGGACGTGGTGAATTTGCACATCAGAGCTGATCTCAACTGTCTGAAGGTTTTCATCCGAGGCCATAGCCACATGATAGCAGAGATCTGCATTGAGGGTAACACAAGTCACCGTCCGCAACACAAGTCACCGTCCGCAACACAAGTCACCGTCCGCAACACAAGTCACCGTCCGCAACACAAGTCACCGTCCGCAACACAAGTCACCGTCCGCAACACAAGTCACCGTCCGCAACACAAGTCACCGTCCGCAACACAAGTCACCGTCCGCAACACAAGTCGCCGTCCGCAACACAAGTCACCGTCCCCAACACAAGTCACCGTCCGCAACACAAGTCACCGTCCGCAACACAAGTCACCGTCCGCAACACAAGTCACCGTCCGCAACACAAGTCACCGTCCGCAACACAAGTCACCGTCCGCAACACAAGTCACCGTCCCCAACACAAGTCACCGTCCGCAACACAAGTCACCGTCCGCAACACAAGTCACCGTCCGCAACACAAAGTCACCGTCCGCAACACAAGTCACCGTCCTCAACACACGTCCGCAACACAAGTCACCGTCCGCAACACAAGTCACCGTCCGCAACACACGTCCGCAACACAAGTCACCCTCTGCAACACAAGTCACCCTCTGCAACACAAGTCACCCTCTGGAACACAAGTCACCGTCCGCAACACAAATCACCGTCCGCAACACACGTCCGCAACACAAGTCACCCTCCGCAACACAAGTCACCGTCCGCAACACAAGTCATCGTCCGCAACACACGTCCGCGACACACGTCGCCGTCCCCGACGCAAGTCTCCTTCCGCGATACACATCCACAACAGCTGCGTGCATGAATTATGATATTGCATACAATTATGTGTTTGTGTGATTAGTTGTGTGGACAGGACACGCACGCACACACATTATAATGATGCTAGTGCTACCTTGTGGTAAACATGAAGAAATACTCAGGCCACTGATGATCTTTTCCTATTGGCTCTGGAACTGATATGGGGACTATGGATCTGTCGCCGTCCGCTAGTACGTATGTTAGTTAATCACGTGATATCTCAGACACCGCTGGCCCGATTTTGACAAAACTTTGGTGAATGATGTGCCATACCACAGAGATATGGCATTTACAAATGACACTGATTGGCCAAAGGGGGCGCTATAGTAATCAACTGAAGTTCCAAACTTTGAACAAGCTTGCATCATTCGTTATTTGTGGGGGACGACAGGTTTACTGTTGCCTTGTTTTAGACTTGTTCTAGACCTAGACCTGCTCCTCAGTGTTCTGCCTCTTTGTTCTATGTTCCAGGCCTGGTGTCGGAGGTGCTGATGAGGAGAAAGGCGGTGGAGGTTCTGGCCAACCTGAAGAACATAGTCATCCTGGACTGTGATAAGGAGGCACTGTACAAGCAGGTAGCTTTTGCTCAATGTTTTCCTTTGCGTTCCCTAATGAACACGACCCAGCAGTCATTGACTACCATACTCACAAGGCTCACTCATGGCCTCCAGTATCCAAAAAGGATCAAATGAAAAGTTGACATATCAAAATTTGAAATAACGCCAAATCTAATCTTTGCCATTTGAACAGACATCACCTAATCTTTGCCATTTGAACAAACATCACCTAATCTTTGCCATTTGAACAAACATCACCTAATCTTTGCCATTTGTTTTACTTTAGCGATGTTATTTTCCCAGTCAAGGGGCCACATTCACAAGAAATTATGATTGTTGTTTTTGCTTTCTGCTGCTATATTTGTACGGCCTCTGCATCCTAGTGTGTGTCCATAGCTGATAAGGAGGTGTTTGCTTTCCGCATGGTGAACCACACGGACGCCACTGAGGGCGATGCCTATCTAGACATGGGTAAAGTGGACACCAGCATCACCCTGACGGTGGGCTGCATCCAGGTCATCTTCCTCAACAAGTTTATCTCCTCCATCCTGGTAAGAGACACCATCTCTCTTAACTCCACTTAACTATCACCTATCCTTTTATGTGTTTCAAAAATTCAGCTGCCAACAACACTTTTCCAGGGTGTCGAAAACCATGGCCTTACTTATAGTACCGGTACCAAAATGCCCCAGAACTTACCAAGCCTACCGTAATCACATTCGGTGCACTTTTTCGGTTCTGGATTGTCCTACGTCATATGACCATCGATGAGAACTCTGTAACGCGACTGCTCTTTGTCCCACCCCTTCTCTTCCTCCTCATTCACCTCCCTCTCCCCCAGGCTTTCATCAACAATTTCCAGGCGGCCAAGGAGGCCCTGGCTGAGGTGACGGTGCAGGCAGCGGAGAAGGCAGCCACAGGGGTGATGGAGCTGGCTGAGCGCAGCGTGCGCATCTCTCTGGATGTAGACTTCAAAGCTCCTCTTGTCTTCCTGCCGCAGTCGTCCTCCTCCACCAACGTCACTGTGGCTGACCTCGGTATGGTCACGGTCAAGAACTGCTTCGCCTTGGTCGACTCCCAGACGCATGTCAAGATCCCTCCCATCATCGACACCATGACCGTGGTCCTTAGTGACCTGAAGATGTACAGGTGAGACAGAACAGGGTTGCTAGTAAAGCACACCAGTAGTCAGCCAATTCTGTATACGGAACCAGAATTAAACCTCATGGATTCGCAGTTGTTTATAGTGATCGGATGACTTCATTTGTTCACAGGGTTGTGAGGTGTTTCTTGACAATAGACAGATTTCTGTGTGTTTCATTTACTTTTGTATATCTGGTCGATGGACCTGGATGTGCAGAAAATCAGAACCTGTAAAGCTGTTTCTTTGTTTGTTGTGTTTGATTGTGCAGAACCACCTTTGAGAAGGGGAGATTTCAGGGGGAGATCCAGGTTCTGAAGCCGGTCAACCTGGACCTGTCCATCCAGAGGAACCTGTCAGCCTCCTGGTACCACAGCATCCCTGACATAAAGATCACTGCCCACCTCAAACCTATGAATGTGAGTGTGTGTCTGTATGTGTGTATGTGTCAGTGTGTGTGTCTGTGTTAGTTAAAGCCAACTCTCAATGAACAAGAAATGTTCATATGAAATGATGGTTGTTGATACATTTGTGTAACGGGGTGGATGTGTGTGTGTGTTTTTGTCTTACTAGCTGATCCTGAGTCAGGATGACATGACGGTGGTGTTGAGGACTCTGGGTGAGAACATGTCAGAGACGTCAGACGCTGCTTCCCCTCGTCCTCCTCCGTCTACAGTGGATCACTCCGACCCTGACACTACCAAAGGCTCGCAGGGCACAGGAGGTACTGGTACTATCTCCACCAGCAGTGAGAACAGTTGGGTTGAATGTGTGTGTGAGTCTTAATATTTGGATGATTGTGATATTGATAATCATGTTGAACCCTGTCTGTAGGCAACATAGTGGTAACTGCTGCAGTGGTCGAGACCCAGAAGAGCACTAAGCTGAAGAACATACTCAAAGTAGACTTCAAGTTTGACTCCATGACTCTGGTCCTGTACAGCCCCAATGGGACTGAGGTGACTACTGCATCACTGCACACCTTCACAAACACTAATTGACCGCAGAAAACTCCATCCACTGAGATATTCTTACCTGAAAGTGTGTGTATGTGCCTGTCTCTGTGGGCGTGCATCTCTGCCTATGTGTCTGTGCCTGTCTCTGTGGGCGTGCGTCTCTGCCTATGTGTCTGTGCCTGTCTCTGTGGGCGTGCGTCTCTGCCTATGTGTCTGTATTCAGGTGCAGGTGTTGAACTCCAGGGATGATCAGCTGATGCTGGCTGAGTTCACCTTGGGAACAATCTCTACATCTGTCCACATGTTCTCAGACGGATCCATGAAGGCCTCCGTCAAACTCACAGACTGCCTGCTAGACGACAAGAGACGCAGAGTCAAGAATATCACTGCCAGGTAAAACACACACACAGTTACCTTGGTACTGAGCCTACGTACACATTCACAGACACTGGGAGAGATACCGCAGAGTGGTGTGTGTACTGTGAACATATGAGTGCGTGGCTCAGTGCTGGCGTTGATGTACGAGGCTCAGTGTGTGTTCTCCAGCGTGGCATAATGTTCATCACTGCTTCACCATCTGTCTGTCACACAGGACTGTCACACAGCTAAGATGAATGGCTTTGGTTAGCAACCCCATGATAGTCAAAGCAGCTTTCATTTAATCTCGCACTCCCAGTTCATCAAAACCCATGAGTATTTCCATCTGGTATGTCAATTGTTTTGAGAGAATGGAATCTTTGAATCTGTAGAGTAGAATAAAAAGTTACTCACTCTTCTATGTAACATCATATGACAAACAGATTACAAGGTATTTAGTGCACTTATGATAGGGTGTGTTATTAGGACCCTTGCTGTAGGGATTGTTATTATTGCTCTTTCTGTAGGAATCATCATGTACACCTGTCCCTCTGGCCTCTGTCTGTCAGGATGATGGCGATTCGTCGGAGCGCTGAGAGGAACGTGATGGTGGAGGTGAACTACAATCAGGGGCGTGAAGGCACCTCTCTGGAGACGGTGGTGCAGGATGTCTACCTCTGTGCCAGCATGGAGTTCCTGCTCACCGTGGCCGACATCTTCCTCAAGGCCAGCCAACAAGGTTTCTCCTCAGCCGCCCCCAAGAACAGCAACACTAAACCCACAGTTACAGCCACCGCAGCTTCCAAGGAACCTGGTACGACATGTTCACATTTCACACTACACAATATTCACCACAAATGTCATGTTTGTACGACGTCCAATTAGTGCAAAGTGAAATGTCCGATAGTTTCACTCCGTTTCTGACAGTTTTCTTACATTTGATGCCTAATGAACACACACCTGCTTTCCTCTCTGTCTGTACTCCAGCTCCAGTGGCAGTCAAGTCGGAGATGAATGTTCTGGTGAAGAACCCAGAGATTGTCTTTGTGGCTGACCTGACGCGTGCCGACGCCCCAGCCCTGGTCATGACCATGGAGTGCGAGCTGGTGATGAAGAGCAACCCGGATGGTCAGCTGATGACGGCAGTGGTCAAGGACCTGAAGGTAGTGGCCTGCCCCTTCCTGAGGGAGAAGAGGAGGAACAAGGAGACCACTGTGCTGCAGCCCTGCCAGGTGTTCTTCAAGAGCGCACAGTCCTCTACCTCCCCGCAGGCCATGGAGGTCTCCATCAAGGCACTGACACTCAAGGTAGGCCACGGCCAAAAAACGGAACGGGAAGAAGCATCTCACTAATAAAGTACCTTGTCACTTTTTCTTATGTTTTTATTTCTGGCACAGCTGCCAAAACCAGAGTAATGTGTCTTACATTCCATTCTCCTCTGTGCCCCCTTCCCACAGGTGTCGCCCATCATCATCAACACAGTGATCACCATCCAGTCGGTGCTGAGCCCGGCCGGTGCAGACATGCCCCAGTCGGAGCTGGAGAGCCCCGTGCACCCAGACCTGTGGGAGCGCCGGTCCTGGCGGGATCTCAAGCTGTGGTTCCTGGAGGAGGAGGGTAAAGACGAGGATGCCCAGTCCCTGGTCCGGCTGATTCCCCAGGGTGAGTCCCTGCAGGTGGCCATTTCCTCCATCTGCCTGACACTGGAGGCAGGGGTGGGCCACCGTACCGTCCCCATGCTGCTGGCCAAGTCCTCCTTCCACGGGGACGTCAAGAACTGGAGCACCCTCATCAACCTGCACAGCCAGCTCAACCTGGAGGTCAGGCACCGCACATCTCTGCATGCGACCTCTACACTACCTCTAAACAACATCTACAAAACATTTACACAACCTTTACACATCTACACAACATTTTCACAACTTCTACACAACCTCAATTCAACTAAAATATACAGTTGAAGTTGGAAGTTTACATACACCTTAGCCAAATACATTTAAACTCAGTTTTTCATAATTCCTTACATTTAATCTTTGTAAACATTCCCATTTGCGACCTGACTGATGTCTTGAGATGTTGCTTCAATATATCCACATCATTTTCCTTCCTCATGATGCCATCTATTTTGTGACGTGCACCAGTCCCTCCTGCAGCAAAGCACCCCCACAACATGATGCTGCCACCCCCGTGCTTCACAGTTGGGATGGTGTTCTTCGGCTTGCAAGCCACCCCCTTTTTCCTCCAAACATAACGATGGTCTTTATGGCCAAACAGATCTATTTTTGTTTCATCAGACCATAGGACATTTCTCCAAAAAGTACGATCTTTGTCCCCATGTGCAGTTGCAAACCGTAGTTCTTCCTTGCTGAGCGGCCATTCAGGTAGTGTCAATATAGGACTCGTTTTTACTGTGGATATAGATACTTTTGTGCCTGTTTCCTCCAGCATCTTCACAAGGTCCTTTGCTGTTGTTCTGGGATGGATTTTCACTTTTCGCACCAAAGTACTTTCATCTCTAGGAGACAGAATGCGTCTCCTTCCTGAGCTGTATGATGGCTGCGTGGTCCCATGGTGTTTATACTTGCGTACTACTGTTTGTACAGATGAATGTGGTACCTTAAGGCTTTTCGAAATTGCTCCCAAGGATGAACCAGACTTGTGGAGGTCTACAATTTTTTTTCTGAGGTCTTGGCTGATTTCTTTTGATTTTCCCATGATGTCAAGAAAAGAGGCACTGAGTTTGAAGGTACGCCTTGAAATACATCCACAGGTACACCTCCAATTGACTCAAATTATGTCAATTAGCCTATCAGATGCTACTAAAGCCATGACATAATTTTCTGGAATTTTCCAAGCTGTTTAAAGGCACAGTCAACTTAGTGTATGTAAACTTCTGACCCACTGGAATTGTGATACAGTGAATAAGTGAAATAATCTGTCTGTAAACAATTGTTGGAAAAATGACTTGTGTCATTCACAAAGTAGATGTCCTAACCGACTTGCCAAAACTATAGTTTGTTTACAAGAAATTTGTGGAGTGGTTGAAAAACAAGTTTTAATGACTCCAACCTAAGTGTATGTAAACTTCCAACTTCAACTGTGGGTTTAGTCAGACTGCATTTGGTGTACTGTAATATAGTGTTGTGTGTTTAGGTTCACTACTTCAATGAGGTGATGGGGGTGTGGGAGCCTCTGCTGGAGCCCCTAGAGGACGATATCAGAGACGGCTTCAGATCCTGGACTCTGGGATTAAAGGTGACCCTTAATTAAAGGTCGACTTTGGGCACAAAAAACGGTCCAACACCGCCTCTTACTCAATTTTCGAACAGAAATGGGGTGTGCCTTTGGTGGTTCATCGATGTGTCATTCTGGTCATGCAAGCCGCAACAAACGTTGCTAGTTCGTTAGCTAAGCTAGCCACTGTAGCAAATCAAATTTTATTGCTCACATACACATGGTTAGCAGATGTTATTGTGAGTGCAGCGGAATGCTTGTGCTTCTAGTTCCGACAGTGCAGCAATATCTAACAAGTAATCTAACAATTCCACAACAACTACCTAATACACACAAATCTAAGTAAGGAATGGAATAAGAATATAAATATATGGATGAGCAATGTCAGAGAGGCATAGGGAAGATGCAATAGATGGTATAAAATACAGTATATACAGTGCCTTGCGAAAGTATTCGCCCCCTTGAACTTTGCGACCTTTTGCCACATTTCAGGCTTCAAACATAAAGATATAAAACTGTATTTTTTTGTGAAGAATCAACAACAAGTGGGACACAATCATGAAGTGGAACGACATTTATTGGATATTTCAAACTTTTTTAACAAATCAAAAACTGAAAAATTGGGCGTGCAAAATTATTCAGCCCCCTTAAGTTAATACTTTGTAGCGCCACCTTTTGCTGCGATTACAGCTGTAAGTCGCTTGGGGTATGTCTCTATCAGTTTTGCACATCGAGAGACTGAAATTTTTTCCCATTCCTCCTTGCAAAACAGCTCGAGCTCAGTGAGGTTGGATGGAGAGCATTTGTGAACAGCAGTTTTCAGTTCTTTCCACAGATTCTCGATTGGATTCAGGTCTGGACTTTGACTTGGCCATTCTAACACCTGGATATGTTTATTTTTGAACCATTCCATTGTAGATTTTGCTTTATGTTTTGGATCATTGTCTTGTTGGAAGACAAATCTCCGTCCCAGTCTCAGGTCTTTTGCAGACTCCATCAGGTTTTCTTCCAGAATGGTCCAGTATTTGTCTCCATCCATCTTCCCATCAATTTTAACCATCTTCCCTGTCCCTGCTGAAGAAAAGAAGGCCCAAACCATGATGCTGCCACCACCATGTTTGACAGTGGGGATGGTGTGCAAAACATAACGTTTTGCATTGTTGCCAAAAAGTTCAATTTTGGTTTCATCTGACCAGAGCACCTTCTTCCACATGTTTGGTGTGTCTCCCAGGTGGCTTGTGGCAAACTTTAAACGACACTTTTTATGGATATCTTTAAGAAATTGCTTTCTTCTTGCCACTCTTCCATAAAGGCCAGATTTGTGCAATATACGACTGATTGTTGTCCTATGGACAGAGTGTCCCACCTCAGCTGTAGATCTCTGCAGTTCATCCAGAGTGATCATGGGCCTCTTGGCTGCATCTCTGATCAGTCTTCTCCTTGTATGAGCTGAAAGTTTAGAGGGACGGCCAGGTCTTGGTAGATTTGCAGTGGTCTGATACTCCTTCCATTTCAATATTATCGCTTGCACAGTGCTCCTTGGGATGTTTAAAGCTTGGGAAATATTTTTGTATCCAAATCCGGCTTTAAACTTCTTCACAACAGTATCTCGGACCTGCCTGGTGTGTTCCTTGTTCTTCATGATGCTCTCTGCGCTTTTAACGGACCTCTGAGACTATCACAGTGCAGGTGCATTTATACGGAGACTTGATTACACACAGGTGGATTGTATTTATCATCATTAGTCATTTAGGTCAACATTGGATCATTCAGAGATTCTCACTGAACTTCTGGAGAGAGTTTGCTGCACTGAAAGTAAAGGGGCTGAATAATTTTGCACGCCCAATTTTTCAGTTTTTGATTTGTTGAAAAAGTTTGAAATATCCAATAAATGTCGTTCCACTTCATGATTGTGTCCCACTTGTTGTTGATTCTTCACAAAAAATACAGTTTTATATCTTTATGTTTGAAGCCTGAAATGTGGCAAAAGGTCGCAAAGTTCAAGGGGGCCGAATACTTTCGCAAGGCACTGTACATATGAGATGAGTAATGCAAGACATGTAAACATTATTAAAGTGGCATTATTAAAGTGGCTAGTGATCCATTTATTAAAGTAGCCAATTATTTTAAGTCTGTATGTAGGCAGCAGCCTCTCTGTGTTAGTGATGGCTGTTTAACAGTCTGATGGCTTTGAGATAGAAGCTGTTTTTCAGTCTCTCGGTCCCAGCTTTGATGCATCAGTACTGTCCTCGTCTTCTGGATGGTAGCGAGGTGAACAGGCAGTGGCTCGGGTGGTTGTTGTCCTTGATGATCTTTTTGGCCTTCCTGTGACATCGGGTGCTGTAGGTGTCCTGGAGGGTAGTTTGTTTGCCCCCGGTGATGCGTTGTGCAGACCGCACCATCCTCTGGAGAGCCTTGCGGTTGTGGGCGGTGCAGTTGCCGTACCAGGTGGTGATACAGCCCGACAGGATGCTCTCAATTGTGCATCTGTAGAAGTTTGTGAGGGTTTTAGGTGACAAAAAAGCTAGCCAGTAACTCTTCCAGTATGTGTTGACGTCATTTCACAGGATTTTTGGATGGAAGCTGTAGAGATATGGTATGATAGTGCATTGATCAGTTATACAGCAGAAAACTTTAAAAACATATATTTTCTGCCCAATGTCAACCTTTAAATAATTTCTCATTCACACCACACACACACAAACTCACAAACACTGTCCCATGTTCCACACACATCGCACATCCAGATAGTGTAAACACACTGTCCACCACACACTTAATGGCCATGATTTCCCCCAACTGCAGATGAAGAAGAAGCCAGTAAAGTACTCAGGTATATCAGATGAAGTAGACTACAGCATCCCAGACTACAAGACTATCATCAGCATCAGCAGCAAGGACCAGCTCAACATCACCCTCTCCAAGTGTGGACTGGGCATGCTCAGTAACCTGGGCACGGTAAGTCAATGACGTCACACACCAGCACTCTTGTATGTGCTATTCAATTGACTAGCTGAAAATATTACTTTTTTGTGAACAATTTAAAAATTAAATTATGGAATCACGTAATCTATACTGTCAATAATAATCACAATAAAACATTTTAAAGAATAACTTTTTATGTCTAAGTGGGTTGTTTTTAATGTGTTGGGATAGCTTGGTGTAGTCCTTATTTCTTGTACATCCCAACGTGCTTGTGAATGCATGGCAGGCCTTTGCGGAGGCGGCCAAGCAGACATCAGAGAGTTTCCAGGAGGACGAGGCGCCGTTCGTGGTGAAGAACCGTCTGGGTCTGACTGTGTCAGTGGTATACAGTGAGATGTTCTGCCCCCTGGGCTGTGAGGCCACAGAGAACCGTGTAGAGCTGCAGAACGGAGAGAGTGTCAACATGGACTACCGTCGCACCACCACCCACTCAGACCAGTTCTCTGCCATGACCTCGCTGGTGGCCAAGGACTACTACATACAGCCCAGTAAGCAACACAGTTACAACAGTTACACCATTGCAGACCAGCACCCATATTCAGAGGAGGACTTCTAATCTAGGGATCAGTCTTGCTTTTTATATCATAATGAATAAGATTATATGGACACGGGACCTGATCCTAGATCAGCGCTCCTATTCTGAGTTGCTTTATGAATACGATCCTTGATATTTAGACCCTGGGTCAAAGACAGTGTTAGCGTTCTGACCTAATGCTCTGGCATTTGTTTGCGGAGCTAACACAAGTAGTTCGCTGGGTCTAGGGTCAATTTCGTCGTTGATCTCATGGCTTTTGATGTTCTTGTCCTCAGCTCCGGCAGGCCACACTTCAGCCAGCATGATTCCGTTGATCAAAATGGGGCGTGGTATGTACAGTGTCATGCACAAAGTCTCTGGGGTCACCCGCTTCCTGGTCTGTCAGATCTACTCTGTGCAGGGAAGCAAGCACATCAAGATCCGTTCTCCCTTCCAGGCAAGTTACAGTCACCGAGGGGGGGGGGGGGGGGGGGGGGATTGCTTCCCTACCCCTCTTCCTTCTCTCTCCACTGTACTTAACTCGAACCCCAGAATGTACTAAACGTGACCCCAGAGAATATAATTTCTATCTGAACAACGTGTCTCTTTCTCATGTCTCCCTTACAGATCATAAACCACTTTTCCATCCCGTTCAGAGTGATGGAGGGCTCCATGTGTCTGGGGATGTCATTACCTACAGAGGAGTTCTGCGTGCCTCTCGACTCCTACAGGTAGCACACATACATTTAAATACTTTGAGTCCACCAATCAAATTTACAGTAAAAAAGGATCCAAACATTTCATAGGTCCCTGTATGCATGAGGCTGTCCAAGCGTGCCACGAGGGGCTGGTATTTCAGCAGCTTATCGGCAAAGGCCTGCCCCATGTAGCCGTCAAATGATTACCCCCCCACAACAACAACAACATCTGGCATATTTGGTACACAGGAAAACACATTCATAATTTAGATCAAATCAAAATCAAATCAAATCAAATTTATTTATATAGCCCTTCGTACATCAGCTGATATCTCAAAGTGCTGTACAGAAACCCAGCCTAAAACCCCAAACAGCAAGCAATGCAGGTGTAGAAGCACAGTGGCTAGGAAAAACTCCCTAGAAAGGCCAAAACCTAGGAAGAAACCTAGAGAGGAACCAGGCTATGTGGGGTGGACAGTCCTCTTCTGGCTGTGCCGGGTGGAGATTATAACAGAACATGGCCAAGATGTTCAAATGTTCATAAATTACCAGCATGGTCGAATAATAGTAAGGCAGAACAGTTGAAACTGGAGCAGCAGCATGGCCAGGTGGACTGGGGACAGCAAGGAGTCATCATGTCAGGTAGTCCTGGGGCATGGTCCTAGGGCTCAGGTCCTCCGAGAGAGAGAAAGAAAGAGAGAAGGAGAGAATTAGAGAACGCATACTTAGATTCACACAGGACACCGAATAGGACAGGAGAAGTACTCCAGATATAACAAACTGACCCTAGCCCCCCGACACATAAACTACTGCAGCATAAATACTGGAGGCTGAGACAAACCAGCTTCCTGGATGTGTGCTGTTGGTGAGACTACCGGTCTCACCTCGCTGGCTATCAGGTCGACAAAGAGGCAATAGTACAAATCCTTGTATGAACAGCAACCATTCACAACATGGACTCCATTACATTTGACACATGTATAATACAAAATGGGTTATGGCTTGCAGGGTACCAGAGTACTAGTTTATATTTTGTTGGTAGAACTTGCAGCCTCGCCTTAACAGTAAAGGTGAGATTGTCCTTGCCAATGGCAGCATTCTGGTACATGGAATTGTATTTTATTTTACCTTTATTTAACTAGGCAAGTCAGTTAAGAACAAATTATTTTCAATGATGGCCTAGGAACAGTGGGTTAACTGCCTTGTTCAGGGCAGAACGACAGCTTGTCAGCTTGTGGATTCGATCTTGCAACCTTTTGGTTACTAGTCTAACGCTCTAACCACTAGGCTACCTGCCTCCAATGGGCGACAGTGGTCAGCACAGTCCAGGGCAGTGAGTTTCCCCTGCTGCCTCAGGCCAGTCCAGTGTTGCAGTAGCTGCATCCGTCTGATACCAAGGAGTGTTGTCCTGGATGTAGGATGAGATGTTCCATCATGGGTGACAGAAGCCTCCACAAAAACACTGCAATCTGCCACAACTGCATCAGAGGCAGTCACTGGCTCAGTTTGCATATCAGTCCATGTTCATCAGAGCTCCACTCTATTCCGGTTGCACATGTCATTGAGGTCTGACCAGACTCCAAACCCTGCAGCACGAGTGTCCAATTTTCCATTGGCCTTCCTCCTGAAGCCCAGGAAGTTGTCCTCAACACACACACACCACACACACACTGACTGCTGTGTGTCCACCCCCCTTAGGTCAAAGTTGAGCCTGCAGCCGGTAACCGAAGGAGACAATCAATATGATTCTTCCGAGGGCTTCAGCTACGAGTCAGTGAGTCAGCAGCCTGGCGCACGTGTACAGCAGACCTGTCATCGACATGGCAACAGCGCCAGCGTGCTAATGGTCAACATCGTACCTCTGAAAGACACAGTGACATCACAACACACGGGAGTGGCCGGGGAGCACTTTGATGAGCCCTACATCCTGCACCTGTGGCCCTCCGTCCTGCTCCGGAACCTTCTACCCTACCCCATCACCTATCGCCTACAGGTACACACACACACACACTTGTTTTTTTATCCTTGTGGGGACCAAACAATCAATGAACAATCATCGTCATTGAAAACAATTGATAAGCCTAAAATAGCCTTTTCCTTGTGCGGACCGGTGAAATCTCCCCACTTGTCCAAATTTGACTTCTTTCAATATTGTTGTGAAGAAAACCAAAACACACACACATAGACAGATCAGTGGCTACTAGCCACATTACTCCTGAGTCCCTACCCACCATTAGAGAAATGGACCTACAGTATGTTACAACTGCTCCTCTTATCACCTTCATACTGCACATAGATATACAGTTGAAGTCGGAAGTTTACATACACCTTAGCCAAATACATTTAAACTCCGTTTTTAACAATTCTTCGGCTTGCAAGCATCCCCATTTTTCTTCCAAATATAACGATGGTCATTATGGCCAAACAGTTATATTTTTGTTTTTACGTCTTAGTGTTGGAGTGTGTCCCTGGCTATCCGGAAATGTAAAAAAAAAGAAAATGGTGCCATCTGGTTTGCTTAATATAAGGAATTTGAAAGGATTTATACTTTTACTTTTGATACTTAAGTATATTTTAGCAAAAACATTTACTTTTGATACTTAATTTAAAATGAAATACTTTTATACTTATACTCAAGTAGTATTTTACTGGGTGACTTTCACTTGAGTCATTTTCTATTAACGTACCTTTTATTTTTACTCAAGTATGACAATTGGGTATTTTTCCACCACTGCAATTGAATGCAGGAAATGCAGAAATTATAAAAGTGCTGCAATTTGTTTTGGTTGAAGTTGAATTGAACAGTATATAACAATCAGAATGGAGAAAGACTCATTGATATCACTTAGAATGTATGTGTCGCCACCCTAGGATCACTCACTACTCATAAAGCAAATGTTCAACTTTTATTATTCAAAAACTAAAAATACCATCATACCGTCCATTTAAAAAAAAAAATACCGTGATATAATATTTTGGCCATATTGCCCAGCCCTACCGTCTGCTTTGCTTTATTTAAGGAATTTGAAATCATTTCTACTTTTACTTATATTTTAGCAATTACGTTTACTTTTGATTCTTAAGTATATTTGAAACAAAATACTTTTACTCAAGTAGTATTTTACTGGGTGACTTTTACTTGAGTCATTTTCTTTTAAGGTATCTTTACTTTTACTCAAGTATGACTACTGGGTACTTTTTCTACCACTGGATATATATGTATGTCATATATCCTCAGACCTTCACCCTCACATGACTATTATTGGTCACTGATTGATATTGTGTGTGTTGATTGGCTGACAGGATAGTGAAGAGCCCGCCCCCATCACATTGATGGACGGCCACTCAGCAGAGCTTCACACCGCCGTCATGGACCTGTCAAGCCTGGAACTCCGCCTCCTCAACTACCTGGGGCAGGATTGGAAGGCCCACTATGGTCTCCGTGGCGACCAGGACGAGATCACCTTCATTGTGTTCCACTCCCTGCGCGATGAAGATGAGGAGGTTAGGTTAGGGGAGGGTGGAGAAAGGAAGCGGGCAGAGCTGGACATTGCGGTGCATGTGAAGTACGATGCGGGCCTGACTGAGGTGGCCATCCATTCTCCCTACTGGATGGTGAACAAGACGGGTCGCCTGCTACAATACAAGGCCGACGACATCCACCGCAAACACGCCATGGACTATGACATGCCCCTGCTCTTCTCCTTCAAGCCACGCAACTTTCTGCACAACAACAAGGTAGTGGGTGGGGATTGACTTTGGTCAAAGCGCACACCAAATGGCGGGCCTGCTATTTTTTTAAATGATAATGCCTAATCTTAAAGACCTAATCCTTACTGCTTGTCTCGCCGAACCTTTCTCTCTCCCCGTGGCAGGTGCGGCTGATGATCTCGGACAGCGAGCTGTCTGATGATTTCTCCCTGGATACCGTGGGTAGCTATGGTGAAGTGAAGTGCAAAGGGAGGCTCAAAGATTACCTGGTGAGTGGTGGTGAATCAAGACTACTAGCAGAGAACCTGCTGGGAGTTTATTTGAAGTGACACCAGCAGAATTATAGTGATGGTTGATGTTCACCCTTTCAACAACTTTCAGAATGGTCATGGAGTGTGATTTGCTGAACATTGAACAATCCACAGATGATGAGTGGATTGATTCAGGTTGATTGTGGCTTTCTATGGTTTGATTGAAGATCGGGGTGAAGATTGACCCCAGCAGTTTCAGCCTGACCCGTATCGTGAGCTTTGTGCCATACTACCTGTTGGTGAACAGGACCAAGCATGTGATCTGGGTGGGAGAGGAGGGCCAGGAACACTGGACCAAGGCCAAACCACACCAGGTACCACAACTAGAGCTACCTACAACCCCCAATGCAATTCAATCCATTCAGGAAGTGCAATGAAAAGTGCTAATAGTAAAAATATGTTCAAATCAGGGCTTGAATATCAGTTATTTTCAGAATTTTTAAATGGAATAATGGAGCCCTACCCTGCATAGCATATCCATGTAGTGAAACTGACCTCTCTGTTTTTGTCTCTCTCTCACTCTCTTCTCTCACTCTCTTCTCTCTCTCACTTGCCTCTCTCGTTCTTTCTGTGCTACTCAGGCAGCCATCCCATTCTGGCCCGAGAAGGACTCCAAGAAGCTCAAAATCAAGGTAGAAGGCTGTCAGTCAACCCCTCAAACCATGGACTTCACCAAACCAGAAAACTGCCTGTTGCTGCACCTAGACAACACTGTGAGTAATGCCTGAAATTGCACTACACACACACAAACTTAAGGACTGTACGTACTGGAGTGTTTGTGGGTAACTACTGTATAAGCTGATGATGTGGCGATAAATACATTTTCCAAGTTTGGTTCCTTAATGTACTAGTACTACCACTTTTAATTTGGCTTTCCTCTTGTATTTTCCAGCTGGGCGGAGTCATTGTGGACGTGAACCTATCAGACCACTCGATCATTATCCGTTTTTCAGACTACCACGATGGAGCCGCCCCCTTCCTCATCATCAACCACACCCTGGAGCAGACGCTGGAGTTCTACCAGAGGTAAAGGAAAGACTGGAGGGAGGGGGTGGATGGGGGAGGAGGGGAAGGATGGGGAGGGAGGAAGGTAGGTAAACAGGGCAATAAGCAGAAATATGTTAAATGGGTGACATGTTATTCTTAAAACAGGTGCAATGCACTGAAACAACCTATATTCCTCATAAATCTTAGTCTATCTTGAAGTGGGATGTCTCAACTTTCCTTTTAGCAGTGTCCTTGAGAT
Source organism: Oncorhynchus nerka (assembly GCF_034236695.1). Classification (NCBI taxonomy): domain Eukaryota; kingdom Metazoa; phylum Chordata; class Actinopteri; order Salmoniformes; family Salmonidae; genus Oncorhynchus; species Oncorhynchus nerka. The sequence continues at coordinate 21,780,146 of NC_088422.1, read as the reverse complement.
AGTGGCGATTATTTATGGGAACATAAGTTAACAGTACAAAATAAGTGTTGAGGCTGTCCTCATTGGTTTCTGAATGAAAGCTGCATGTTTACAGCCTCAGGTTCAGCAAAGTTCCCAGGCTGTGCTGCGTGCAGGATACACCTCTATCTTTTGTTTGTACTTGTTGTTCCTCAGTTTTCTTTGTTGTTTGCACTTACTTTTTATTTGTTTTAATACAGGGTTTTTGTTTTCTTCAATTTTGTGTTTTGTCTGTATTTGCCCTGTTTGCATGGATGAATTTCCTTTGGTTAGTGACTTGTGATTGACACTTATTTTGCTTTAAGTCAGAATTCTTAGCTAGTGACACATTGTTTGTCTGAAATGTGTTTGTGTGTGTTTATGGATTTGTTTGGTTTTTGTTTGGACGGGCAGATTGCGGAAAGACTTGTCAAAATGCTTGGCAGACGAGCTGCTCGAACTCTCCTTCTCACTAGAGGAGACCCAGCGCAGGTAGCAGGACCCAGGGTACCACGGGTACTCTAGCTCTCACCCACTCAGACCTTGGGGGGAGGGAGGGAGGGAGGGAGAGGGATATGGGGTAGGAACAGATTGAATGAGTGACTTGCTTCAGATGGGGTGGACATATTGGGAACTTTAAATTCTCTCCCTAGCATACAATTACTAATGCAGAAGGCATGGGCCATAGAGCGAACGTACACATATACAGTGGTGTTTGCAGTCTGTGTGTTCCCATGGTTCAGGAGTGGTCAGAGTGTGGTCAGAGCTGGACCCCCAGGTAACCGCAGGCGAAGGGAAAGAGCCTTTGTTCAGTTTTGGTGCTTACAAGAAAATAGATTATGTGCATTATATAAATGCTTAAAAATATTGTATTACATATTAATATCACTGTATGGTTCAACAACCACGAGTCAACTGATTGTTAGTGACCAAACTACAGAGTGTGGAGTGATCAAGGAGGAACTCCGGCTTCACAATGTTATGACTGTTTGCCCTTTGACCTCCCCCTATATACCAGGTTAATTTGCTTCATAGTGGGACTCTGCTGCTGCTTGGATGGGACTATGGCAATGGGATCTGACCTCTGCTTACTAGTCCTTCCATTTTCTCCAACCCATTTCCATAACCCATGTTTTTTTCTGACTGCCAGCCATCTTCCTAGTGGTTGGGTTTGCGTGGTCTTGTGTGTGTGCTTTCTAACTCTTTCCCGTTACGTGTGTGTGTGTGCGTGCGTGTGTGTGTGTGCACAAGTAGCAGTCAGAAGGAGAAGGACAAGCTGAGCCCGGGGAAGGCGGTGTACTATACCTGGGCTGAGCCCACCGGGTCACGCTCCCTGGCCTGGCAGTGTGGTAGCTACAGTGGCGAGCTGAAGAGTGAAGAGGTACCGTAACACAGCTTTCTATTCACTTCTACTAGGGTTGTGTATATTACCATAGCACCGTCTATCGGGGATGATTAGCAGCCATCGTCGATGGTGATGACATCATGATGTGACAGAGGATGGGCAACTGACGGCCACTTTTGAAGCCCTCGGATCAACATAGAATATTAGAATACACAAGGTGCAATTTTGAAATTTGGTTGTGCATCAGCAGATTTTCTCTTACAGTGTGTCAGTAATTGATGGTCACTCAAATTACGGTCCGGGGAGCCCCCATTGATTTTGTTAGTCAGTCTCACTCAGATATCATATTAAAAACTTCTCTCCACCCCATAGCAAAATGAGTACAATTGCTTGAAATGTGTTATAAAATTGCAAAATCTTCTCTCCACCCCAAAGCAAAATGTGTAGAATTGCAACATTGCTTTAAAACTGCAACATGTTATCTACGCCCCATTATCAAAATGTGTAGAATTGCATGAAATATACTCTCTGTCAAGAGGGGAGCTGCTAAAAGGTTTTGCTTGCAATACGGTGTTGGGGTGGTATGAACTACACAATCTCGCAAGCTATTTTTTTGTCTCTCTGGATATGACTTGACCTATTAAGCTTCTCAGTTTTATGGATCCTGGATTTCTCCCACTGCGCTATTTCATGACTAAACAATAAATGAATTGAACAGTTCTAGTAGGCTCAGAAAGTTTTTAATTGTATTTGAATAAGCTAAAAACATCAAATCAAATGTATTTATATAGCCCTTCGTACATCAGCTGATATCTCAAAGTGCTGTACAGAAACCCAGCCTAAAACCCCAAACAGCAAGCAATGCAGGTGTAGAAGCACGGTGGCTAGGAAAAACTCCCTAGAAAGGCCAAAACCTAGGAAGAAACCTAGAGAGGAACCAGGCTATGTGGGGTGGCCAGTCCTCTTCTGGCTGTGCCGGGTGGAGATTATAACAGAACATGGCCAAGATGTTCAAATGTTCATAAATGACCAGCATGGTCGAATAATAATAAGGCAGAACAGTTGAAACTGGAGCAGCAGCACGGCCAGGTGGACTGGGGACAGCAAGGAGTCATCATGTCAGGTAGTCCTGGGGCATGGTCCTAGGGCTCAGGTCCTCCGAGAGAGAGAAAGAAAGAGAGAAGGGAAGAATTAGAGAACGCACACTTAGATTCACACAGGACACCGAATAGGACAGGAGAAGTGCTCCAGATATAACAAACTGACCCTAGCCCCCCCGACACATAAACTACTGCAGCATAAATACTGGAGGCTGAGACAGGAGGGGTCAGGAGACACTGTGGCAAATGGGAATGAAAGTCGTAGTCTATAGCTTGGCTATTCTCAATCACAGTTTTATTTTGAATGACAAATATTACAACTCATTTTATGTTTTCTTATCTTGCTATTGTTTGTTCTATCAATCTCATTATTACCTTACCATGTTTTGGGAAACACACTTCATAACTTGTCATTTATGATATTTCAGTTAGTTGGATTAGTCTAGGCTTTTGGCCATTTGGAACCCTAGTTTGAGCAAAGCTTGTAGGCTAGTATAAGAATGAAATGAAGCATGCATGACAGAAATAAAATGCCTCATTGCCAATGTGAACCAAATGGCCAAAAGCCTAGACTAATCCAACTAACTGAAATATCATAAATGACAAGTTATGAAGTGTGTTTCCCAAATATTATAATAATGTGTTTGTCCTGAAGTTGCAGCTTTCAAATGGGAATGAAAGTCATAGTCTATAGCTTGGCTATTCTCAATCACAGTTTTATTTTGAATGACAAATATTTCAGGCCACAGTAAGTGAAATTGAGCGAACAATACCAAAATGGAAACAACTGAGAAGTCAAACAATACCCAAATGGAAACAACTGAGAAGTCAAACAATACCCAAATGGAAACAACTGAGAAGTCAAACAATACCCAAATGGAAACGACTGAGAAGTCAAACAATACCCAAATGGAAACGACTGAGAAGTCAAACAATACCCAAATGGAAACGACTGAGAAGTCAAACCATACCCAAATGGAAACGACTGAGAAGTCAAACCATACCCAAATGGAAACGACTGAGAAGTCAAACCATACCCAAATGGAAACGAATGAGAAGTCAAACAATACCCAAATGGAAACGAATGAGAAGTCAAAAGAAAACTTACATTTACATTACATTTAAGTCATTTAGCAGACGCTCTTATCCAGAGTGTTATAGTTTCTCTAGGAGGTGAACTACTGTAACAGTTCAGTGTGTTATTAACTTTAGAGCTGAGCAAAATAAAATAATTGATGGTTGGCCTAGGCCTATTTCCATATTATTCGAGCAATGTGCAACCTACCTACAACGCATAGTAGCTTAGGTCTTGCGCTCCGTTCAGACCGACAGCATCACTGCTGAGTAATACATTCTGAAGTCTTTTGTCATTATGTAATCCCAACATTTTTGTCTATTTGTGCAACGAAAGTTAAACTTCACCTTTTGCTACTATTTCTGTCAATCTAGACATACAATTTAATGCGTGGTTTAGTACAATCGTTTTAGGGGAGGGAGCTCTTTAAAAAAAAATATGACAACATAATTTCTCAATCAAAGTTTGTACTGAATATCATTATGGAATATGCATATAATGGTTCCTCCAATTTGCATCGTCTGCCCACACATATTGTCTCAAAAGCAAAATATATATATATATATAGATATACATACAGTTGAAGTCGGAAGTTTACATACACTTAGGTTGGAGTCATTAAAACTTGTTTTTCAACCACTCCACAAATCTCTTCTTAACAAAATATAGTTTTGGCAAGTCGGTTAAGACATCCTCTTTGTTCATGACAAGTAATTTTTCCAGCAATTGTTTTCAGACAGATTATTTCACTTATAATTCACTGTATCACAATTCCAGTGGGTCAGAAGTTTACATACACTAAGTTGACTGTGCCTTTAAACTGCTTGGAAGATTCCAGAAAATTATGTCTTGGTTTTAGAAGCTTCTGATAGGCTAATTGACATAATTTGAGTTAATTGGAGGTGGATGTATTTCAAGGCCTACCTTCAAACTTTGCTTGACATCATGGGAAAATCAAAAGAAGTCAGCCAAGACCTCAGAAAAAAATTGTAGACCTCCAGAAGTCTGGTTCATCCTTGGGAGCAATTTCCAAACACCTGAAGGTACCACGTTCATCTTTACAAACAATCTGTACAAACAGTAGTACGCAAGTATAAACACCATGGGACCACGCAGCCGTCATACCGCTCAGGAAGGAGACGCATTCTGTTTCCTAGAGATTAATGTACTTTGGTGCGCAAAGTGCAAATCAATCCCAGAACAACAGCAAAATACCTTGAGAAGAGGCTGGAGGAAACAGGTACAAAAGTATCTATATCCACAGTAAAACGAGTCCTATATCGACTTACCTGAAAGGCCGCTCAGCAAGGAAGAAGCCACTGCTCCAAAACTGCCATAAAAAAGCCAGACTACTGTTTGCAACTGCACATGGGGACAAATATCGTACTTTTTGGGGAAATGTCCTCTGGTCTGATGAAACAAAAACAGAACCGTTTGGCCATAATGACCATTGTTATGTTTGGAGGAAAAAGGGGGGTGCTTGCAAGCAGAATAACACCATCCCAACCGTGAAGCACAGGGGTGACAGCAAGTTGTGGGGGTGCTTTGCTGCAGGAGGGACTGGTGCACTTCACAAAATAGATGGCATCGTGAGGGAAGACAATGCATATATGATGAACAGAGAGTAGCAGAAGCGTAAAAAGAGGGGTTCTGGCCTTCTTTAGACTAGTTGAGTATCTGGAGCATCAGCATTTGTGTGTTCGATCACAGGCTCAAAATGTCCAGAAACAAATAACCTCCTTCTGAAACTCATCAGTCTATTCTTGTTCTGCGAAATGAAAGCTATTCAATGCGAGAAATTGCCAAGAGACTGAAGATCTCATAAAACTCTGTGTACTACTCCCTTCACAGACCAGCGCAAACGGGCTCTAACCAGAATATAAAAGAGGAGTGGGAGTCCCGGGTGCACAACTGAGCAAGAGGACAATTACATTAGAGGTGTCTAGTTTGAGAAACAGACGCCTCACAAGTACTCAACTGGCAGCTTCATTAAATAGTCCCTGCAAAACAACAGTCTCAACGTCAACAGTGAAGAGGCGACTCCTGGATTCTGGAGTTATGCATACCTTACCTACGTGACACTTGGCGTTCAGGCCAAAGAGTTCAATATTGTTTCTCATGGTCTGCGAGCCTTTAGGTGCCTTTTGGCAAACTCCAAGCGGGCTGTCATGTGCCTTTTACCGAGGAGTGGCTTCCGTCTGGCCACTCTACCATAAAGGCCTGATTGGTGGAGTTCTGCAGAGATGGTTGTCCTTCTGGAAGGTTCTCCCATCTCCACAGAGGAACTCTGGAGCTCTGTCAGAGTGACCATCAGGTTCTCGGGTCACCTCCCTGACCAAGGTCCTTCTCCCTTGATTGCTCAGTTTGGCAAGGCCAGCACTAGGAAGAGTCTTGATGGTTCCAAATGTCTTATATTTTAGAATGATGGAGACCACTGTGTTATTGTGTACCTTAAATGCTGCAGAAATGTTTTGGTACCCATCCCCAGATCTGGGCCTCGGCACAATCCTGTCTCAGAGCTCTACGGACAATTCCTTTGATTTCATGTCCTTGTTTTTGCTCTGACATGCATTGTCAATTGTGGAACCTTATACAGACAGGTGTGTGCCTTTCCAAATCATGTCCAATCAATTGAATTCACCACAGGTGGACTCCAATCAAGTTGTAGATGATCAATGGAAACAGGATGCACCTGAGCTCAATTTCAAGTATCATAGCAAAGCGTCTGAATACTTATGTAAAGGTATTTCTATTTCATTTTTTATTTTTAGAAATGTGCAAACCTGTTTTTACTTTGCCATTATGGGGTATTGTGTGTAGATTGATACAAAAATATATACAGTACCAGTCAAAAGTTTGGGCATACCTTCTCATTCCAGGGTTTTTCTTTATTTTGACTATTTCCTAAAATGTAGAATAATAGTGAAGACATCAAAACTATGAAATAACACATATGGAATCATGTAGGGACCAAAAAGTATTAAACAAATCAAAGTATATTTTATATTTGACATTCTTCAAAGTAGCCACCCTTTGCCTTGATGACAGCTTTGCACACTCTTGGAATTCTCTCAACCTCCTTCATAAGGAATGCTTTTCCAAGAAGGAATGCTTTTCCAACAGTCTTGTAGGACTTCCCACATATGCTGAGCACTTGTTGGCTGCATTTCCTTCACTCTGCGGTCTAACTCATCCCAAACCATCTCAATTGGGTTGAGGTCGGGTGATTGTGGAGGCCAGGCCATCTGATGCAGCACTCCATCACTCTCCTTCTTGGTCAAATAGCCCTTACACAGCCTGGAGGAGTGTTTTGGGTCATTGTCCTGTTGAAAAACAAATGATAGTCCCACTAAGTGCAAACCAGATGGGATGGCGTACCGCTGCAGAATGCTGTGGTAGCCATGCTGGTTAAGTGTGCCTTGAATACTAAATCAATCATAGACCGTGTCACCAGCAAAGCAGCCACACACCATCACACCTCCTCCTTCATGCTTCACGGTGGGAACCACAAACGCAGAGATCATTCGTTCACCTACTCTGCGTCTTACAGAGACATGGTGGTTGGAACCAAACATCTCAAATTTGGACTCATCAGACCAATGGGCAGATTTCCACCGGCAATTCTCTTCTTATTGTTGTCCTTTCGTCGTGGTTTCTTTGTAGCAAATCGACCATGAAGGCCTGATTTGACGCTTGCTTGCTAACCCGGCCTGCTAACTGCTAGCTTGCCCTGGTCTACTAGCTGCTAGCTTGTTTAGCTCCGGCCTACTAACTGTTAGCTTGTTAGCCTGCTAACTGTCTGAATCGCCGTGTCCCCAGCCAGCCCAACCACTCACTGGACCCATATGTTCACTTGGCTACGCATGCCTCTCTCTAATATCAATATGCCTTGTCCATTACTGTCCTGGTTAGTGATCACTGTCTTATTTCACTGTAGAGCCTCTAGCCCTGCTCAATATGCCTCAACCAACCATGTTGTTCCACCTCCTACATATGCGATGACATCACCTGGTTTAAACATTTCTAGAGACTATATCTCTCTCTTCATTACTCAATGCCTAGGTTTACGTCCAATGTACTCACATCCTACCTTACCTTTGTCTGTACACTATGCCTTAAATCTATGCTATCATGCCCAGAAACCTGCTCCTTTTACTCTCTGTTCTGAACGTGCTAGATGGCCAGTTCGTATAGTCTTTAGCCGTACCCTTATCCTACTTCTCCTCTGTTCCTCTGGTGATGTGGAGGTTAATCCAGGTCCTGCAGTGCCTAGCTCCACTCCCACCCCCCAGGTGCTCTCATTTGTTGACTTCTGTAAACGTAAAAGCCTTGGTTTCATGCATGTTAACATTAGAAGCCTACTCCCTAAGTTTGTTTTACTCACTGCTTTAGCACACTCTGCCAACCCAGATGTCTTAGCCGTGTCTGAATCCTGGCTTAGGAAAACCACCAAAAACCCTGAAATCTCCATTGCTAACTATAACATTTTCCGCCATGATAGAACTGCCAAAGGGGGCGGTGTTGCAATCTACTGTAAAGATAGCCTTTCTAAGTCTGTAACCAAACAATTTGAGCTTCTACTTCAAAAAAATCACCTTTCCAGAAACAAGGCTCTCACCGAGCATCTTTTCGTGGCAAAATATCTTGTTTAAAACGGGAACGTTTTTCATCCCAAAATTTTAATAGCGCCCCCTAATGCATAACTGGTTAACACCCCGGCCATCCTACAAACTAAGCTTGATGCCCTCAATCTCACACAAATTATCAATGTACCTACCAGGTACATCCCCAAATCAGTAAACACAGGCACCCTCATAGATGTCATCTTAACTAATTCGCCCTCCAAATACACCTCTGCAGTTTTCAATCAAGATCTCAGCGATCACTGCCTCATTGCCTGCATCCGTAATGGGTCTGCGACCAAACGACCATCCCTCATCACTGTCAAACGCTCCCTGAAACACTTCTGCGAGCAGGCCTTTCTAATCGACCTGGCCGGGGTATCCTGGAATGACATTGACCTCATCCCGTCAGTAGATGATGCCTGGCTATTCTTTAAAGTGCCTTCCTCACCATCTTAAATAAGCATGCCCCTCTCAAAAAATGTAGAACTAGGAATAGATATAGTCCTTGGTTCACGCCAGAACTGTCTGCCCTTGATCAGCACAAAAATATCCTGTGGCGTTCTGCATTAGCATCGAATAGCCCCCGTGATATGGAACTTTTCAGGGAAGTTAGGAACAAATATACACAGGCAGTTAGAAAAGTTAAGGCAAGCTTTTTCAAACAGAAATTTGCATCCTGTAGTACTAACTCAAAAAAGTTCTGGGACACTGTAAAGTCCATGGAGAATAAGAGCACCTCCTCCCAGCTGCCCACTGCTCTGAGGCTAGGAAACATTGTCACCACCGATAAATCCACTATAATTGAGAATTTCAATAAGCATTTCTCTACGGCTGGCCATGCTTTCCACATGGCTATCCCTACCCCGGTCAACTGCCCGGCACCCTCCACAGCAACGCGCCAAAGCCCCCACCATTTCTCCTTTACCCAAATCCAGATAGCCGATGTTCTGAAAGAGCTGCAATATCTGGATCCCTACAAATCAGCCGGCCTAGACAATCTGGACCCTCTCTTTCTAAAATGATCTTGTTGCAACCCCTATTACTAGCCTGTTCAACCTCTCTTTCGTATCGTCTGAGATTCCCAAAGATTGGAAAGCTGCCGCGGTCATCCCCCTCTTCAAAGGGGATGACACTCTAGACCCAAACTGCTACAGACCTATATCTATCCTACTCTGTCTTTCTAAGGTCTTTGAAAGCCAAGTTAACAAACATACTGACCAATTCGAATCCCACCATACCTTCTCCGCTATGCAATCTGATTTCAGAGCTGGTCATGGGGTGCACCTCAGCCACGCTCAAGGTTCTAAACGACATCATAACCGCCATCGATAGAGACATTACTGTGCAGCCGTATTCATCGACCTGGCCAAGGCTTTCGACTCTGTCAATCACAACATTCTTATTGGCAGACTCGACAGCCTTGGTTTCTCAAATGATTGCCTCGCCTGGTTTACCAACTACTTCTCTGATAGAGTTCAGTGTGTCCAATCGGAGGGCCTGTTGTCTGGACCTCTGACAGTCTCTATGGGTGTGCTACAGGGTTCAATTCTCGGGCCGACTCTCTTTTCTGTATACATCAATGCTGTTGCTCTTGTTGCTGGTGATTCTCTGATCCACCTCTACTCAGACGACACCATTCTGTATACATCTGGCCCCTCCTTGGACACTGTGTTAACTAACCTCCAGACGAGCTTCAATGCCATACAACTCTCCTTCCGTGGCCTCCAACTGCTCTTAAACGCAAGTAAAACTAAATGCATGCTTTTCAATCGATCTCTGCCCGCACCTGCTCGCCCGTCCAGCATCACTACTCTGGACGGCTCTGACTTAGAATACGTGGACAACTACAAATACCTGGGTGTCTGGTTAGACTGTAAACTCTCCTTCCAGACTCACATTAAGAATCTCCAATCCAAAATTAAATCTAGAATCGGCTTCCTATATCGCAACAAAGCATCCTTCACGCATGCTGCCAAACATACCCTCGTAAAACTGACCATCCTACTGATCCTCGACTTTGGTGATGTCATCTATAAAATAGCCTCCAACACTCTACTCAACAAACTGGATGCAGTCTATCACAGTGCCATCTGTTTTATCACCAAAGCACCATACACTACCCACCATTGCGACCTGTACGCTCTCGTTGGATAGCCCTCGCTTCATACTCGTCGCCAAACCCACTGGCTACAGGTTATCTCCAAGTCTCTGCTAGGTAAAGCCCCGCCTTATCTCAGCTCAATGGTCACCATAGCAGCACCCACTCGTAGCACGCGCTCCAGCAGATATATCTCACTGGTCACCCCCAAAGCCAATTCCTCCTTTGGTCGTCTTTCCTTCCAGTTCTCTGCTGCCCATGACTGGAACGAATTGCAAAAATCTCTGAAGTTGGAGACTCACATCTCCCTCACTAGCTTTAAGCACCAGCTGTCAGAGCAGTTTACAGATCACTGCACCTGTACTTAGCCTATCTGTTAACAGCCCATCTATCTACCTACCTCATCCCCATACTGGTATTTATTGATTTATTTTGCTCCTTTGCACCCCGGTATCTCTACCTGCACATTCATCTTCTGCCGATCTACCATTCCAGTGTTTAATTGCTATATTGTAATTACTTCGCCACCATGGCCTATTTATTTCCTTAACTTACCTCATTTGCACTCACTGTATATAGACTTTTTGTTTTATTTTGTTCTACTGTATTATTGACTTTGTTTTGTTTATTCCATGTGAAACTCTGTGTTGTTGTATGTGTCGAATTGTTACGCTTTATCTTGGTCAGGTCGCAGTTGTAAATGAGAACTTGTTCTCAACTAGCCTACCTGGTTAAATAAAGGTGAAATAAAATAAATAAAACATTTCACGCAGTCTCCTCTGAACAGTTGATGGACTTGGTCTTTTACCAAATAGGGCCATCTTCTGTATACCACCCCTACCTTGTCACAACACAACTGATTGGCTCAAACACATTAAGAAGGAAAGAAATTCCACAAATATCCTTTTAACAAGGCACACCTGTTAATTGAAATGCAATCCATTTTAGAACAAGGCTGTAACATAACAAAATGTGGAAAAAGTCAAGGCGTCTGAATACACTCCAAATAGTCTGTATATCCGACCTAGTGGCTTGCTGTGTTGAGGATTTTTAAACTATTCAGCTTCAGATAAATTACTAAGGAGGTGTTTTTGGTGTATTATAAAATACTAATGAATCAGTGTGATCTTGTGAGATATTGATTCAGCTTTGATCTAACTATACTAAACAAGCACCATTGTGATAAGTGATAATCTTCTATTTGTAATAATAATAATAATAAGTGGTAAGTAGGATTATTAGGTGTTCTTGTTACATCGGATTTGGCCCATTCAGCACCCCTAAATATGTTGTCATGAATACCGATTCCTCTCGTCCTTCCCGTAACATGCGAGCTTCCACTAGCGGTCTATTCAGATTTTTTCTGTTTGTTTCTTAATTACACCATTTTTTTAAATACAAAAATGTCTGGCCTCTAGAGGGGCGATAACATTGTCTATCGGGCGATTTTATATGTACAGAATCACAATTGAACAAAAGTTGATTGCCCAACCCTAACCACCATTCACCATTTGCGCTAGCGGTGTTGATATGTTACATTCTCACACGGTTTGATTGATAATATGGTTCATTCTTATTTATACCAGTGTTTCATATTCGTGTGATACACATTTTGTATTGAGTACATCAGAGCAATATGACACACAGGCGTGAGGCTCAACCATAGTATCTCCTCAGACTAATATGTAGGCTATACGTATTCATATTACATATCACACTAAAAATGAACTGATATGAAACAGACTAGGATGTCCTGCTTAGTGTTTAACAGAGCTGCTTAATAAGGTGTAGTAATCACACAACTTTAATCGGATCATTATTCAGGCTCCGATCCTAAAAAGGCTTAGTAAAGGATTTAGGTAAGTCCACCAGAAACGTTGAAAGTGTTATTGCATTTTTATCCCCTTTATACTGGTCTGATGACTTGAGGGAAGCAACATGATGATAACCAGTTTAAAATTCTACAAGACAGACAAAATACGTACAGTAGTATAAGCATAGTGTAAAAAGTTGTTGAGGCTTTCTTTGCATCTGATGTGCACTTGATCCGTGTGTAGGACCTGCGGTTGGACGTGAATGAGGAGGGTAAGCTGTACCTCATCTCATTCTACGAGGGCCTCCAGCGGGTGGCGCTGTTCACCGAGGACAGGCGGATCTACAAGCTGCTGTGTGAGAGTGAGAAGGCCGAGCTGGCTGAACAGGAGATCATCCTCTCCCTGCAAGACGTGGGTGTCTCCCTGGTCAACAACAGCAACCACCAGGAGGTGTCCTTCATTGGCATTACCAGGTATACACACACTCACATAGTATATACACTCACTCACTATGGTATGATAGTACTACAGTTGATTGTACTGTGAGTGGAAAGGTGGTTCCAGTTTCAGAACAGCAGCATGTTCAGTGTGCTTTCCTGTGTGTGTAGTTCAGACGTGGTGTGGGAGTTCAAGCCAAAGAAGAAGTCTCGCTGGAAACCACTGAGTTTTAAATATACAGCGCTGCTGGAGACCCACTTCAGAGAGTACACCGAGAGTGGATCAGTGGACAATGCCATCTTAGACCTGGAGAGCAACTTCCAGGTCAGACAGCAACTGGATATGCCACTGAACAGTATCCATGTGTCTGATACCATGTACCATCCACTTGATATCCTGCCCCTTGAAAATGATACAATTTGTAAAGGTAGATGTGGTTCTCAATTTGTGCACAGCTCCTGTATAACCTGTGTGTGTGTGTGGGCTAACTCCGTTATCAGGTGTCTCTGACGCCAAATAGGCAAGACATGAGGATGATGAAGCCATGTGATGCTCCAATCAGGAGGAACTTCCTTCCGGGGGTGAAGGTGGAGTACAGCGTATCAGCCCGCCAGAGTGCCTACCGTGTCCAGATCAACCGCATACAGGTGGGTTCCAGAGAGTAGGAAAGTGCGCACTCTATCCAACTGTATGGTGGGTCCTCACCCGACCTGACTATCATACCATAGATTTTTACATTGACCATTTAGTAATTTGGCCAACAATTCAGTTAAATTAAATGCCATTCCTTTCATGCTGACCTTTTTTTTTTGGTTCCATTGTTTGAGTCCTTTATTTTTCCACAGATCCAGAATCAGCTGCCTGGAGCAATCTTTCCCTATGTCTTCTACCCAATAAAACTACCAAAGTCTGTCACCATGGACTCAGGTCAGTACCAAACTCTGTCCAAGTCCTTTGGTGTTGTGCAGTCACACTTACCTGGGCCTAAGTGGGTCTCTAAAGGGGGCCATTTCGAACGCAACCATACACATTTGTAGAGTGGAGTACTCTGGATAAACACATATCTATGGGTGTTTCTGCTCCACACTGTCCTTTAGAGCCCAAACCTCTGACCGACATCAGCATTGTTACCAGGGCAGCCGGACACTCAGATATCTCCCGCATCAAGTGAGTCCATCACTATAGTTCATTTTCTCCCACCTATCTTCCATCTCTCTCTCTCCTTCTGTTCCATCTCTTTTCTGTTCCATCTCTCTCTTCTGTTCTCTCTGTGTCTTCTCTCTCTCTGTTCCCTTACCTTCCTTTCTGACAACTTTCTCATTGCCTGTCTCTATATCTTCCACCCCCTGACTTCATCAGGTATTTCATGGTGCTGATCCAGGAGATGGACTTGAAGTTGGACCTGGGTTTCCTCTACGCCATCTTGGATCTGTTCACCCCGGAGAATGCCAGCGTGATGACATCAGAGCAGATGGTAAGACCCTGACCTTCCCCTCAGTTGACCTCCACACATTATCCCCACTACATACTCGAGGACTGGAGTTTGGAACCAATGATCTAGCATGTGCAAAGAGCCTACAGATCAGGGGTCGGCAACCGAAGGCATGCGTGCCAGCCTTGGCATGCAAGGGTGTTTGCCTTGGCACGCTAAGGCTTGGCAAGCCACCCACCCAAAAAAAGACTAATTAAAAAAATGTATATATTTTTTTTTCTTATTTTTTAAATTTTTTATTCTTGGTGTGCTAAGCCTTGCCTTGACGTTTATTATCTCACTTATTTTGGTCAGTAATTTTCTATATAAACTGGAGAAAATGATTGAAATTGCATGCACTGGTTTCGAAATTGCATTGATATTCACTGCAATGTTGTAGTTCCCAAGGTATGTCAATCCTGATTAGCCAGTGGGCTTTCATGATTTTGCAGGAGTTTCATATTATTAGTTCAGTGCAAGAGGACCTGCCTCGCCTCTCCTGACAAATTCAAAACCAAGACCGCACTGAAGATGAGAGCTAGCTTGTTATTTAAAGAAGTTCAGGGCGCAAAATGACATCAGCAAAGAAAAGTTTGGCAGATGTCCACCCATTTATTCCCTCTTGGACAAAGGAATATGGAAGCTCTTTGAGCTCTCTGTTGTAAAACTGTTGTTTGTCGGACATCAAGTGTACGCCATCATTTTGAAACGAGATGGGAGAAAAACTTGAAGGATGAGGCGGAAAAGGCTGAAGGAATTAAAAGGTCTGTGTCCAGGTATGATAAGCAAGCAGTTATGTTTACAAATCTACATGCAGTCAATAATCAAGCTACAGAGGGGAGCTACAAAGTTGCGCTGTACATTGCTAAACATGGAAAACCATTTACTAATGGGGAATATATCAAGGAGGCTTTCCTCAGTAGTTTGCAGGCTTTATTTGATGGATTGCCTAACAAAGACACAATCATCTCAAAGATAAAAGCCTGTATCTGCCAGAACTGTTGAAAGGCCCGAGATGGTTGAAAATGTAAAGGAGCAGCAAGCTGTAGCGGTGAAAGATGCACCCGTGTGGCTCTTGATGAGAGTGTGGATGTGAA
This sequence comes from Oncorhynchus nerka, assembly GCF_034236695.1. Taxonomy (NCBI): domain Eukaryota; kingdom Metazoa; phylum Chordata; class Actinopteri; order Salmoniformes; family Salmonidae; genus Oncorhynchus; species Oncorhynchus nerka. The sequence goes on along the minus strand of NC_088422.1, from coordinate 21,765,086 downwards.
TGGCATTCCACGTCTGGCAGTTGTTGCAAGATACTGTGACTCAGAGCCTGTAGGTGTGGAGCTGCTTTGTCTATAGGATACTGTGACTCAGAGCCGGTACGTGTGGAGCTGCTTTGTCGATACTGTGCCTCAGAGCCTGTAGGTGTGGAGCTGCTTTGTCTATAGGATACTGTGACTCAGAATAGGTACGTGTGGAGCTGCTTTGTCTATAGGATACTGTGACTCAGAGCAGGTACGTGTGGAGCTGCTTTGTCTGTAGGATACTGTGACTCAGAGCCGGTACGTGTGGAGCTGCTTTGTCTGTAGGATACTGTGACTCAGAGCCGGTACGTGTGGAGCTGCTTTGTCTATAGGATACTGTGACTCAGAGCCGGTACGTGAGGAGCTGCTTTGTCTATAGGATACTGTGACTCAGAATAGGTACATGAGGAGCTGCTTTGTCTATAGGATACTGTGACTCAGAATAGGTCCGTGTGGAGCTGCTTTGTCGATAGGATACTGTGACTCAGAATAGGTACGTGTGGAGCTGCTTTGTCAATAGGATACTGTGACTCAGAATAGGTACGTGAGGAGCTGCTTTGTCAATAGGATACTGTGACTCAGAATAGGTACATGAGGAGCTGCTTTGTCTATAGGATACTGTGACTCAGAATAGGTCCGTGTGGAGCTGCTTTGTCGATAGGATACTGTGACTCAGAATAGGTACGTGTGGAGCTGCTTTGTCAATAGGATACTGTGACTCAGAATAGGTACGTGTGGAGCTGCTTTGTCAATAGGATACTGTGACTCAGAATAGGTATGTGAGGAGCTGCTTTGTCAATAGGATACTGTGACTCAGAATAGGTACGTGTGGAGCTGCTTTGTCAATAGGATACTGTGACTCAGAATAGGTACGTGTGGAGCTGCTTTGTCAATAGGATACTGTGACTCAGAATAGGTACGTGTGGAGCTGCTTTGTCTATAGGATACTGTGACTCAGAATAGGTACGTGTGGAGCTGCTTTGTCTATAGGATACTGTGACTCAGAATAGGTACATGAGGAGCTGCTTTGTCTATAGGATACTGTGACTCAGAATAGGTACGTGTGGAGCTGCTTTGTCTATAGGATACTGTGACTCAGAATAGGTACGTGTGGAGCTGCTTTGTCTATAGGATACTGTGACTCAGAATAGGTACGTGTGGAGCTGCTTTGTCTATAGGATACTGTGACTCAGAATAGGTACGTGAGGAGCTGCTTTGTCTATAGGATACTGTGACTCAGAGCAGGTACGTGTGGAGCTGCTTTGTCTGTAGGATACTGTGACTCAGAGCCGGTACGTGTGGAGCTGCTTTGTCTATAGGATACTGTGACTCAGAGCCGGTACGTGTGGAGCTGCTTTGTCTATAGGATACTGTGACTCAGAATAGGTACGTGTGGAGCTGCTTTGTCAATAGGATACTGTGACTCAGAATAGGTACGTGTGGAGCTGCTTTGTCAATAGGATACTGTGACTCAGAATAGGTACGTGTGGAGCTGCTTTGTCTATAGGATACTGTGACTCAGAATAGGTACGTGTGGAGCTGCTTTGTCTATAGGATACTGTGACTCAGAATAGGTACGTGAGGAGCTGCTTTGTCTATAGGATACTGTGACTCAGAATAGGTACGTGTGGAGCTGCTTTGTCTATAGGATACTGTGACTCAGAATAGGTACGTGTGGAGCTGCTTTGTCTATAGGATACTGTGACTCAGAATAGGTACGTGAGGAGCTGCTTTGTCTATAGGATACTGTGACTCAGAATAGGTACGTGAGGAGCTGCTTTGTCTATAGGATACTGTGACTCAGAATAGGTACGTGTGGAGCTGCTTTGTCTATAGGATACTGTGACTCAGAATAGGTACGTGTGGAGCTGCTTTGTCTATAGGATACTGTGACTCAGAATAGGTACATGAGGAGCTGCTTTGTCTATAGGATACTGTGACTCAGAGCCGGTACGTGTGGAGCTGCTTTGTCTATAGGATACTGTGACTCAGAATAGGTACGTGTGGAGCTGCTTTGTCTATAACCCATGCATGCTACTACTAAAGGGGAAGATGAAGCAAAAGCCTTCACAGATCATTTTGAGGAGAGAGGTGTCTATTAAAAACATTTTCGCTACTACAACTGACGGGGCCTCCGCTATGGTGGGAAACATAAAGGATCCACAAAGCTGATTGAAGATAAGATTGGCCACCGTGTGGTTAAATGTCACTGTATCATTCACCAAGAGAATCTGTGTTCAAAGATTAAGCCCGTAGTGCTTAATCTTGGACAGCGCCTCTGTTTAGCGAGCTATGGAATTCTTCAGTTTGTGAGCAAGTAGATATTCAACAGACACAGTTAGTTGTAATGCACATATGAAAATCATAACTGGCACGCAGATCGTTAAAAATATTAGGATAAATTGTAAATTGGCACTCCACACAAAAAAGGTTGCCGACGCCTGCTATAGACCTTTTCAACTGTCCAAACAATAACACTTTCTGCCAGAGAACTTCATGTTAATTTCTCTACCCTAAGTTGCCTCCAACGTCCTTTTTAGAGAATTTGGCAGTATGGCCAACCAGCCTCACAAATGCAGACCAACGTGTAACTACGCCAGCCCAGGACCTCCGCATCTGGGTTCTTCACCTGCGGGATCGTCTGAGACCAGCCACCCGGACAGCTGGTGAAACTGTGGGTTTGCACAACCAAAGAATTTTTGCACAAACCGTCTAGCGGAAGCTCATCTGCGTGCTCGTTGTCCTCACCAGGGTCTTTACCTGACTGCAGTTCAGCGTTGTAACTGACTTCAATGGGCAAATGCTCACCTTCAATGGGCACTGGCACGCTGGAGAAGTGTGCTCTTCACAGATGAATCCCTGTTTCAACTGTACCGGGCAGATGGCAGACAGCATGTATGGCGGCGTGTGGGCGAACGATTTGCTGATGCCAACGTTATGAACAGAGTGCCCCATGGTGGCGGTGGGGTTATGGTATGGGCAGGCATCAGCTACAGACAACAAACACAAGTACATTTTATCAATGGCAATTTGAATTCACAGAGATACTGTGATGAGATCATTGTCGTGCCATTCATCCGCCGACATCACCTAATGTTTAATCTTGATAATGCACGGCCCCATGTCGCAAGAATCTGTACACAATTCATGGAAGCTGAAAATGTCCCAGTTCTTCCATGGCCTGCATACTCACCAGACATGTCACCCATTGAGCATGTTTGGGAGGCTCTGGATTGATGTGTACGGCAGCTTGTTCCAGTTCCCGCAACTTTGCACAGCCATTGAAGAGGAGTGTGACAAAATTCCACAGGCCAAAATCAACAGCCTGATCAACTCTATGCGAAGTAGATGTCGTGCTGCATCAGGCAAATGGGGTTCACCAGATACTGACTGGTTTTCTGATCCACACCACTACCTCCACGCCATCATCTATCATCTGGTGCTGTCACCCACCCTGAGACCTAAAGTACTGTTATCCTAGCCTAACCAAGATCATGGGTTTGGTAGGATAATGGATGCTGCTTTGTGGGTATGAAGTGCTGTTGTAGAGAGGGGTTGCATCTTAGGTCATCCATATACAGGGATTGTTACACCTACACCAATGATCAAGGACATCAGCTACAAATCTTTGTAATATCATCAAACAAAATGAGAGTGAGTGACAACCAAATAAAAGAGACAAACGGGGAATGTTCACTGACCAAAAAATATGCTATACTTAAATTCAGGAATCAACACTGTATTTCCTATCATTCAAAGAACGCCTATGTAAACAGTTAATGGGTTTAGACATTCATCTTACTCCAAAACAAGAGATGAGTGAATAGTTAAATGAATAGTGTCTAATACAAATAATAAGCAGAATGGCTGAGCTGGAACAGAAACCTGCACACCCAGTAGCTAGATCTCTAGGAGCAAGAGAAACTACAATGTATATAACCCGTTGGAGATATACCCTTCAGTCTCTCCAGGACTCTCTTTGTGACCTTCATCTGCAGAGTTCGCAGGTCTCTGTATTGGAGGTTAGAAAACATAGAAATTAGACTAGGACTTGCGTCATTATTCTCAAGTAATATAACATTTGTTTCATTTTTCTATAGTTCATGGTAGCTAACATTGTTTTTAGCAGATCAAGCTAACGTTTGTTTTATTAAAATAACAAATTGGATGTTTGTCTATCCTATTTATATGTACTTAGCTGACATTACCTAGAATATATAGTTAACTTGATAAACAATTTACCCTTGTATCCACATCCTGCTGCTAACATTACTATCCATGCAGGCAATGCAGCCCACTGCGATGCTTCTTTGGGAAATCTATCAACTTTAATATTCTAAAATAGATTTGTCCCTGGACGTAAGACCCATCCTACCTGCGAATACTATGAAAACAACTAGACTAAGTTTAGAACTGTGACGAAACAGCTGTTGTTTACAAAAGCAATTGAAGTTCTTTTTGAGTTCCTGGGTTCACTTCCGCTCCTCGTCAATATCTCTCTCCTCTCCCTCGGTGGTGTTCAGGTGGAGTTGTTTGAGAAGGACATTAAGTATCTGAAGACTGAGCTGAACAACATCTCAGCCGCTGACACGTCCCCTATCAGTCTCTATGAGTACTTCCACATCTCTCCCATCAAGGTGAGCTTCAGTGTCATTACAGTGCATTTACTACCTGTATGCTATATTACGTTAGGGCCAGGAGATTTTCCAGACAGCATGGCTTGACCAGTAGGCCATCTAGTCATGCATTGTTATTGGCCAGTTATGCACCATAGCAAGGGATTCTATCATGGGATGATGTAGCTATAGCAAGGTGTGTTTGTGTTTGTTTGATAGTTGCACCTGAGTTTGTCTTTGAGTTCTGGAGGTGAGGATGGTAATAAGGAGAAGAGGGAGACTGAGGTCATCCCTGTCCAATCCCTCAATCTGCTGCTGAAGAGCATCGGAGCAACCCTCACTGACGTGCAGGACGTCGTCTTCAAGTATGGACACACACATACATATATATATATATATATATACACAGTACCAGTCAAAAGTTTGGACACACCTACTCATTCCAGGGTTTTTCTATATTTGTACTATTTTCTACATTGTAGAATAATAGTGAAGACATCAAAACTATGAAATAACACATGGAATCATGTAGTAACAAAAAAAGTGTTAAACAAATGCTTCAAAGTAGCCACCCTTACCTTGATGACAGCTTTGCACACTTGGCATTCTCTCAACCAGCTTCATGAGGTAGTCACCTGGAATGCATTTCAATTAACAGGTGTGCCTTGTTATAAGTTAATTTGTGGAATTTCTTTCCTTCTTAATGCATTTGAGCCAATCAGTTGTGTTGTGACATGGTAGGGGTGGTATACAGAAGATAGTCCTATTTGGTAAAATACCAAGTCCATATAACAGCTCAAATAAGCAAAACAAAACACAGTCCATCATTACTTTAAGACATTTCAATAACTTTGAAAGTTTCTTCAAGTGCAGTTGCAAAAACCATCCAGCGCTATGATGAAACTGGCTCTCATGAGGTCCGCCACAGGAATGGAAGACCCAGAGTTACCTCTGCTGCAGAGGATAAGTTCATTTGAGTTACTGTACCAGCCTCAGAAATTACAGCCTAAATAAATGCTTCACAGAGTTCAAGTAGAAGACGCATCTCAACATCAACTGTTCAGAGGCGACGGTGTGAATCAGTCGTTCATGGTTGAATTGCTGCAAAGAAACCACGACTAAAGGACACCAATAAGAAGAAGAGACTTGCTTGGGCTAAGAAACACATGCAATGGGCATTAGACCAGTGGAAATCTGTCCTTTGGTCTGATGAGTCAAAATGTGAGATTTTTGGTTCCAACTGCCTTGTCTTTGTGAGACACAGAGTAGGTGAATGGATGATCTCTGCATGTGTGGTTCCCACTGTGAAGCACGGAGGAGGAGGTGTGATGGTGTGGGGGTGCTTTGCTGTTGACACTGTCTGTGATTTATTTAGAATTCAAGGCACACTTAACCAGCATAGCTACCAATGCATTCTGCTGTGTGGGAACTCCTTCAAGCCTGTTGGAAAAGCATTCCAGGTGAAGCTGGTTGATGAAATGCCAAGAGTGTGCAAAGCTGTCATCAAGGCAAGGGGGGCTACTTTGAAAAATCTCAAATATATTTTGATTTGTTTAACACTTTTTTTGGTTACTACATGATTCCATATGTGTAAGACAGTAGTTTTGGAATTGTTAGTTAGATTACTTGTTGGTTATTACTGCATTGTCGGAACTAGAAGCACAAGCATTTCGCTACACTCGCATTACCATCTGCTAACCATGTGTATGTGACAAATAAAATTTGATTTGATTTGTGTTATTCATAGTTTTGATGTCTTCATCTATTATTCTACAATGTAGAAAGTAATAGAAATAAAGAAAAACCCTTGAATGAGTAGGTGTGTCCAAACCTTTAACTGGTACTAATATATATATCAGTTGATGTCGGAAGTTTACAAGAAATTTGTTGAGTGGTTGAAAAACACGTTTTAATGACTCCAACTTAAGTGGCACACTTAACTAGCCTTAGGTTGGAGTAATTAAAACTTGTTTTTCAACCACTCAACAAATTTCTTGTTAACAAACTATAGTTTTGGCAAGTCGGTTAGGACATCTATATTGTGCATGACACAAGTAATTTTTCCAACAATTGCTTACAGACAGATTATTTCACTTAGAATTCACTATATCACAATTCCAGTGGGTCAGAAATTTGCATAAACTAAATTCACTGTGTCTTAAAACAGCTTGGAAAATTCCAGAAAATTATGTCATGGCTTTAGAAGCTTCTGATTGGCAAATTGACATCATTTGATTCAATTGGAGGTGTACCTGTGGATGTATTTCAAGGTCTACCTTCAATGCCTCTTTGGTTGACATCATGGGAAAATCAAAATAAATCAGCCACGACCTCAGAAATAAAATTGTAGACCTCCACAAGTCTGGTTCATCCTTGGGAGCAATTTCCAAACACCGGAAGGTACCACGTTCATCTTTACAAACAATAGTACGCAAGTATAAACACCATAGGACCACGCAGCCGTCATACCGCTCAGGAAGGAGACGCGTTTTGTCTCCTAGATATGAACGTACTTTGGTGCGAAAAGTGCAAATCAATCCCAGAACAACAGCAAAAGACCCAGAGAAGATACTGGAGGAAACCGGTACAAAAGTATCTATATCCACAGTAAAATGAGTCCTATATTGACATAACCTGAAAGGCCGCTCAGCAAGGAAGAAGCCACTGCTCCAGAACCGCCATAAAAAAGCCAGACTACAGTTTGCAACTGCATACGGGGACAAAGATCATACTTTTTGGAGAAATGTCCTCTGGTCTGACGAAACAAAAATAGAACCGTTTGGCCATAATGACCATCATTATGTTTGGAGGAAAAAGGTGGAGGCTTGCAAGCCGAAGAACACCATCCCAACCGTGAAGCACGGGGGTGGCAGCATCATGTTGCGGGGGTGCTTTGCTGCAGGAGGGACTGATGCACTTCACAAAATAGATGGCATCTGGATTTTTTTCTCATTTTGTCTGTCATAGTTGAAGTGTACCTATGATAAAAAATTACAGGCCTCTCTAATTTTTTTAAGTGGGAGAACTTGCACAATTGGTGGCTGACTAAATACTTTTTTGCCCCACTGTATATATATATATATATACACACACACACACACACACACACACCAAACAGAGACTCTACAAAAGCACTTCATGCCATTTATTTGCTTTTTGCAAAGCTTTATTTTACCATGTCCCCTTTTTGTAAACATTTACACTAGCGTCTGACCCACTGTCATTTTCTGTAACTTCCCTAGATTGGCCTATTTCGAGCTGACATTCCAGTTTCGCACTCGCCAGCAACTACAATGGGAGGTCATCAGACACTACTCGAAGCAGGTAACATCTCACACACACTCTACTCCAATTGGGAACTAATGGCCAAATCCTAGCAAGTCACTCATTCACTTCAACTAATGGTTTATGTGAAAACTTTTAGTTCCTCTAGTTAGGATCCCCCTCCCCCCAACAAGTAATGTAATTACTATGATACAGAAGACAACTGATCCATGTACCCATCCATGTCTCAGGCGATAAAGCAGATGTATGTGCTGGTATTGGGCTTGGACGTGCTGGGAAACCCCTTTGGACTGATCCGAGGTCTGTCTGAGGGAGTGGAGGCTTTCTTCTATGAGCCCTATCAGGTAAGACCCCAGTGCAACCAGTATGAACCACGCCAGGTCAAACTACGCATGAATTAAATCACTTATAGTGCCAAACACTATAAATGTGTAATACTTGACACAGTGCGGTAGTTATCTGTATAGATGGTATGTATCCGAGTAACTCTGTTTTGGGGTTCTCAAGGGAGCTATCCAGGGACCAGAGGAGTTTGTGGAGGGTATGGCACTGGGGGTGAAGGCACTGGTTGGAGGGGCAGTGGGTAAGTGCTGTTCTTGTTCATCTCTTTTCTGCTCACCTTGATTCTCCTTAATTCCCTCATTGCCATCCTTTCACTTCAGACTTACTTAACTATATTTACCCCCTGACATTTCTCTCTCGCGCTCTCTCTCTCTAACGTTCTCTCTTCTTTGTCCTTCTCTTATGGGTCTCTCTTTCTCTCTCCCTTGTCTTCTCTCCCCCCTGTCTTCTCTCCCCCCTGTCTTCTCTCCCCCTGTCTTCTCTCCCCCTGTCTTCTCTCTCCTTGTCTTCTCTCCCCCTGTCTTCTCTCCCCTGTCTTCTCTCCCCCTGTCTTCTCTCCCCCTGTCTTCTCTCTCCCCTGTCTTCTCTCCCCTGTCTTCTCTCCCCCTGTCTTCTCTCCCCCTGTCTTCTCTCCCTCCTGTCTTCTCTCTCCCCTGTCTTCTCTCTCCCCCTGTCTTCTCTCTCCCCTGTCTTCTCTCTCCCCTGTCTTCTCTCTCCCCCTGTCTTCTCTCTCCCCTGTCTTCTCTCCCTCCTGTCTTCTCTCCCCCTGTCTTCTCTCCCCCTGTCTTCTCTCCCCCTGTCTTCTCTCCCCCTGTCTTCTCTCTCCCCTGTCTTCTCTCTCCCCTGTCTTCTCTCTCCCTGTCTTCTCTCTCCCCCTGTCTTCTCTCCCCCTGTCTTCTCTCTCCCTTGTCTTCTCTCTCCCTGTCTTCTCTCCCCCTGTCTTCTCTCTCCTTGTCTTCTCTCCCTCCTGTCTTCTCTCCCTCCTGTCTTCTCTCCCCCTGTCTTCTCTCTCCCCTGTCTTCTCTCCCCCTGTCTTCTCTCCCCGTCTTCTCTCTCCCCTGTCTTCTCTCCCCCTGTCTTCTCTCTCCCCTGTCTTCTCTCCCTCCTGTCTTCTCTCCCCCCTGTCTTCTCTCTCCCCTGTCTTCTCTCTCCCTTGTCTTCTCTCCCCTCTGTCTTCTCTACCCCTGTCCTCTCTCTCCCCAGTCTTTTCTCTCCCTTGTCTTCTAACTCCCCTCTTCTCTCTTCTCTTCCCTTCTCCCAGGGGGCATTGCGGGCGCTGCCTCCAGGATAACAGGCGCCATGGCGAAGGGTGTGGCTGCCATGACGATGGATGAGGAATACCAGCAGAAGAGACGAGAGGCTATGAACAAGCAGCCCAGCGGCCTGAGAGAGGGCCTGACTCGTGGAGGCAAAGGACTGGTCTCTGTGAGTCTGACCCACTATAGAACACTAACGCCAGTACGGCCTAACTGGTGTCCGATAATCAAACCCAGAAACATCAGCACAACAGAACCGGGATGTGTGCAGTAGTACAACGTAACCTACTACGTTGTAGGGGAAGTTGAAGATAAGGTTGCGTTTACACAGGTAGCCTAATTCTGATCTTTTTCCACTAAATGTTATTTTGACCAATCAGATCAGCTCTTTTGCCAATAATTGGGCAAAATATTAGAATTGTGCTGCCTTTGTAAACACAGCCTAAGAGACATATTATTGTATAAATATTTTTAAAGAAGATTTATGAATAGTTTTTATTTTTAACTATAAGAGTAGGACTAAAATGGCTCCATTCTCAGAACTTACAAACAATTTTCTAACTTGATATGCTTTGCGGATATGTCCCCAAAACTGTTGCCAATAATTGGGCAAAATATCAGAATTGGTATGCCTGTGTAAACACAGCCTGGGTGTTTCCTAATGACAAGTTCAGATAGTCTCCATTTCAACAGTCTTCACCCATCGGGTGCCTACAGAACACAATCCAGCTGTCTGTGAGTCTTACCAGTATAGCTTAGCAGTAGAAACAGTCTCTCAAACCTGTTCTCCCTGTCTGTAACACTCCCATTCTCCATCTCAGGGCTTCGTCAGTGGGATCACAGGGATCGTCACCATGCCCATTAGAGGTGCTCAGAAGGAGGGTGCGGCAGGCTTCTTTAAGGGTGTCGGGAAGGGGCTGGTGGGGGCTGTGGCCAGACCCACAGGAGGTATCATCGACATGGCCAGCAGCACTTTCCAGGGCATCAAGAGGGCGGCTGAGACGTCCCAGGATGTGGAGAGTCTGCGTCCGCCTCGCTTCATTCACGAGGACGGGGTCATCCGACCATATAAGGAGAGAGAAGGCGTTGGCAGCCAGATGCTACAGGTAACAGGAATTATATTTAAAACATAAACTAACCCTCAGAACACTAACTAGAATTGGGGGATTATGTGAACTCCAATAAGAGACGCTAATCTTCCTTCATGTTCCAAATTGTTTTTCCATTCGTGTCCTAATGAACACGATGCCACAAGGTCAGGTGTCATGTTAATGTGTGGCCTCGCATAAAAACATCCCCTTTCTCTCCCTCTCTCACTCCACTTCTCAGCCCCTTATTGCATCTCAAAGTCCAGATAGATTTTCATCTTCATTGTCTCTTTCATCCTAAATCTCATATTTATGTGCGTTAACCCACCTGGTCTATAGTTCTCCTTATAGAGCATGGCTGTTGTAGCTCTCTGTGTGTGGAGTTCGACATAGGCTGTGTTTACACCCCAAGAACCCAATTCATTTTTTTTTTTATATACAATCTTTTTTTCCATCTGTCAACACGCAAGTTGTGACCCATATCTGATTTGCGCATTCACACTGATGGAGCCTCTGAAGCAGCACACTGATGGAGCCTCTGAAGCAGCACACTGATGGAGCCTCTGAAGCAGCACACTGATGCAATGCTCTTTTCATTTCACTGTTCCTTTCAATTTTGGTAGGTCATGTGCAAAAAAAAAACATCTCAGAGCAAAACAATATCTGATTTGAGAGTCACATATGGAGCATCAGAATTATATCAGCATTGAGATCCACATAAAGAAGTGATATAAATCGGAAGTCAGAAGATCATATTCCATTTGTTTTTGTTGCTGTTTACATATTAGGGAAAATATCAGATATGGAAATAATTGGCAAAAGATCTGAATGGGCTACCTGTGTAAAACCAGCCTTAATGATGTTAGGCCTTGTTCTCACTGGCAGTTTGAAGTGACTCAAATCTTATTTTTTGGCATATCCTATTCTAATCCGATCTTTTCCTGCAGTCTGAACAGACAAAAAGCAAATGGAATCAGATGTTTTCCAATCACATTCAAACCACATTCATAGGTGGTTTGAAATCAGATACAAATCTGATTCCTGGCCATGTGACTTGTCTGAATGTTCAGTTCAGATTTCTTTGCCCCTCAAGTGTTTTTTTTTTACTGTTATTTGGCATATCTTGTTGCTATCTTGTTGAATTTTAGAAAATTCAAAGCAATTGGGAAACTTCCAAGACAGGCAATGTTGGCACCTTAACTTGCGACACAAAAACTTGTGTGAGTGAGAGGAAGCACGAGCACCACCACCAGTCAGCCTGCACCACCACCGCCAGTCAGCCTACACCACCACCGCCAGTCAGCCTACACCACCACCGCCAGTCAGCCTACACCACCACCGCCAGTCAGCCTACACCACTCCAGCCAGTCAGCCTACACCACCACCGCCAGTCAGCCTACACCACCACCGCCAGTCAGCCTACACCACCACCGCCAGTCAGCCTACACCACCACCGCCAGTCAGCCTACACCACTCCAGCCAGTCAGCCTACACCACCACCGCCAGTCAGCCTACACCACCACCGCCAGTCAGCCTACACCACTCCAGCCAGTCAGCCTACACCACCACCGCCAGTCAGCCTACACCACTCCCGCCAGTCAGCCTACACCACTCCAGCCAGTCAGCCTACACCACTCCAGCCAGTCAGCCACCACTCCAGCCAGTCAGCCTACACCACTCCAGCCAGTCAGCCTACACCACCACAGCCAGTCAGCCTACACCACTCCCGCCAGTCAGCCTACACCACTCCAGCCAGTCAGCCTACACCACTCCAGCCAGTCAGCCTACACCACTCCAGCCAGTCAGCCTACACCACTCCAGCCAGTCAGCCTACACCACTCCCGCCAGTCAGCCTACACCACTCCCGCCGGTCAGCCTACACCACTCCAGCCGGTCAGCCTACACCACTCCAGCCGGTCAGCCTACACCACTCCAGCCAGTCAGCCTACACCACTCCAGCCAGTCAGCCTACACCACTCCAGCCAGTCAGCCTACACCACTCCCGCCAGTCAGCCTACACCACTCCAGCCAGTCAGCCTACACCACTCCTGCCAGTCTGATTTGTTCACAAGTAACTTGCTGTTTGGACAGTCAGTATTCCAAAACTGATTTCAGTATTAAGGCCTGCAGTAAGAACAAAGCATGGCAGAGGTCGAGTTCCTCCTGCCTGACTAGATACGCAGGTGTTGCATTGCATCAACCAATTGTTTCATTCCACGTCATCGACAGGCATCAGATTGGTATAACTTGTGATTTTGGTTACCTGGTATGTTAAATGCCTATCCAGGCTTTGTAACATCTGGCATGTGTCAGAAATGTAGATGGCCAGAGTTTGGGTAGATTTCAATTCAATCAATTCAATTTGGCCTGCAGGGCTGGAATGGAATGGGACCGTCATGAACTGTAGATGTTGTGAGCTAAGGCATTGAGATAATAATGTTGTGTTGTTTTGTAATAATGTTGTGTTGTTTTGATGTTTATGGACCCAAAAAGTGGGCAGGCAAAGACAGGTCAAAGGCAGGCAGAGGTCTGTAATCCAGGGCAGAGTCAATAAGGTACAGAATAGCAGGCAGGCTTGGGGTCAGGACAGGCCGAAAGGTCAGAACCGGGGAGACTAGGAAACAGAACTTGAGAAAGCAGGAAGACAGGAAAACACGCTGGTAAGATCTGACAAGACGAACTGGCAACAGACAAACAGAGAACACAGGTATAAATACACTGGGGATAATGAAGAAGATGGGCGACACCTGGAGGGGGTGGAGACGAGTACAAAGACAGGTGAAACAGATCAGGGTGTGATAGGTAATGCTTTGGTCTTTCATAGTTGTTCTTGAAGCTGCGCTGTACTGATGTTATGAGTGGTGAAATTATGTGATAATTTGCTTCAATGGAAACAAGATGTTTTTGTAGAGCTGGATATTATTAGCGACGGGCTTGTCTGTCTGCCCTAACATTGGCTTGGTCTGCTCTCTTGTCATGTCTACAGAAAAGGGTGGCCTTCACTGATTGGAGTAGGACTGGCAGTGATGATGATGATGACGACCGCTAGAGTGTAATTGCTAAGTCCTAGTTAACGCTTTGGTCTTCCATAGCTTTTAATGTGTACTGTATGTTTGTTTGTGTCGGTCACTGGGGACATTTTAACACTAGGCCTCCTGAATAACCAGCTGCCAGGCTGTTTGTCATTCTCGTCTGTTCTTTATTTTTTGTTAACTCTGTGCCCAGCATTGCAAGGGCAGGACCCCCTTGCATTTTGTCATGTAAAAACATCATTTGATGTATTTTACCCTTCATCTGTCATCCAACCTTCTGCCCTATCATGTAAGGGGGCGGAGTCAGAAATCTTTAATCATAATCATTTAATTTATTTAAAAAATATGAATGTTATGCTGTCGTAGAGCCAGGATTTTGGGGGGGGAAAGTAGATATTATTCATTTTAAGTTAATATGAAATACAGTGGGTTCCAAAATTACTGGCACCCCTGACTGGCAATGCACAAACAATACTTAAAACCATATAATTACAGAGAAACTCAAAAATACCAACGTGAGACATACTGTACTTTATTAATGTTTCAATGGAACCAACCAATCATACAATTATATAATACAAAATAAATGTAACCCAAATCAAGGTTCAATAATTATTGGCACTCCTCATTTAGTACTTAGTTCAACTACCTCTGGTAAGGATAACAGCATGGAGTCTTTTTCTGTAATGTTTGACAAGGTTAAGGAACACATTTGGAGGGATTTTGGACCATTCCTCTATGCAGATCCTTTCAAGATCCTTCACATTCTTGGGTTTGCGTTTATCAACTGCCCTCAAAATTGCCTGATACTTGGTGGAATTCATTATGCCATCAAGCTTAACCAGTGCCCCTGGACCTCTGGAATTAAAACAGCCCCAAAACATTACTGACCCACCACCATATTTCACAGTGGGTATGAGGTGCCTCTCCTTGTATGCATCTCTGTTTTGACGCCAAACATGCCGATGCTGTATCTGACCAAAACATTCCATTTTGATCTCATCTGACCAGAGCACCTTCTTCCAGTCATAATTGAAATGGCGTTTGGCAAACTCCAAGCACTTGCGTCTGTGTCTTGGGTCAGAAAGGGCTTTCTTCTGGCAACCCTTCCAAAGAGCCTGTGGAGGTGGCGTGTGATGGTGCTTTTTGAAACCTGGTGACCCCAAGACACTACCAAGGCCTGCAATTCTTTCACAGTGATTCTTGGGGATTTTGTTACTTCTCTCACCGTCCTCCTCCCAATCCTGGGGGGCAAAATGCATTTGCGTCCTCTACCTGTGAGGTTTCAACTGTTCCATATCTTTTGAATTTTATTATAATTGCCCTGACAGTGCTCAGTAGTAGTATATTCAATAGTTTGTGGATCTTCTTGTAGCCATTACCAGATTAATGAAGGTTTACCACCATCGGTCTCTTTTAAACTGCCAGTTCTTTTGTTTTCTTCATGGTGTTGGATGTCAAAGGGATATTGCATGCGTGTTACCTCATTTTTAGACCCTAGTGAAACAGGAAGTGATGTAATGGCTCAATATAGTTTCTTAAGACTTAGATAAACTTAAATAAGTGGAATGTAATTCCTGGTTTAATTTTGGTAGATATTATTTCCAATCATCTTTAAGGATGCCATTAATTGTGAAACCTGGATTTGGAGGACATTGGTTTTTAATTAAATCAAGAAATTATTTGGGTGTCTTCCAATGAAACATTATTAAAGTACAGTATTTCTTATATGTTGGTATTTTGAGTTCTCTATAATTCTATTGTTTACGCATTGCCAGTCAGGGATGGCAGTAATTTGAGCCCACTGTATATTGTATTGGTCTGGAGTGATGTAATGGTCAGTCAGCAGTCCTCCGTCATGGCATTTTGGCCCTCCCTCTTTCAGAGTCATTGCTATGCACTCAGTCTTTCACTCATATCCATCACTGCTGCTCTTCCTACTGAATAAAGTGCATTTTAAAACATCTATTTCATCGTCTTCTCATCCAAACCTTTTCTTATCACTTCATCAACATTCATTACCATGCAATTATGAAAGGTTTAAACGGTTTATAACAGGTATGCGTTTAGACTCAATAAAGAAGTATCAGTGTACCACAGGGGAGTATTTAGATGGTCACATGACAGATGGTCCACAAGTCAAGTGGAAAGATGATGGCCCTGTTTGAATACTTCAAAAATACACCCGTCTTCCTTCCTTCTTCCCTTGTTAGTTATCACTGATCTAACACACATTTATGTGTGTAAGCAACTGTTGTAGCACAACTTTCTCCAATCCAGCCATGTCAGATCAGGGATTTCTTCAAGGAATGGAGAAAGGAAGGATGCATCCATCAAGTATTCAAACAGAGCCTAGGATGTGTCCTGCATGCAAGCCATTGTCAGATCCGTAGGGGAAGTATGTAGATCAGTAACAGTACTCATCAGATCTTCTGCCAGAGCCCGTGTGAATGGTGAACATCCCAAAGCCATTTTAATCGAAGTGTGAAAAGGGTACCAAATTCCTCTTATCATATCAGCAGTAGACTTAGCATAACGTATGTTTAAATGTCCAATTTGATAAAGACGTGCCTATTTTCTAGAATTGTGTTGAAATAACCTGATAAGCAAATTCCTCTCTTTTAGAAAATTGAGAATGGACAGTTCGCCAAGTACAGATACTTTGCTCACGCCAAAGTAAACGAGTCAGATTTCTTGATGATCACCAAAAGGTAAGAGGCTGGCTGGAGTTTGTAGTATTAAATGTAGACTGTAATGGCTGTCTGTGAATGTTCTGAGGCTCTATCTATCTCTTGTCTTGCTAGTGGAATCTTTTTCGTGACCAAAGGCACATTTGGGCAGCTTACCTGTGAGTGGCAGTATCTGTTTGACGAGTTCACCAAGAAGCCCATGATCGTGGAGGGCAGGAGGCTTCGGATAGAGGCAAAGGTATCCTCATCTGCCCATTGTAGTGATACACAAAGTAATACCCGATACTACGTGAATGAAACTCATCTTAACCAAACTGCTTATTATAACCATCTGAATAAACCGCTCCCCATTTGCAAAGGAGTATCTCCCTCTAGCTGGAAACGCCTGCGTATGGAATATCCCTTCACTCATTTGCATCCAAACAGTTTGTTCCTCTACATTATATCATAGTACGGCCCCCTATTTCTCAGAAATCATGTGTTATCTAAAAAAAAAACTAATTAAAAAAACCTTTCCTGTATGTGTTTCAGGAGAGAGTAAAGTCTGTGTTTCATGCCAAAGAGTTTGGGAAGATTATAAACTTTAAAAGTCCAGAAATAGCCGAGGTGGGTTAGCATAACATAAACTGCTGCCATTTTTTGCTGTCGTTGCACACACCAAACAATATTTGTCAGCAAATGAAACCAAACTGTAATTCTATGGTTTAGTATTGAAATGTGTGGTTTTGTTTATCTACAGTGGGTTCTTACCAAGCTGGAGGACGCCAGGGAGAGTCTACACAAGTACTGACTGGTCACTCCAATAGGGCCACCAACCAGCATTGAGACATGGCAAAAGTACAACGTTGACTGATAGTGTGTGTGTGTGTGCGCGCAAGGGTAGGGTGTGCCTCTGTCAGTATACTACCTACTCACCCCCAGGTTAGACTTGCTCTTTCATTCACACAGACACTCATACACAGACACACACACACACACACACACACACACACACGGACTGTCTGGACATCTTGCAGACACACAGGCTGCACTAGCTAACACTATCACTGCTCCGGTTGTACACAGCCATGTGGCAGAAATATCTCCTTGCACTTCCTTAAGCCAGTTTGGTCTGCCAGCG